>NC_066250.1:4969090-5279659 GCF_024542735.1 Bombus huntii
CGTATTTATTCGGGCGCAGCTTTTCATTTTCACGCGAAAATTGAATCGTCTAATTGCGTGCATCAACCAGTGAACGATTAACCGTCTGTATCATTTCGTCGTCTGTTTTACTGTTTTTCTTTCTTTTCTTTTCCCTTCGATCGAAACGTTTCAAGCGTAGGCAAGAGAAGAAAAGCGAAAACGGTGGCGAGAATTTAATACTTTAAAGAATCATAAGCCTCTCGGACGAAGATTGATTGGGCCTAGATTCATTTATTCGCCCGCCTCGTCTTAATAACTCGGCGAAAGCAGCTGCTATACCATTATCCTGGCAAACTTTCGGACGTTCCTTTTGCTTTGAGAAACGGCCGTTGATAAGGATCTAACGCGAGATTAGAGTTGTAACGAAGGCTCATCAATAATCTCGGCTGAATTTCCATGGCATCGATCATCGGGACGAAGCGAAATTTTCACGGCAAACAGTATCGCGAATCTGAAATTCACCGTTCCGTTCTAATAAAAATGTCGGTAAAATTCCACTTTAGTTAGGTAAATGTTTTTCTAGCCGTCAATCCCTGTTTTATTGAATTTTTAATTCACAATCATTCGGGCAAACTAGGCTGCAGGGTTATGGATTGCAAAACAAGCATAACGTACATGTAACGTGTGGTTAGCGTTTCGAGAATCGATCGAGAAATAGGAGAAGAGCTTACCTGGTAGACTGTGACCGCCTTATGGCGGCTTCTTCCGGTTGGGGGCCCTCTCTATGGGGGCCCCAAGTGGTCACACCCGTCGTTCACCAATATCCGGCGCTGTGACAGCTAGAAATCAAATCACCACTGTTAAACGAGTCGTCGCGCGAACACGGAACTATGATCACGTAACCACCAATTCGACACGCGATACAATCGGGAAACCGTGGTCATTCTGTTTGTTCTCTCCCCCCTCCTACCCATACTATATGTTGTGTTTTAACCATAAACAAATATTTCGACGATTCGGCGGAAACTAGTGAAACGAGAGGTAAATATAAGTTGAAGCGTTAGGTAGAATGATTCGAGTAAGTGGATCGTATCAGTATGCGGCCAGGCGGGCGAACAGTTTTAAGTAGATGAGACGCATTCCTGGTCAGACGCGATTGAACGTTAATCCATTAAGGACTTGTCAAGTCTCAAAAAAAGTTTCAAAAATTCTTTCAATATTTCTTTCATTATTATCTCTTCTTCCGGATAGAGTTTACAATTTTACGAAGTGTTCTAAGGATTTTATGATTAACTATTTCCCGTTTAATTTATACAATTCCTTTCTGTGTTTCGAATTTGTGCAGCGGAATTTTTCAATGCATCTATTTGTTTCATAGATTTTTCGTATCTTGCCAAAACAGTAATTTACGCTTTCTGCATAAACTTCAGTAACGTTTGTAAAATATACTATTTTGTCCGTTTGATTCTGAATGGGCTGGATCAAAGCCTTTCACAACGATCGTATCCAGCGGATATTTCCGAATACCCGTATGATTCTTGCAACGAAATAAAAGTGCCTTCCACTCGGGAAGTATCTGGCGCAGAAATCATTTTGCCAATGAATTACCGATAATTCAGGAATCAGCAATTTCCTTGGCGAAAGAGCGGGAAGAACAGTCGCCACGTGGGGATGATCTCATCCCCCTTCATGCTCCAACTTTAATCGCGCCTCGCTCTCTTAACCTGGACGATCCTGTTACACCACACTCACCCAACATTCCAACATATATTTTTAATCGTAGTTTCTCTCTTTCTCTCTCCCCCTCCCTCTCGCTCTCTTTCCTAATTATTCGAAGCGCCAACACGAAGAGACACGCGTCGACACGGTTTCCCAATTTAAATCGCACGCCGGATCGATTGCGTCTCGCGAGATCTTCGGCACGGCCGTTCGGAAAAAGACACGGCGAAACGTTGGAACGACGAAGAGGAGCGACGTGGAAGGAGTTTGTGGAGAAATAGAAAAAAGGAAAATGGACGAAGGGAGGTTTAGGGTGGGTGAATGGGCGGCCGCGGCACGGAAGAAAAAGCAGAAAATGAAAGGTCGTGTCGCGACGCTTGATGAGGATCTTTTCCTCGTTGCCACGGCGGTCGTGGAGAGCGTGAAAAAACTGTAGCGAGAACGAAGCGAGTAATTGGACACCGGCCGGCCATATTAGAGCACGGAGAGACAGACGAAGATAGTGGGATCGAAGGACGGGACGTGAGAAACGCGGAGAAGGAATAGAAGCTGCGCGAATGCGGAGCAACGAAGAGAAGGGAAACCGGACGGATAGAGCGAGAGAATGATAGAAGGGAGGGTTAAAAAAGCGGAAAAAAAGAAAGGCGAATCGGATAGAAAAACGACGAAGAGGGAAACGGTTGGTCTAACAGGGGTTGGGCTCGTGGAAAAAAGAAAAGAGAGACGAGACGAGAAAAAAAAAGAAACTGGCGAACGATCGTGGTACGTGAAAAGCGGCTGAGAACGAGGATAAATCGCAATTAAGCGCACATCGGGCCACGGATGAAAACTAAGTCGATCGTGATGTCGTTAAGTTGGTCAGAGAGAAGCGATACAGAAAAAGGGAAGAGTTATCTGCTGCGCTGAGCGGAAAGCTTGCTCGTGGAAACGAGCAGTATGGAGTTTTTTAACGGCGTAGAAAGATGAGAAAACGAAGAGGCAGAGACGTGGACGAGAGATCACGGCGGTGATGGGAAAACCGTTCCAGTGTCTCGAATCCGGTGGTAAAAAGATCGAGAAAACTGAAGTTCTTCTCGCGGTGATGAAAGCCTCGAGTTTTCTCTATCCGAGGATCCATTTCTAAAAGAGTCTATCGAGTGTCTGCCACCAGGGAGAATATACACATAGATGAAAAAGGAAACGTTAATAAGCCGTCTCCAGAGACAACGAGGGAAGGGAAAGATGTTGTAAAATAATAAACAGCCCGGGGCAAGGGACACGCTATGAAACGGTTTAGAGCTTGGAAAGTCGAAACTTGAAATACTACGAAAACCCCTCGGGTACAGAGGAGAAAGTCCCGACTTTCGATACGTTCGAAATCCCCGAGATTTCCCAGGCTTCCCGGTCCCGTGCGTCTCCTGTGGGATTCGTTAAAGGGAGTAGGGTCGCAGCGCGTAAACTCATCACCACCGTGCACCTTTCACCGCTTTCACTCTCTTTCTCTCGCGCTTTCTTCTCCTCGCGTTTGCACGATTCGCGTGGCAAGGCGTGAGGCGCGCGGGCAAGCGTTTCCACGCCAATGGTAGCGCGTGAACGAGCGTGCGCGCTGGGCGAGCGTGTGCATCGCCGGCGCTGTACCGTTTTAGTAACGGAGCGCACCGGTGCGCACCGGTGTGCATTATCTAACACTTAAAATTAGACGGCCGATGGCGACGGCGAAAAGAGATCCTCTCTCGCGTCCGAGCCTCGGGTCCAATCGCGGATTCGTCGGTTTCTCGCGTAAGCACCAGCTGGTGTAGGATATCCTGGCCGGAAGACGGAACTAACGTCGCGATGCACACGAGTACGAGAATCGAATTCTTCACTCTCGGCACTTGATTCGCATTTGATGCAATACGATACGATATCACACGTGATATACTTGACTGAAATTTCTCTTTCTCCAGTCTCTTTCTCTCTTTTCCTTGCTCCACTCTCTTTCTCTCTCTTTTCTTCTCCTTTTTCCAATTTCATTCAAATATTTCTCTTTATTTCTTTTTTTTTTGTTCTACGATCAGTTGGTTGCCCGGTTACGCTTCTTTCGTTTAATCAACAGTGTCTGGAGTAAAGAAGGCTACAACAGTATCAGTAGCAGGCACTTTGCAGAAACTAGGACACTAAGAGATGAGATAATGATACGCGACTAGGTTTCCACGGCACTGTGTGTATACAGACGCGTGTGTCTAGCGATATTCCGTTGCCACGCTTTTCTCGTCACCGTTGTTTCGCGCAGGTACGAACAGTGTGTGGTGTTATCGTATTGATGAGGGGGTGATAAGGTGCCCGATTACGAAGTTATACGAGACGCACCGCGTTCGTCCGGGCCGGTTGGCCGCCCGTCTTAGAGTGAATGTCTTATTAGTTATTTCTGGCTAGCTACTTCGCCGCTCTGTTCCGCCGCCACCTCTTCCTCCCTCTTCGTCGTCTTTTCTTGATCCTCTGCCCGAGCTTTCGCACCCCTCCACCTGCTCCCGTTACTTCGTCCATGCCTCTACGGGCTACGTCGAGTTGAACACCGTCGATCCCCGTGCACGCCAATGGCGAGGTCCTCTTCTCAGTCATCTTTGCCCCCTGTGCTGGTCACTTCGCCGTCGAGGGCACTTTTTTCTCCAACACCGTCCTTGAACTTCGACCACCCACGATTGTTTTCAACCTCACCGTGGCATTTCGAAATTTGCATGCCATCCTCGCGACCATCGTGGATAAAAATGGATCGTTTGGTTGAGACCGAATCGCGTTTCGAAAGTGCGACCAGCGTCTCGTACTTGGCTTCCTCGTGTCGTTCGTTTGACTACGATTTCGCTTTTGTCGATCAATACATTTATTTTTATTTTTTTTTTATTTTTTAGTGACGAATAACGATCGTTCCGTGGAATTGTTCGTAATTAACGGTGATGTCTCTGGACTCGTGGTTGTTGTTCATTTTTGTGGACACGGCGATGTTCGAATACTGGTCTTGGTAATAAGTTCAGGACCAAACGAAGTAGTAGCAACCCACCTGGTGCCAACGTTGCGTTAACGTAACATTTTATTCGCAGCTGTTTTCAATTAATTTAGACCCGTGTACTTGTGCAACGGCAACAAGTTCGGTATTAAGGGAATGAAATTTTACAATTTACTAGTTGACTGATTATCTGATTTAACTTAAAGTTGTAAAATTCTAACTTGTTGGTTTGCCGATAATATCAGTTTGTTGATCGGTAAATAATTGTTAGAAAAAGCCATTTTCCTCTCTGCGATCTTTATAAAACGGTGAACGCGGTCGATTAGCCGGAAATCATCGAGAACCCTTGTTCTTCAACCTCGTCACTCGTGCACCTTCGACTTCATTAAGCTTCGAGCAGTTCCCACGATTTTAAGATCATTTTTTTTTCTCCCTTCTCCGAAGCCAATTCCATTGTCCAACTATTCTTCCTTCGGTGGAAAGAAAATTTGCTGGAAGTAAATCGCGACAAACACAACTGCAACTTTCGCTCGATTAAAGTTCCCAAGATTTATCGCGTCTTTGGAGATAAGCCCGATCTTTTAATATCCTCTGTGTCAGTCGCTGGGCCATTTAGAATGGAGAGAAGTTTTCGTTTCAACCGCGCCTCTTTTTCGTCGTTTTAACCTTCCTTTCTCACTGATATATCCCGTCGTAGCGATGTTTTCTTCCAAATACAGACATTCTATCTCGCGTAGAAGGCCAGTAGCGAGAGGCAAAGAGAGACGACAGAATCGTTAAAGCGACCGTAATCTATTGCCACCAACGAAGAAAGGACTTAAAGATGACAAAGTGGGTACTCGCGACTTATAGGACCTACTAACGATCCTAACATATCCATGATCTTCATCCTTTCAAAACCACGTTGTAATAGATGACGGAATATCACACCGCCTTTCCACGAAACTAGTTTCCCTTACACACACTGCCAAGTGTAACCTACTCGTTACACGTTTAAGCTACACTGATTAACTAAAACTAACGGCTAAATGATTAATCCGAGACGTAATCGCCGTTGACTGTCGATCAATAAACGAATCAAAATTGATTTGATATAGACTTACAAGCTGACAGAAACTATACAGAAACTATACAGAGGCGTAATTCTCGTGCGAGTTTTAGTCGAATCTCGACGAGTGAAACTCGTCCAAATGAACACGTAAACTATCGTCGTATTTGAACATTCGATACGATCCACCTAAAATCAACTGGCGATTCACACTTCGGGAATCTATGCTTCGATTTTCCATCCAACTTTTTCTATCTTGTCTAACCGACAAACGTTATAGCTGTTTATCTTTCAAGGAGAAATACTTGGCGATCTTTTCCTGTTGGTCAGAACGATTGCATAACTTGCGTAATTCATCGAACGGCGACGCAACAGACGCGGCAGGCTCGCGGTTTTGTTTTCAGCGAGCTGGCCACCAGCGATGAAATATCGACGGTCTGCTCTTGACTTTGTTTCGAGGCTGACACGACGATCTATCTTCCGATTCGATACGATACACCGATACCAGCGACGCCCGCAACGTTCCGCGTCGCGTATAGTTTGCGGTCTCTCGCCGAACGCATCGCGTCCTGTTCAAATGACAGAATCGTAATTAAATGTTGAATTATTATCGATTCGACAGCCACGCCATTAGTCCGAATTGTCACGAAATTCCGTGTCGCGTTCGGTTTACTGTCGTCGGTTAAATATCAACGACGAAACAGCCAACTGAAATTTCGTTTCCGTTATGAAAACCTAGAAACGTTTTCGATCGCGAAATTGGCGCTCGATATTTTGGCCTGGCGTTGCTGTGCATCGGACCCCGTTATCCCGCATGTTGAAACGTAATTTTAAAACGTTTATTCCGTTATATACCGCGCCGGATGAGAGATTTCACGGATCGTTTTTTGGAGCTTCTGAGTCACAAATGTACAACCATTCTGTCTAAAAATAAAACTAACCGTTAGATGATCAGCAGAGAGATACAATCTTGGTGTGCCGCTTCTAATTTTAGGGAGAAAACACGCGATAGAGATTAACAAAGTTGATCTAGTCATCTTAAGAAACTTTCAACTGAATAAACATGATGTGTGTTTGCATGTTCTTTGCGTGCTCTTTGCATGTTGATACTGTATTTGAATTCGCTTTCTGGCAGTCGATTGTATAATGACGCAAAGTCGTGTAACATTGATCTTGGCATTTGGGATTGTCTCGGAAATTCGAGTCGTTTAAGGAAAGCAAAATTTCTTCTTTATTATCGCGATAGAAAAATCTACGGGGATATTTGAACATTTCCTATGGGAAACTTTTATGAATACGTTATGTGCGTTATAGGAAACTTTGAAAAAATCCACTAGCACTATAACGAGGACACGGACGTCGTGATTATATTGGTAACATTTAAAGTTAATCTGAAGATATATTATGAAATATCTTTTAAGTTAAGAATTTTCAGACACGAATACCTTAAAGTTTTTATATGAAGAATAAAAAAACGCACTTTTTTTTATAAAAAAATATACAAGATCAATTTATAAGAATACCGATGATTTTGGAATGTTGTAAAAAAAAAATGACCTCGAGAAAAAATTCTTTCCACTATATATCAGAAGATTTTTTCGGAAATTCCACCTTTCATAACGTGAGAATCTAGTGTTTAAATTTCTATCCAATTATTTGCCACGATGCTGATAAATCAATTTTTATTAATCGATATTTCCGCCACTGTTTAATCCATGCCACGATATCGAGGACGAAGCAAAGCAAAAGGAAATTTAGTCGAGACCGAAATAATTTCCTGGCCACTTAACGGGATTACCGTTGCAATTTCAAGATGAAGTCCCGCTTGTGTGGCTCATTAGTTGTCTACTCGTATGCTGCGATAAATAAACGAACTCAACGTGACTCACTAGAGAAATGCTCTGCGGGGAAAATTTTCTAACGTTTCCAGTCATCCTCTCGTCTATCCCAGAAACCAAGTTTCATTAGAGATGTTAATTTCATAAAAAAGTAGAAGATACAAATCTGTAGATTTCTCTTTTCTTTTTGATATTATGACGAATTTTTTAAAGTTATTTTTTCATCGTTTATTCCCACTGAATTTTATTATCGTCCACCTTCGTATATAAATCACGCGAATTTTGCATTAGAAATTCCAGTCGGGAATAATTTATACGTTATATGCAGTAGGGATAAAAATTCCCTGTGGCGTGACATTCAATTTATCATCGACAAGGAAATATTCATTCCGACTCGGAATTTCAGTGTACCGCAATTTCCGCGTGTGATACTTGCGACCGAAAGCAGTCTATTCTGTAAGCTCGTTGGTTAGAGCTTCGCTTTTGTAGTTAACTTTCGGAATATCTGCTTTTACAACGATTCGATATAAAATATTTACAAGGATTAATGGAATATGACGTATGAACGTGACAGGGGAAAAATTTGATTTTTTTCTTTCAATGTTGGTTGTCGAGGAAAAAGGTGAATTTTAATAAAAGGAGGATCAAAATTAATTATGTCAAATTATCGCAATATTTTAAAAATTATGAGCAGGATGGAAAAACATATATATTTGACAGTATAAATTCTGGTAATACGTGATTGATTAACGACGTAGCGAATTGAGATTTACAGGCAAAAAGCTCGTCGAAGCTCGAGAAGCTAACGAGCCTTTTATTATTCTATTAAGAAATTTAATTTTCCCCTCTCTGGTAAAAAAAAAAAAAGAAAAAATACTAAAATGTCAAAATGTGAAATGTCACTGAAGTGCGTAATGACGAAAAACATTTTTCGTTAATATCGTGTGGAACACAATGTGAAAAAGAAACGTAAAGTACAGGGGGGAAAAAGAATGGGATTGATCGTTCGATGGTGGAGCGATTTGTAAAGCGCTGCAGCTAATTTCACGTCATCATTCTGCCACGATATCGATCGATGCCGAATACTGTGCCGATAAATCACCTTTTGCCCCGAGAATTCTCAGTCGTGAGTTTTATCGTCTATTCGTCTGTCGTCGTTGAAACGGCGAAATGAACCCGTGGACCACACGTTCCCTCGTTTTAGCAAATTTACCAAACTGATTTTCTCGCGTTCCGCACGGAAAATTCAGCGGAAAGAGATTCAGGGATTTTTCTCGGAAAAACCCGATCGTCGACCCTTTCACCGTTACTAGAAATGAGAAGCGACAGGAGAGGGAGATCACGCGAAGCTATGAAATTAGACTATCCGAAATAAACTTACGGTCGTCTTACTTCGTGCAGAATAATAATAATAAAATAAAAACAAAAAAAAAAAATACAATTTTCTTAAATCTTTTGAAATGGCAGATAAGATATTCTACTTTCTAAGGAAGGTGAAACATTGATCAAGTTACATGACCTAAACGAAGACTCTTTCGATTCA
The DNA here is from genome assembly GCF_024542735.1 of Bombus huntii. NCBI lineage: Eukaryota > Metazoa > Arthropoda > Insecta > Hymenoptera > Apidae > Bombus > Bombus huntii. The sequence goes on from NC_066250.1 coordinate 4,978,162, forward strand.
ACGAGCCGCAATTATACCGACGATCTCATCGCGAATCCACCTTACATCGTCCTTGCCATACTCATTTACGATTCCCGATCGATAATCGTTCGTCTGTTTAACCAACAATTCCTGCATTCGCTCACGATGCGCATCGAGGTGTTTTTCATTCTTCGAGGGTGTAGAAGAATGATAGGAAAATACATCCTGGCCGGCATCTTCTCGGAATTCTTTCGAAAATTGCATTTTTTCACGCGAGGAAAAAATTCCCCGGCTCCAGGCCAGCGATAGTTCTACGTGGAATTCCTTGGCTGGAGAAAGGAAAGATAAAAAAAAAGAAGAAAAAATGAGAAAAACGGGGGAAAAATAGAGGGAAAGAGGCGTTGGAATGTTCGATGCTTTTTCTCGCGGTCGAAGGCGCCAGTTGCAGTTTAACATTATCGGGGTTTCAGTCGGTTCCTGTATTTTGGGAATTCTGCAAATTTACGACTGTCGAGAGGAAGCCGGCGGATTAATATCGCCAACTAATTTCACGGGAGTATCGATTGCGCGTGGGTCAAGAGAAGGGAGGCGCGATGGGAAAGTTAATTATTCGTATTTGCGTTGCCGCCGCCGCCGCGTACTATCTTCTTTAGAGAGTTTGTAACTTTTATTAAAAGAATAACAACTTTTAATAATCGTCCGAGGTAAGGACATGATCGAGCGATGCCCGTTCTCTCTGCGCGCAACATTCGTTAGCCAAAGGATAATTAATGAAGCGCCCTCGCCGTTACTTGCCGCTTACGCGTATTAACTGAAAGTTAAACTCTCTCGATTTATTTCAATTGGATGAAGTTGCAGCGCGTTTTGATACACTTGAAGAACTAGCTTTAGATTTCGTGTATCTAGTTTCCTGTTCAACGCCATTAATTATCATGTTTCTTTTTTTTTTCTCATTGAATAATACAGTGGAAAAGAAGTCAAGCACGCTTTTGATTCTCCGAATCTGATATCGCTTCGTGTGATTGTAAACAGGTGAATTTTAATGTATGATATTACATGATAATACGTCGAAGGATTTTTATATTTGCCGCAATATTTGCGCGAGATGGTCGGGAAACATCCCAATTGTCACGGCCCTGGCAGCTATTTTTGCTATCGTCCGCGTGATATTTATAACAACAGACTTATTTCACCGTCGACACGACTCCTATCTGTCGTGGTGCTACGGACCCTTGCGTTCACGTTGAAAACACGCCGCCACCTCGTAATCGCTCCAACCACTTTTTTCCCCCTTTTCTTCCAGGTGAAAAGTTTTCTTGATAACGCAAGCATCTTGAGAATACGATAAATGTTAAAGCGGTTGATTCCATTGAGTATGGAAGTTTATTATCGTAATGTCCGATTGTTTAAACACATTTGCCATCTCCGCGAAATATATTCTCATTTTTATGTGTATCTTCAAATTTGTTTGAAATTTTACCAATATAATTACCATAATGGAGCCTCGTAACGATGCTAATGGTTTAAAATATTTCGCATAATGAACCATTATGAATATACCATATTCATAAAAATGTACAAGCTTTTGAGCCTGTACGTATTGCTGTTATTTTTATAGTTTAAAGCAGAAAAGTAGGGAAAAAGTAGGGGAAAAAATGTCGGTCGCTTTGAACCACGGATGCCTGGTTAATTATTGTAACAGCCTGCTTTCAAAAGCGGCTGATTAATCTTGTCTCGCCGCCGAATCATCGTTATGTCGTGTTGTTAATTACTATCGAGTTACTCATATCTCTGCCATGACAGAGTTATGTAATTAACAGCGAATGACACGCGCTATCCATATTTTTCACTCGCGTCCTACTACATTCTGCATCGTTCTTCCGATTACTACGACTCCATTTTTTAGTTTTAATATCGTTTCCTAAGGTCGTGACGAGATTTATGTATCTATTTTACGATCAGAACAGATTAATATCGTCGAAGAACAGACGCTGGTACGACGATAAATTAACAATCGGGCAGTTTATCGAGCGCGAGTTCGTTTATGGAGAATCGAGAACCATCTTTCATCTTATGTGCACGCGTAAACCAGCAAAATAATGTTTACCGTGATTTTTGCTGACTTTTAGAACGGAGTTCATGATTATTCGGATACTTTGGTTGATGTGTGACGATAGTATGAAAATTTTATCAGGATGCGTAAGTTAGTGGTTAATTCATTACTACTAGAAAAAGCGATACTGAATATTCTAATGAAACGTGTAGACTTAACAAATAAATTTAATTATCTGTGAAAAAAACATGGTCCTAACACGAGGTATTACCGCATATTATCGCATATTAATTTTTAAAAATCTATTTAATTGCATGAGAATATTGCACATTAGAATATTTTACATTATACGTAGCTATGATAACAATAAAGTCCTTGCAGTTTTGTCAATTAACAAAATATTTCCATAAGAATCTTAAACTATTACGTAAGATTAAACGCTTGCAAACGTCGATTTTGTCATTTCATATCGGCTTTTAAAAGTCAATTTCTGTTATGTGATTATTTCTGTCGTGACATTACGATAATTTCAAAGAATAAATCCTTGCAGTTCGATCCATCCAGTTATCCATAATTTTCTATCTGTCAAAATATTGATTGAAAAAATAAATAAATCTGCTGATAATATTAATGTTAATATTAATGTATATTCATCGATTATACGAGCTATTATTTCAGCTAACCGCTTTGCTGCTGTGTTTGACTCACGTATGCATGGAAAGGGTAATGTGCGGTGTCCCATATACGTATCAGACATTACCTCACTATCTCGTCGTTCTCGCTAGCATAATGCCGCAATCATTGTCCGTTCTTTGCCACGAATTCGATGAAAATTCATTAACGTGGATATTTGCGAACAAACGTCCGCGTAATCGAGATGTTCTCCAGCTCGGTTCATTAATTTTATAACGTTGAATAGCCTGGCGACTTAACGACTAACCAGTTTTATGGAACAAGATTATCACGTTGTGCGTCACTAAACTTCTTTCTATCAATTTGTCTTTCTCGTTGGAAAAATAACCGTGTTTACTTTAATTAAAGTGGATAACACTATGTCGTGTTAAATACTTCTGAAGATCCTAATTCAATTTACGAGAATCGAAAACTAAATTAAACCTCGCTTTCTTCTCCTTTTCGACGAGACAGATAAATATTCTAGAGCCTTTCGTTTTTCCCCGACAGACTCTAATTGTATTTAAAGCGAATCATTTCCAAATTAGTTTGATAATTAAATATACGTATCGATATTTTTCTTCGTTACTATTGTTATCAGATTAAATCACGCCGTATATGCGAGATTTTTTCTTTAAGAGAAACGACGATTGTGATGCCGTAAAATAACTAACTCGTTAACAAAAACAAATCTCCTCGGTCTATCGTAGAATGCGTTACTATCTGAAACATCGTCGCACAAATACGACAGAGGATTCGATACAATTTTTTGCATTTTTTCTCCATACACACTGTGTATTTTTATGCGTTACGTATACGCTGTATATTTTTGTAGGTTCGCAAAACATGAAAAAATATATCGAATTTTGTAAATTTTTCCTTACGATATTCAGAGGGTGGAAAGGCTTGACGAGGGTGATATTTGTCACGAACATCAACTGTTTTAGAACGTGGTTACAGGAATCGTTGGTCATTCGTTTGGAAACTTAGTTCCCTAGTTTCTCCTGCGTCTCTCGGTCATTAATAACACACATCACGAATTGGCAGGCCAATGATCATTAATCTAGCGGCAATCCGCGATACCGAATGCAATGCTATACCAGTTACACTGAGACTGGAGTGTCCCATAAACTTGATCGTTCCACCGAAAATCGTTTTGACCAATCGTCCGATTGTCACGGCTATATTTCGTTGCTTTATGGTTAATCAAACCCCCTTGGAACATTCACGGAGCACATGGGAAATGATCGTTCTCGTTTTTCAGAAAGAGGATCAGGATCAGGAATTGCCACCGGACGAGGCGAAGGACATTCGAAAAACCAAGTCGGATCTGTAAGTTTATCATGGAAAATTCTATTTGTTTTTTTTTTCGTAACACCTACGCGAACAAATTTACATTTTTCTTTGTTTAGATTTCTCGTTTATTAGAGAAGGCGCGCGTAAATATAAACAGTCCACGTATAAATCGCGTTTACTTTGGTTTAGTTTCGTCTCGTGTGTTCAGCGACTCACAGAAAGTTGTTATATAAAACGTTTCGAAACTTCAGTGGTGCTATAACGAGACACGACTGCCACCATTATAATGGAAAAATTTGAAAAGAATCCGAGAATGTATATAAAAGTTACAAGATATTTAATGGAAATCCACATATATTTCGCAGAGATTACAAGAGTGTTTAAATAATCTTTAATATTCAATGGAGCCATTTGTAACGCTTGTTCTATGTCTAAAGTGGCTATTTATGTCGTACAATAAATTTTTATTGAACATATGTTTTCAGTGTCTTTTGCAATTTCTATTTCAGATTAAGATTTCAGATCAAATTTCGTCACAAATAAATATAATTACGACAGACGTGTCTCGTTACGGCGTCAGTGAAATTTCAAAGCGTATCGTACAGCACACGCGATATATTCGTAAAAGCGATCGAGCACTTTCGTAAGCTAGCCGACAAATGTGGAAATTGAGGGCCTAGAAAAATACCAGCAAGAGGAAAGTGGCGTTTGTGCGTGCTACTCGTGAATCCGATCTCGAAATAGTTTCATGATCGCTGAACCGTAATTTTAGTCTAAAGTGTAGGTTGTATGACGCAAATCGAAGCTGTTAGGAGAAACAGGAAATCGTCGCGGGCATTTGCCGATTTCACACGGATTCTTTCTAATTACAGAACGTACGAACATCTTTCTACGTTGTTACGCTGAGTAAACTTGTGCAATGTTTTATCTAACCTAATTTGACCAACTTTATCCGCGAACGTTTCATTTATTTAGCTTGAATCAGTGTGACGAACAATCTATTCGATGATAAGATGCGAGTTCGTTCATAACACTTTCCACTTTTTAAGTATTCTGCATTCTTAAGAGCAACGCTATAAATAGGATCGTTTCTATTTTTGAAATGTAGTTATTCTCATCTGTTGACGTCATCGGTGCGTTAATATTCTTACCTGCTCCGTCATTTGACGTTTCATCAAGTCATATTCATCGCTTAATTTTATTCGACCTTGCTAACGAGATTAACGAAAACCTTTTGTGGAAAAGGAAATCTTGCTTCTCTGGATCTTTCCTCTGTTGGTGTTATCTTGCTTCTAGTAGAAATAATTCCTGCAACTGGAAAGTTTTCTTGCCATTAAAAGCGATGGAAATTCATTTGAACGAAGAATTATAAATTCGTGTTTCGGAATTACTCGTTTCACTTTCTAACTATAAAATTAATCCAATTAATTAATAGCTCGCAATAGCGGGCGTGTGTGTGTGACATTATTCTAAAGGTACGTCAAATTAATAATTCCCGATCGATATATTATATAATAGCTTCTTTTAGCAGGGTCCTTTTATTTAATTCTAATGAAACAGATTTTTATGTTCTACGTCGAGAAATTCGTGCATTCCCTTGGAAATTAAAATTCAGCTTTATTCCCGTGCTATTCTTTTGCCTTAATTAATTTTTCTCCCATTTTGTTATACTATTGATTTTATCAATCAATTCTAAAAATTGACCGTATTCAACTGTTTTATTCAGAATATTCCATTCTTCAGTAAAAGCAGTTGATAATATGAAATTTCCTTTTAATCGGCAAATAAACTTATAGCTGGATTTAATATCGGCATTTTTAGCAACAAATATAATACATACATGTGTACAATTTTATATAATTTATCGGCAATGATTTAAGGCTTTGGACATTAAAGATTAAGAACGCGATAAATAATCGTATTGTGGGAGAAGAGCACGATTTGTTCGTTTGACGCAAACTTCGCTATGTTTGAAGCAAACGTCCTGTATACGAACTTTCCACACAGTTCGCACTGGCTTCGCTGTTTGCACAATTCTTTGGACTTGGTCCTCGAACTGCTATTTATTGCCACTGTGTAATCCGGACACCTCAAGCTAAGGGACACTTTTTCCCTCTTAGAACAAATCTAAAAAGTTTCGCAATATCTCGCTAACACAAATTTATTTGTTTGACCCTCGATTTGCGTCATGCCCTTTCCAATTATTTTTCCAATTATTCGATAAATATTATTCAATTGATGGGAAAATAACGTCGATCTCGTGAATATAAGAACGAATCGATTTACCTCAAGTTAGGATTTTTTGAAAATACGAGAAAGCACGGAATTTTTCCTCGGTGACTCTTGCTGCGAGAAATTTTTTCTGAGTTTGCAAAATAGAGACTGGGGCAAAAGATAGACTATTTCGACTATGGAGAAATTGAAATGACATAATGCGTCGAAATGGCAGGGACGTGGTGAGGTCTATGGAGCGGATATACGCCGTACCATCGGAAAAGCTGCGTGTCTGGTCTATTTGGCTCACGAACATCGGGGAAATTGCCGACGAATGGCAGAAGTGGTTACGTGCTCACATCGATTTTGTTATAAGGCTCGCGGAAGAATTGCAGAAGGCCGATGAAGCCTTGAAACAGGAGGAGGTAAGTTTTGTTCCGTGTAACGACCTGTTCCGGGTCAGACCGATCTTAGATATTTATGTCAAAGTGCGATGGGACAGAGGGCGATGAGAAATGGACGCCATTACACGCAATGGGGATTCTATTCCGAAATTCATTCATAGTTACTTACAGTGAAAATATAACCGTTCATGAAAGTATACATTTTATATGCATTATCTTTCTACGTTACTTATTCCTTTTATAAATTGAATTTCACGTATCAAAATCAAGATACAAAAGCCATTATTTCCACTACATTGTTTAACATTATTCAACATTTATTCAACACAAAATTTCGACACTTCGATTTATTAGCAATAGCAATTTAATGTCGTTATCAATATAAGCAGAGTTAGGTTTGCTTACGATTGCAATTACCAATAAGAGAACAATTTTGGAAAAATGTACTAGGTTACTACTCGCATTCGTAGAATCGATCAAGAGCTCGAGTTCGTCTGGATATCGTTCTTCGATAATTTCCAGCTGACAGAAAAAAGATAAGGTTGTTTGGTCGCACGTTCGCCAAACGAATACGACGAATCGGTTATATCTTCGCTGTAGATATGGCAGAAGTATCGTTAACAAAAGCCTAGCTAGCCATTTAAACGAACGATACGCGTTACGAGCCAGCGTAAATACCTTGGAAAGTCGTGAAAGCTCGCCGAATGAAATTCCGACATGGCGAGCGTAGCTCCGGCGACGAATTTCAAATTTCCAACGTAAATTACAAGTTTAGCTATCGTGTTCATATCGAAACGGATGGACGACGATCCCCGGCAGAGATTGCCGATGAAGTACGGGAAACTTTGTATACCTGTCCCGATGAAAATTCATCGACTCGACGCGAACTTGTGTTTTTTTTTTTTTATAACAGGCGATGATGGCGGAGCTGTTGAAAATTTCATCTTCTCCCCAAACAATATCGTCGGTTATCAAATTTTCCGATTCCCTTTATCATGGATAGAAGCCGACTGCGGAGAATCGGCAATTCGCTGGCGCGTCTAAACATCGGAAATTTAATTTCGTCAAAGCTTCCTCGTGTTCCTAGCGAAGTTAAAGCGCACGGAGGAGCGTGATTTACGCGAATCGCATCTAGTCGCTTAACCTTGAGCTTTCGTTATACTGTACGATATGAAGGCAACGTTGTCTCGAAGCTCAGGTGTTTGTGCGCTTTTTCAGTCTGTTTGCCGGAGATTTATACACGACGCTGCATGCTTCAACGGCGAGGGAATGCGTTTAAATCTCTCTCGGCCATCGCACACACACAGCCACACACACACACACACATACACGATTTTCCCGACATGGTTCTTGTGAGTAACTTGGCGAGAGAAAAATGGAGAGACAAAGAGGAGAGATAGAAACTTATCGCCGCATAGCGTTTAAGAACGGTCGCCTGTCTGGCAGAAATGTCATAATTTCCGTCATTTTTTATTACTTAATTCTGTTTCTTTCTTTTCGTGTTCCTACACACGAATATTCGTAGACACCGTTCATGAATATATTACGCGTAGTACGCTACATTTTGAAGTTTCATTGGCGCGGTAACGAAACACGATTGTTATTATTATACTGTTAATACCTGAAACACGAGAATGTACTGTAGAAGCTACGAGATATTTAGTATACTATTTAAACATTCAATTATCCATTATGTTAATAAACATCGATATTCGTTTCGCTAAATGAACGTCCGCAGCAAATGTTTTGTAAACTGTGTATTATATTTCCTGGTCGGTTTCAAATTTGACCAAAGTAATCGTGTTACTCGTGTCTCATTACACTGCTAATGAAGTTTTAATACGTTTTACGTAACGCGCATAATATGGATATATGCATAAATGTCTTCTACAGTACGTACGTATTCGAATACTTATAGAAGTATTGTTTCCTCGTATGAGAAACAAAAAATATAACGTGAAAAATAAATACAATTAGAATAATTAAATAGCAGATGATATTAGTTTCCGCAGTATCCAGTGACTTTTTCGTAGCGAGGTAGTCGTTTTAAAAGTTTGTACGTCACAGATACACACACACACACACACACATGCATACATACATATGTATATGTCGCTGTGTCGTTTCGCAGGGGCGGTCGACCTTGAGGACAACAGTTAGTCGAAACGGTGGACGTTGGACGATGAATCGTAGCTCACTGTAATATATTTAGTCGGGAGTGCAATGGGCTGGCTCGTGTTTTAATAAGAGAAGCCAGGCCGTGGAAAAAGTCAGGGCCACGGTGAACGTATTAAAATTAGGTCGGTACGTCAATGTAAAAGTAATGAATTTTAACATGGAGGATCGCGTGACTGGTTGATTGACGTCGAGATAACCTCGTAAACAGAACATGGATTGATTGTATCGAGCTCTTTGGCTTAAACGCATTAACAGAAACCGCAAACGATTAGCAGTTCCGGCCTAATCGAAAGCGAGTATTTGCAACGTAACTCTAAACTGTCCGCCGATCGATGTATGCAGTTCGAGGCAACCGTTGCCGTCTCACGTTTCCCTCGTCTCTCAGCTGGCAGGAAGATAAGCGAGTTTAATTTTCATTTTAATATGCATTAATCGCGCGACGTTTTGTTTGCACGGGCCAAACTTCCAAGCCATTCGTGTCACGGCGAACGAATCGTTCTTCTTTTTGCGTTCTTCCATCCTGCGACCGGCTATAAATTACATCACTTTCATAGACATAGTCCATAATTCTACCATCTGCGTTTAAAGTTTTGCCGAACTTCAGGATTAGCTGAGGGTAGGTTTTGCTTGAGATTTCGCATAATCTGGGGGAATCATACGCGTCGAAGTCGAGGGTTAAGCGGAATTTTGAAGAAAATGAAAGGGCAAACCGTTCGATATGCAAAACTAGTTCCTCGGTTTTCATTCACCGGTTTTTATCGTGCAAGTAGAAACTTTTCTCTCGCGTCCTACAGATTTATTAACTCGCACTGCTTCAGGCCAGGGCCCAGGGGAAGCAACATCTGTTTGTATACGAATGTATATACGATAGTTTATGATAATACACCATTGTTCGAAAGGATCTGCTTCGCTAACTGTACACTTGCCTTTAACTTTGGCGAGATGTATTTTAATTACAAAATTAGAAATAAATTCGACTGCAATGATTCTATTCTTTGGAATTATCATTGCCACGCATAATGGAACATTACGGTGCGATTAAATTATTCTTTAAAGGAGTATATCACGATGAAGGTATCGCATGCAATTGTCAAACCTGATAGTATCAGATTCTCGTGGAAGTATTTCATTACTTGACAAACTCATTTTTGACGAACGTATTTTAATTAGAAAATTATTCTTACGTATATAAGTACAATTAAAGATAATTCCCAGATTATTTTATTTTATTTTGATAAATCTGCAGACTTACTCAATGTTTCTAAAGCGTCTTAATACCCATAGTCAATAGCATGTGTCAATTATTCGGTCAGTTCGCGTTTACCTTATTAAATTTCCCCAAAAATCTACGATACTTTGTCTCAATTATCTGTTGGTAGGATGGATACCAGCCAAGAATCGAGCCGAGCGAAGTCGCGGCGGATCAGGAAGAAGAAGAAGTTCCTCGTAAAGTCGAGGATTTCGATCAAGGTAGAAGAAGAATAACTTAATCGTAGATGTCTATGAGTTCCGTGTTTCTTTCGTTCGTTTTCATCTCGGGGCAATGCAACGTAAAACTAGTGGGAAAATATGAGCGAGATAGCCGTAATTCCGAAAACGCATACCGTAGTGGTTGGCGTCGCACTTATCACGAAATAAATCTAAAAGTGTGGTCATTGTCCTCGCGTTGGTGTCACGTAGTGCTTTTACGCTGCCCTAAACAGATTTTACGACGTCACGTAGCATACGAAGCTGTTGCCAGACAGCAGGCTTTATCTTAGAATTTTCTGTATTTAATAGGTAATTCTATTAAATGTATACCTGTTATTGCGCACTAAATTTCTCCCAATGGGACGGCGAAAACGCCAGGAATAAACGGTTTCGAAGGGACGAAGGAAGTTTTCTTTGTTCTTCCCGCCCTGTTCGGGCGAAACAAAGCACCGTTGTCGTCCAACTTTTTCACCGCGATAAACAAACCGGAGAAGGGCTGGTCGCGATTTAATTAAGACGAGTACCACCGAGTTCTGCCGCTTATACCGTGTAAAAACCGTAATCTAAGTCCTTCATTTTGGATGATTAACACGCGATATTAACACGCGATATTAACACGCGATTAAACTGTGAGAATTATTTCTTCAAGGAAACGTCTGTGAGTTATAAGATCATTTATACTGTAGCTTATAAATAATTCGACACTTTAGCTATGTTTAGATTTGTATCAACAATGAGTGTATAAATTAACGAGAAATTAATCGTCAAACGCAAAGTGTTTATCAAAAACTAAAATAATTCCAATTATTTGTCTAAAAACTTACAGCGTATTTTGGAGATTATACTCGCAGTCTCGCATAATTCTGATCTGTTTGTCTTTGTTTGGGCTTTTGCCAATGTTTCACTGCACGTATAGATATTATTTCCTTAAGATCAATCTTATCGGGACATTCTCGTAAAACGATAACAAAGAAAATAAAATCAGTACTACATAATTGTTTAATATGATTTTCCAATCAAATTGTATCTTGTCATTTCATCATCCTCCGTTTCACATTCATATCATTGTTACAGGAACCATAGAGGAAACGGGCGAAATTTCCCTGGCTAGAACAGTTACAGATGTGACGTTAACAGCAGAATCGCGAGAGACTATAGAAGCAAAATCGAGAGAAACATTCAAAGAAGAATCGGAAGAAACATCACCAACGAAATCGGGAGAAATGTTAACAGCGAAAAGATCAAACGAAGAAGAATTCGCGAAGATTTGGCCCATAGGCACACCATGGGAGCATTCAGGAATAGAGGAAGAGGATGACAGCGAGCCGTTCGAAGTAAGAGCTTTGCTGGTGTCATTAAAGATAACAGGCGCTTAGCTTTATCACGCCCAGTTCTCGCAATCCCGTAAGAATCAGACCGATCGTTCGAGCAAAAGTCTCTCTAAACTTTCCAATCTTCCTTCCGTGAACAGCGTCGCTCTTCATCCTAACTTCCAAACTTTCGTTTACACCCCGTAAACCGTTATAAAAAAGGGAGTTTCTTTGCAGCGACTGCCCTTACCGAGGACCGAGGAAGAGATGAGAGAATTTCTAAAGAATTTTACGCACGAGGCGACCATCTACCGATCCTATTATAAGCATTGGAAGGACACTGCCGATCTGGTAATAGCCCCATGACACCTTGAACTATTCCTTTTGTCTCTTGCTTGTCGCTAAAATATTAAAAGAATCGGACATTTGATAATTGCGAAGAAAATTGCACAGTTCATATATTGAGTTGGCAACTAAGTGATTGCGGATTTTGTCATTAGATGGTATTGACAAAATTCGCAATCGCTTAGTTGCCAACCCAATAGATTCTGTACATTTTAATATACACGTGCAATCGAAGTTGAGTGAACTATGTAAAAGGCAATGAACAATTTGAAAAGATGTTTTGCGTTATAGGCAATCAAGGAAGTTGGAGGTAGATTGGTGATAACAACGTTCCTGGTGCAAGGCTTGGACAAGTTTGGCAAAGTGAAGGGTCCGCCTCGTCCAAAACTATTAGTGAGCCCGAAATCTGTACGGATTTCACGTAAGGGTAGAAAGCCTAGGAGAAGTGGGAAACGTGGCACGAAATCCAGCGGGATTTCTTTGAATGAAAAGTCCGAGGGTGACCCGATTTATACCGCGCCACATGAATCAGCACCACAAACAGTCACGGTCGACGAGGAACAGGAAGAGCAAGAGAAACAGGAAGAGCAAGAGAAACAGGAAGAGCAAGAGAAACAGGAAGAACGAGAGGAACAGGAGGAGCAGGAAGCTACGTCGACCAGGGAACCATTGAAGGAATCGTCAAAAGTATCAGTGTCTGCAGAAGTACGTTTACTGCCGCTACATTTCTAGATTGTTAAGAGGTGCTAGGAGATTTCTTTTCCACATTGCACTGATTTGGAGGAAAATCTGTCAGGAAATCATTTTTTCACGTTGCACTGATCTTCAGAAAGATCAATTGTTCGTTAAACTTCTCCATTGTGGGTGTTTCTAAGGAGATTTCGTGCTACGTGCATCATACACCTCAAAATTTGTAGTTCAGTTATTATCAGACTACTTAGGTTTGTGCATTTTTGGGAAATTTAAGCGTGCGAACTTCATAGAAATCGTACGATATAGAAAAATATGTAAAGCAGAGTAAAGTACTCGTTAGAATATTTAGTAAGCGAAACACATTTCTATTTGTGTTCCATGCCATTCGTAACTCGATTGTTTACACAGAAAAACATTCGATGTAAAAATTTATAGATCGATCAACAGTTAGTGAACCATTTCTTTTTTTTTGATAGAAAACGAGAACGAACACGGTCAAGCTTTACCGAAAGCATCGAAAGGACTGTTTTGTCTCTGTACGTTGTGTTGTATTTGCTCGATACATCCCTGTGTTCCAGAGGTTCTTGTTGATTCCTCGTTCCATGTTTTCACGCATTCTCCCGTTGTTTCCAATTTGTATCGTTCGTGTCTCGACTCGAAACGTCTGCCTTTTGATTTTTCGTTTCTTGTCGGGTTTTCAAGCTCCATTAGAGTCGACGCGGCGCACAAGGCGGCGAGTTTTTTGCGCGACAAGTAGAAAGAGTTCGCAATAACCGGACACGGAGGTCGTATTCCGTGAATTACAAGGCAACTGACGACACGGTACACTCTCGACTAAGCGAGAAACTCTCGAAACAATTTTTATCTGTCGTTTTATAAGTAGTGCGAGTCGATCTTTTGTTTGACGGCCGAGAGTGGAAGAGGTTCGCGTTTTTCTTATTTACGAGAGATCCACGGTCGGTAGTTTGTTACAGCAAGTAATCCATTTAATCGAGCGATTATGAAGAATCAGCTGTTTAATCAACGTCGAATTAATTCGTCCAGTTAGGTAACTTTATCGTATATCGATAAATTCTTTTTTACCTTCTCTCTCTTCTCTGTCGGGCAAGCTTGATAAATATCGGATTAACGTGCTGTGTCTTCTAAAACTTCTTCCCTTAACCTTGCCGCTATCTTCGAAATTTTATATTTCAATACAAGCAAATTCAATTTTCATTTTTATTTTAGCGAACGAAAGAGATTTTTATAGTTGTAGAAAAACGTTTAACATAGAACGGTTGTGTAATAAATTCATTTTCTTCTTATTTTTACATTTTGAGAAGCATTATAGAGACGTTACTTGTGCTAGCTACAGTGGACAAATATACGACGAATAATTAAGTGACAAAATCAAAAAGTTCTAGTACCACCAAAAGAATAAGAATTCTCATATTTCAATCAAACTCTAATTCTTTGTAAACAAAATTTCTATTTGTAACATGTAATTTTTAAAGAGATATTTAGCACAGAACTGAAACGACGAGGCATGTGTACTAATTACAAATTTCTTTTATTTTGTTCAAACTTGAGACATCTAACGTTAGAAAAATACAATTGCGTTAAAAATGATCGAAAGATCACCAGTTGATTCACCATTATCGAGAGAAAAAGAGCAGTAATAAACGATTCAATAATACTTCTCGTTCAATTGCTACTTGGGACGCGTCTGATTTATCTGCGTCGTTTTCACTGGTAATCGAGCACCGATATAAAATTCAATTGCTGCAGAAGTTAAATATTAAAAAAGCGTATCTATGTCCAAAGACGATATTCGATTTTCATTTTCAATGAACTTCTCGCAAATTTTTATAGACGATGGAGAAAACGGCTTCGAAGACTGGCAGGACTACAGTGAACGAGTCGAAGATTGCTTCTGTAAGGAGCCAATTCGCAATGGTGGAGGCTGACGATTTCGTGAGGGACAATGCACGTTCTTCCGAGCCTGTGCCTTACATCTTTTATTTGACGGCGGAGCCAGATATCGACGTAGCCATAGAACACGATGACGAAAAGGTCATTCCAGCGGATACCGATCGCGAGCACATCGTTGGCGCTTACAAACGCCTTTTCTTCAATCTCACAGACAAACCCTGCAAAGGAGGGAAACCATGGATATAAAAAAATTATAGGAAAATCGATTAAATGTCATAAAATTACAAGCAATAATGAAAGAAATTTTCGCAGCAACGCAGGTGCAGGCATCGTTCGTAGCGCCATTAAATGTAAATCGAATCGAGCGAAATGGTAAGCGAGTGTAATCTAGTGGGTAATTGACAAATATTTTCTATCGGATACAGACAAAATTGTGGGATTGCAGCTATCGAAAAAGTAACGAACCAGTTGCACAATAAAAAATAATGCAGCTGCATGGAGCGTTAGCAAATGTTTGCACAATCTCTCGACAATAATTCATTTCGTTGCTTGCTGCTCGTGATACTGATATTTAATAGTACAAATACCACGAGCGAAAGAAAAATCCCGAACGAGAACAGAAATTCATCTTTGGAATAATTTCGATGAAATCGAACTCGGTTATGAATTTTCAAGTAAGATCATGGAATTAAGGTTTCTTTGGTCGACTTTCTTTCGTAATTGATTTTTCGAGCACACGGAGCCTCGTTGCGACTATCAGATGGTCGGATAACAACTACGCGTCGGAGAAAAATAGCGAAAAATCGAGTCGTCGCTGGCAAGACAGGTAATCTTCGATCGGAATTTTTCGGTTACGAACTCTGCGCGGTGACTGGTAATAAAATTCATCGATCAGTTGGAAACATAAAGTTTGAAACGAGTTTATGCCATTTTTCGCGGCAGCTGCCTCTCCTCGTCCCGACAGATTTCGTCCGCAGGTTGACTGGTGTCTCATGACGAGCAAACTCTACCACGGCTGCATTTAGATTCCGTGTAATATCTGGATTCGACATCAAAGACGATGCTTCCTGTCAGAGTCATCCAACGTAACCGATGTCGGATCCACCAACGGCTTATTATACAACGTCAAAGCTTATGTCCGTGTTTGGCCTGTTCTGGCATAACAGACGTAATTTTAGCCACAGTTTTCCATAGAAATATATCTCCCGTAGAAGGTTCAACTGGAAAATGGAGGAAGAATTTCGTTCGGTGTTTGTCAGCACTTTGTTCGATAATCTCCTTTTCACAAAAAATTCTTTCGTTCGTTCCTAGCCTATACCATAAGATGATTCTTTCGCCGGTTAGCTCAGAGGCAATGTCTCCATAGCGATAAAATCAAGTCGATATATAACACGGAGCAATGTTTGACGTCATCTATCAAGTGGCAAGGTTTTGTTTCTATCAAGAAACACAAATATACTTGATATTATACTGTTGTTACTTTTTAAAAAGTGTTTCATTCAAAAGTTTCCGGTGATCGCTAAAAGAATATCGATCACTTTGAAACAATTAATATTTCGTGAGTTTTCTTACTTTACTACGTCTTCCAGAGATCTTGTCGATTAATTTTTTAATAAGTTCATTTCGCTAAATGTTCTTCGGACAGTTATTCTTGTTTCTCATTCTACATTTCACACGACCTGATACTAACCTTTCATTTTTCAAATTTCGCCCGTCTGCTACGGCTCGAGGTACCTCGAAGATGTTAACTTCGATACGATCGATCTTAAGACCTTGTCATGTCGTAGGATGACGCACAAAGGGAATCCGAATCCTATGGAAAAGTTGAGAAAGTCGAACGAAGATCTGTTCGAGTCGTCTTCTCGAGTTACAGCGCAACACCTGTAACGTATAGTTGGGAATTTCCCAAGCACATAAATCAACAATGCGGCGAAAAGTAACTGGTCTATGGACGAACTGCTAGACCGATGTTTGCCATGGAACTTTCGAAATTCTAGAATGGTTTGTGTCCGAGGCGTCACCTACCGATGTCGTAGCAAGGGTTCTACATCGATCGTTCTTCGCCGCGATGTTATAGTTGTCGTTCACTGCGAGCGTTTCAGAGAGACTAATTAAGAACTACACAGGTGTAATTATCGGGAACACAAGGAAACAGGTAGCGTGTACACTGCGAGGATCGTACGAGGCGCATTATCCAGCGGTGTAATTAATTTTGAACGATACCAAGTTTCAACGTGTCCATGGTTACCATGTTCTTGTGTGAGTTTAGGGTATTTTCTACCATAGGTAGAAGGTACATACCAGTCACGAAGAATGAGAGTAACGCGATACACGAGAGTCGTGTAGAAAAGTTATCGATTTAATATTAAACGAATAATAAAAAAATATCGTGAAAATTACGAGTTAAAGCAGATACAGGAATTAGACAATTTTTTACGATTATTACACAACTTGAATAAAAGTACAATTGATTTAAACTACATAGACGATCGTTAAAACTCGGAGATTTACTTACAACTCTCTCGGATTCCAATCACATCGTATTCTTAAGTAACTCGAACACAATGAGAAGCTCGCCTCGAGGTATACGTCCAGACGAGCTCTTATGTGAGATGAATTTGGTATCATGATACTTACCCACGTTCAACAGCTTTGAGACAGTGAAATATCATTTCGACATCTACGCTATCTGCCATAGATATTAGGACACCTGAGCTCTGTTACACACAATTGAACTAATATTCAGAGGATATTCGATTTCCGTTCAATTTCCAGCTGGAACATTCTGGGCAATCTGCACGAGTTTCCCTCGTACGATGTCCTTTTAAAAATTCCGACGTTCCACAGCTTACTATGCCCAGGGTAGATGTATCTTCATAATGATTTCCTCTTCTCGACTGCTCGAATTAAGTCGCCAGGAAATGGTAAAAAACGATCATCCTCCAACTAAAAAGGTTATTCAAGTTTGAGTTACGAGAAATTTAGAAAAAATTCTCCTTTCTTAAAATCTCCGATATCTTTTCCAAGCGATGTTTCTTCCCCCTGTCCTCTCCTCTCTCCACTAACTTCACTCGTCGTATTTACATCTCATTAATTTTAACGACCACTGACTTTTTCTAGCTATAGCGCGACACGGGTATCTCGATGAGAGGACTGTGTCTCTCGGAAAGCCCGCAGGAAGATTACTTTTCGGCGCATAATTTTCAAAACAAATTTTCTAAGAAGGTAAATGAACGAAGCGAAGAAGGAAGAGCGATCTAAAAAACTGGTCGCAGGGGGGTAGAACGAGCTAATAAAGTTCAAAGGGTCTGTTTACCAGGCCGCGATATTACGAAGTAGGACAGGCCTTGGAGGACTTTCTTGGTTCCTCTCTGTATGACGGTTCTATTTGACGACCCCATTAATTTCATCTGCGTTGAAACGACAGCAACGTCGGCTCACAAAATCCGAAAAAGCGATCTCATTCGCCTCGAAGCGGCAAGATCTTTGTCATTCTATCCTGCCTGCCACTGTACGAGTGATTTATTAGCTGTGAAAGACACGATGCAGATGGCACGTGAAATAATTTTTAATACACGCGTATCGCTCGATCGCGAGTCATCGCGCTGCCTTTTCGTTGACAACAGAAATAGAGTCTACATTCTATATTGACCGTATCAGTATCAGACGTGATTTACAGCTGACGTTATAGCTCACAGCGTTTCACCTAGGGCTATCGGTACTTTCTCAACTCTCTAGTTGAGTGTGATTTATAATAGCTGGATCGAATCGCTGGTCCCAAGAATCGTGTCCATCCACCCTCGATAACCATTGTTTCATCGAGTTACCAGAGAGAAATTAAACGTACAACATTTTGGAAAGTTTCAGCGGAAGATTTAATGGGACGTAAGTTTAATTGAGATCATTGTTTCCGCGAGTCTCAGTGGGGATTTCTTTCCGGTTTCGAACGGTTGCTGGTTTGGTTGGCTTGTTTTGCGAAACACACGCGTATGCGTACCGACGAGAAATGCTCCAGGGTATACACATCTGGGGAAAAGTTGGAGGATGAAAACAAGTTGAGAAAATTGAACTGCCAAACGCGCCCACGAGTATCGTGAAACAAGGGCCTCGAAATGGTATCGTGTAATTCTTTGTCATTTTATCGGTGACTTAATGTTAACTTGTTTTCTTATATTTTCAGAATTTACTAACATTTATTTATTTATTTAATACTTAACAATATGCTATCTTTCTTTCTTTTCTATAGAATATATCTGAATATATCACATCGAAATTAAGAATGCTAACAATAATGCGATTAATCGGAGGTAAATTATTCATTTAAAAATCACACAAAAAAGCAGAACGTTCGTCGAATCTACGAACCAACGAAGAAGATTATTATTTTATTACTCTGTTATTTTTACAAATTCATCGTATCCGAATATGACGGTGGTGGAGAAATGATTTTTCAGCACGGCCGTTTCGTTTCGGCCTAGCCCTATTTTCACGGTCTAAAAAGCGGAGCACTATTAATATGATTCGAATTCTGTCGAGCCCGCGGTGATTTATTGTTCCAATCGCAGCACGAAATACGGGGGAAAAGCAGTTTTGAATCTAGGCTTATCGATCACTGGCCGCGAGCTGTATGGAGCCGGCTCTCGGGAACAGTAGAAACAGACGGCCATATGTTAGCCGCATTAGTACGACGAGTGACTTTCAATCAGCTCGCGCTACCAACCTCTTCACAGAGAACACACTCTAAACGTCAATATTCGAGTTCCTGTTCTTTTCTCTCGCTTTCGATTTGCTTGCTACGATGATCGGTCGAACGGTCTCATAGTGACTTTTTTTTTTCGTACGAAATTCGATTTCTTGTTACATCCAACGAGAGATGAATTTATGAAAGCGCTCGAATATAAGTCAGACGGGACCAGCGAATGTAGAACTCTTTTTTCGTTCAGTTCGAAAGGGAAACATTCTTATAGAAAATTATAATATCACTTAGACGAGTTTTTACACCAAGCTACTAATTAATTTATTGATTAAATTATCGGTGTGCTAGTTCTCTGAACGCTATAGACGCTCCAGGGTCTCTGCGTAGTCCTGAAAGTTTTAAACGGCGAATGTGCAAGTGTAAGTTTGAAAGTTATGTTTCTTAAGGATATGATACGCGTGATAACAAATTTCGATATTTGGTTCGCAAAGATGGAACGTTATTTTTGTGTTCGGTGGTGGATACAATTTTTGCCTACTTAGATTTTTTAATAGATCGCGTATTAAGTAAGGGACATTACCAAATTATTTGATGTAAATTCTGCTCTTCGAAGATTCCAGATATTCGTCTAATTTTCAATCGAAACCTCCAACGTTGTTTTTTTTCTTTTCTGGCAAAAGTCGAATCGTTTTGATCTAATGCAGTGCATGGCAACTGATTGCTGTCTGAAATGAAAATGTTGCTCGCGTATCGCAATGGTGTACCGCATGCTCCAGTTTAATAAGGGTATAACGAACCTCGGAGAATCGATATTGCGATGAGCGTAAACAAGTTGTGGACAGAAATTGGAAAATTCAGAACCGGCAGCGTAATATCTCGAGCGGTTTCGTTTTAGAGAAGGAGTCTCTGTCAGAAGACGAGTGAAATTGAAAATCTTTTCAAACGTTTTTAATCACAGGATTTTATACGTGATAGCGTCGCGTCCAAGAAACGTAGAATTTCTTAAAAATCGATATCGCTGCACCAGATTCTTCGAACGATTGATAAGCAATATCCATAGATAATACAAATTCGTAGATTTCGTTGAAATCTCACCGAATGGTTAAATCTGCGAAACAAACGTTAGAGAGGATTTGATGGTAAAATACGATTAAATATTTCTCTGTCGGCGAAGCTCGAAAAGCTGCGCTTTGAAATTGCCGAGCTCAGCAGCTTGTTAAAAAACGTGAAACCTGCGCGATATCATTGGGCAGAAGATTCACACGCTTAATACGATATGCTCGTTAGTCGATTATCGCGGTTGAAATACGTAAGTGCTATTTATTAACATTTCGTAGCACGTGCTGACTATGTAGATATACGACGATTCCTTTGGCCCCTGCGGGCTTACACACCATGCGGAAAAAAACACGATAATTTCGTTATCTCCAGCAAAACGAGCTGATTGCGATCCCTTTCAAGACGGTGAACTTTATTTATCATCCGTGAGAGCGGTCGGAACACAAGAGGAAACGGAGGGTAAACGCGTACAGGATGCTGTGAGAACTTATCAAACGATTCGTAGTGCTTTTCAATTTTATCGTTCGATCGTTAGCAATGTTCTTTGAGCTAGAAACGTTGCTTACAGAGCAGCTTCCTTTTCAAACATTGTAGCATTATATCTTTATACAGAGGGATCTTTGTTTCCACGATGCTCAATTCCTAAACTATGAGTGAAAGTAAAGAGTATACTGAAACAAATTTCAAAACTGAAATATCTATGAACCGAAGCGAATCCTACCATCTTTTAAGTATTAATACGATCGTGTAATTCATTGTTTTTAATCGACAATTTAAATTTATAGTCTATTAATTCTACTACTACTAGCGCATTATAAATAGTAGTATTAGAGTTTATTATAAGAAGATAGGAAACGCTGTTTCTAGTTCTAATTAGCCAGTAATTTGTATATTTTGACAGAATTCAAATACCCAGTGTTACTATAAGCCGACGAAAATGTTCGAACGTTTATGAACGTTCTCATCTCTACCGTGATATTTTCCTAAGAAAGTTTTCGAGGGTGCTCCGGTTAACTCTGCCAGTTCCGTGGAATATTGCGATTCTAACGATATTTTGCCTCGGTTACTTCGATTCCTCCCTTTATCCGGTATCGTCCGATGATATTAAAAATGTTGCAACCGATCGTTGTTATCGGCGTTTTATTCTGAAAGCAGATTTGCCAAACTGCTCTCGGATGATTCTCGAATTTACACGGATAGATATCAGATTTTCACTCAGGTTTCCTAAGATCCTTCAAAAATCGATGTCTTGTTAGATATTCACCTATACAAAAAAAGGGGAGAAAAAAAAGAAAGGAAGAAGAATGGTTATGAGCGGTTTGTGAGCGACGTGAAAATCCATGGGTCGCGAGAATGTGCACTTTTCGAAAGTAAAAAGTTCTCGTGCGCGACGCGGCCACCCATCGCGTTCATACGACGAAAATGGGAAAAAGTTTCGTTCGGTGAGCAAACGGGAGCGGATATCGACCATTATGCTACTCGAATTGAAATGTGCCTCAACTTCCCGCGCTCACCCGCGCTCTGTACATTGCCCCTTATCTTTTTATTGAAATATTTTATACATTCATATCGGTGGAGAATCGTGTTAATAAAGTAGAACGCTTTGTTAACTCCAAGAAGTTAAGAAAGGGACCAGAGGAAGAAAAGATAGAGGGGAAAACAATGGAAGAGAAGGAGGATATCGGAAAAGGATACGATAAGTCACACTTTCCATTTTTTATAAGAGATCGATCTTAGAAACGCGAGGTTGAAACGTAAATTATAACGTAATAGAGGGTCGAAAGATTTCAAAATAGGCATCATTCGATGTTTAGCGTCGATGATCTGCGCTTTATAACGGGAGCCATTAATAGGAATTGCACGAATTTCTGTGGCTGGCCACATTTAATTTTCTCGATAAAATTGAATGACTTCTGGGAACGGACGTGGAACAAAGTTTAATCAGACTTCCTTTCATAAATTTTAATTCAGTGCCGAAAAATCTAATTTCAGTTATTGTTTGGTCCTGGGTAATCAGGATGGTCACGTTACCTGGATTGTGTATAAGCTGTTTGACAGGATTGACAATTTTCAAATTTGTCCCTTTTGTTTTCCACGCGGAAGCCTGACAATGTACCGGGTTATAGATAGTTATCGTTGGTTTTGCATTGGCGAAGAATCGATTATGGCCACTTTAGTAATCACCGGGATATCGAATTTTTTCTATGGGAACAAGGGAATTTCGTTTAAAAAAAGATTAGCTTTAGTCTCCGCGCGAAAGGCTATCGCTCGACGAATCGGCCATTTGCATCCTCGCCGCTGCGACATCTCCGGAATTTGCATAAATTCTTCCAATTTTTCAATGGCCTTTCCGTGTCGCGCTAAAAAGGAGAAAGGGAAAACTTTGAACGGTTATTCGAGTTAGAAGGATATTTTAAGCCAAGCTAAGTAATTTGTCCTGTGATTCACCGAATTCGGCTACGAACAATTTTTATACGACGTGTATATCTGAAAATAAGCTAACTGATCGCTTATCAGTGATGTAATAAACAGTAAAATATATCGTGTACTGACCTCTTATTGACAGCTCGCATTAATCATAGCTTTTTACGAGGCTATAATTTCTATTCACCAAAAGAAAAGACGTCGAATGTTAATTTTCTCAATAATTGTGACTATCCAGTAGCACGAGTATTGCATATATATTACTTTATTTCTGCGAGTTATTTTCTCGCTCATTTTCTCTGACTCAAGTTATTCTATCATAGAATTATTCGAGTTATTCCCTCATTTTTTATATCTTCTCTTGCTGCATATAAAGTACACGATATTTTCTCATTCTTCCATTATTATATCACAGGCTAATAGTGTCTCAGAATATGCAACAAGTACGGTTATTCTTTGCAAGCGTTGAAGATTGAGTTTTAAGATGCTGAGACTCAAGTGACTCAAACAACCATACCTTATCATAATTCCTTTCTGCGGATCTGCAATTGTACAATTTTCACTCCCATTCTTAAGGCCATTTATTTCTTTCTTCTTTTCTTTTTTATTTATTTTTCCATCTCTTATCCTCATTTTATCGAAATGATTTCGACGAATGTCTCGCGCGCCACGAAGACCGCCCTGGCAAAAATTGAACCGCATCCTTTGGAAATTAATACTGGAATACTTTCCCGAGTGTCTGCCGGGAAATTCCAACGATGGGACGTGATCTCTCCTTGTCCCGTTCCTGCATTCGCGCTGAGTAATCGTTCCGTAATGTCGCGGAGAGAACGATGCTACTTTATCAGCCCTCGCCGCTTGTTAACGCATCCACAGTTTAAGAGAGACAACTGCAAGCACGTCGACAGAGAGGCGTTAACGAACGCGTATAATTCATGGAATAATAACGCTGCAAGGATTAAAGCGAATTACGAAACAGATTTCCCCTCTGTTAACATTTCTTTTCTCTTTGTCCGTGATTTATGACGAATGCTGGCTTCGCCGATGATGTGGATCTTCATAAATACTGATTTAGTAGGTCACCCAGTTTATAAACAGTCACGCGTTTCTTCTTTAATTCCTTGATTTTGTTTCTTAATCTGCGATTTACTTGACTTGAAATGTTCTTTCAAATTTCTACTCTCATCGATCAGGTCACTTGGCTTCCAGTTACTTGGAACACTTCATTAATGCGAACTTGTTACTTTAACTGACTGGAGCTTTCAAGCTCCAAATAAAGTTGAGATGCATTAAACATCTGCTCCTGCCTTAGTTAAAAGTCATGACATTTCTTAGATAATTTCCTAGTTACAATCTTCGCTTCTAACATACCTGTAAAGAATTATGTCGTCAATTATAAACGTTTGGTATTTGCTTTGTACTTTAATACATTACTTTCGTATTTAAGATTTCTCGTACATCGCGCGTGAAATTTTGGAAATCTTTTACGCGGTCACGTTTTGTTACTTAATTTTCTCCAATTCTTTCTTCAGAAACTTATGCTTTTTTTTCGTTCGAACACGTACACGTTACTCGTGATGCAAGCAGAAGCCGAAGTTACGTAATGGAGGGTAGTTTGGACTAAATGTTTTCGTACTACGGTGGACGTTGGTAGTTCCACTCTTCGGCGATGGTCACGTCGCAGCGATTTGTCAGGATAATTAAGCGGCGCTTATTCAACCGGCGAAAGAAACGTCGATTGCGTTCGCTTCCGAGCAATTCGCCAACTCATTACCACAGGCCGCTAAGGCTCCGTGGTAATTGCTCCGAACCATAGTTTTCCTCGCCGAGCTGTGTGCTCGATTTTAACATAGTTTTTGTGGCGGATTTTAAACTTGGCCCCGACCTAATGTAACTCCTATTAATATTCCTCCGTGCATCCCAGCGTTTTTAAATCGTGGCTTGACCCTGCGCTTCACGTTATTCCATTGCTACGACGTTTGTTTTAAAAATCCACCAAACCACGTTCCTCATTGGTATTTAAATATTTTTGTTTTACGTTTATCGAAGTAAAATGGTTAGCAAAAGTATTTGCACATACGATCGTTTCGACGAATTTCTTTTCTCAGGTTTCGTACACGCTTCATTTACATTTTCGTATTTCGATGTCTGTTCTCCTGAAAATAACAAAATACGAAAGTCACGCGATTTTCAGGCAACGATTTAAGGGCTTGGCCATTACAGGGTTAACAATTTTTCATTTTGTCTCTGCGAAAGAAAAATATAAAGTGGCGTGAAAGTAATAGCATCTTAAGTTTCGGCGCTTGGGAAAGTTACTTGGAACTGTGCAAGAATTCCACGGTGGTAACAGTGGCTATATAACTCTATATTTCGCGTTACCTTTGTGTCAACTTGTACAATATTTCGCAATAATACGATACGAAGGAAATATAACAAGAAAGTAAGCATGTATAACATAAGAAGCAAGTATAACCCAGAAAGAATATTTTTATATGACTGTCAATGATTGTGGTTTCGAGGTTTCGAAAATCCAAGCTGGATCTGGTCCAATCGCCTCCCGAATTTCACATATTTTGTCTCAAGAATCGCAATAGTCCGAGATATGTACACTACATCGTAACGTATAATTTTTGTTAAATTCTAAAGTGCACATACGTGCACTTTGACAATATTATCTGAGTTATCGTTGAAACTTTTTCCATCCATACTTATCTTACTTTAATCGGTCTAAAAAATTTAATAAAACCTGGGTCACCATGAATGACCATGACGACGGTCAATGTTTCAATTCGAAATTAATAAAGATTCACCATCTCGTTGAACGTAATATTCCTTTCGATTCTAAATAAATTGAACACTGCTGTACGAAATGTTTTTCAATTTAAGCTTCTATTACCGAACGTCAGAATACGTAGCCGTGCACGCGTAGCATTGCCATTTCCTCTCTCGCCATGGTATTTTGGCCGTATATCGAAGAACGGTTCCGGCAACATACGCAGCGTGCGCGTCGCAACTTAAAAAGCATCAGCAACTTTCGTCGTGGAAGAAACTTGGCCGCCATCGAAGGGATTTTCGCTGCTTGCAGATGCATGATGCTTGGTTGAAAGTTATCCTGCTGCCATGCCATTTTGCCAGCTACCGACTGCAAGTGCGAAATCTTTCGTACATTTATGAAAATCGTTGTGGAATAGAAGACAAATCCGATGGAAGAGAAATCCTGTTTGAAGAGAACGAGATATGAAAACGATACGGTTCGTAACGAAATCACAGGTTGGAAAAATTTCAACAATAAAAAACGGCCGAGATCTTATCGTAGTACTTTACTTTTCAACCTCTGGTTCTTGCACTTTATCGAAACGATTTCCACACACGATAAATGTTCCTTCTGCTCGCTTTAAAAATGAATTACACCCTAAAAGCTTCACGTATGGCAACTTTATTGCGCCTGACATGCGATGTCGCCGTAATTTCTCGCCCAAGACTTACTCTTACCAAAAGGATTATTAAACTTAAACCTTCTTCGGCAAGCATATTTCCACACTTTCCGCCAACAAACTCACTCATTTTTACTACACAGGCCTAACTTTTTCTACTGTTCTAGGCTTTCGAAAAGACTTAAAAAATGTTTCGATACTCGTATCGAATTCCCGTCCCTTTCTAATAATTTTTGCAAGATTTTAAAATATCTGTTATTGAAAAAGGATTTGTAAAAATCTTCTAATTTTGCAAGCGCTACGAATTTTTCCAACAACCCGATATTATCTAATATGTAAGTCTCCGTTTCGTTTCTTTCGTTCCATAGACACGTTGGTTATTCACATAGAACGGTACTTGGAATCAAAGCGGCTAGCGAAAGAATCGCGAATTTGTCAATGGACAATAGAATCCGCGAGTTTCCTTGTTCGCGACATGGAGTTTGGATAAAATAAGAAGAAACGAAAAGGCGATGTCGTGCTATTCCAGACGATGCCATCGATTTATTCCCCGGACAATGAATAAAACGTTGAAACCTCTTGTAGCGGCGGGTTGCACTATTCAGAGAGCGCTATAATCAGAGAGAAAGGGACAGAGATACGAAAGGTTGGATCAGGTGCACCATTCATGTTGCACGCAAATGGACATCCAGTGCTATGATTATTTATATCTGGCGCCGTGTAATTTGTTCACTGAAATTCGATGCTGAACGCTTGCCAAAACATTTTTCCATCCTCTTTTTCTCATTCTTATTTATTTATGTATTTACTTACCGTTTACAATAAAAAAAATCTCAGTAGAATATACAGGGTGAGTCTCCCAACACGACGACCTAAAATAACTCGTAAGTTATTCGTGGTACGAGAAAATGTTTGAAAGAAAAATTGCATGGTATCTAGGAGGACATACAGTGTTCTAATCTAAAAAAATAATAATAATATATATGAAATTAAATAACAACAGATACATTAATAATATGAAAGTCTGAGCTGACGAAAATAGCGATCGAGGCACGTGGCGCGTATTCAACTACGGTAGTATTAATCTTACTATAAAAAATTAATGAGACAGTCTATTACACCATTGAGAATATTTCTTGTACAAATACGACGTCACGAGATATTTTCCCACTCGTGACTGTTTGTTTCCCTCTTGAAACAAAATGGAGTGAAAAAAGCGGGAGAAAATCGCGGAAAAGAGAACAGATCACGGGTGTATTCCATGGACGCGGAAGCACGAGGAACAAAACAAAAAATCACGAGGAGATTACACATTTCGACGGTGCTTCTCTACGAGCGATCTGGAACGGTGTGTAAAATCGAGTCGTTCAAACACACCGGTCGCTCTATTGTCGTCGATCGTTTAGTCCACAGTAAATTTTATTTCCCTCGACACTTCCGCGAGCTGCGTGGTAAAAATCGAGCGACGTACATTCAGCGTACACTGTGCACGATACCAGTTCGATAAAGCGTTAGCGTACACCGTGAAAGGGGAAGAGAATCGCGCGCGAGGTCGCGACCGCGGGAAGGGTCGGAGTTTGTCAGCTGGAAAGCCGATTGTTCGCCTTGTCCCCGATTTTATGATCACGGAAATTACTGGCTGAATCTTCCCCGGATACAGGGACAAACAGGTCGCCTGAAGCCAATGAATATGTATATAATCGAGAAACATGCATCGAGCGTGAATCGAGTCCGTTTATTGGCACGCCAACGTACACTACAATTTCGATGATTAAACCAGCTTTACGGTTCCGTCCTATTTTGTTCATCGTCTTCATTGTTCCATCTTCGAGCTACTCGAGCGTTCCGCGATCGATTTCGTCGCTCGCGGTTCTCCGTAGGACGCCCGTAAACAGCGTAGATCGTTTGCACGATTCGCCATCTACAATTCATAAAAACGATTTCGCGTTAAGCACAGGTTTCCGAGCGTCAGATGTGTTTGCTTTCCATCGCGATCGGTTTCTATGGCGAACGTGAGACAGCTTCGAGGATAAGTCATCAAGTTGGATTATAGAAAGTATTCCATGGTTATACCGATTTTCCATCGAATAATATTTACCTTTCATCGAAGAGTTACAACGTTTATCATCTATCACGTGAGGATGTATTTTCTATTTGCTTCTGCTGAGATGACGATAGCTCGGGATGGATAATTCAAAGGGACGAATGTGTTAGGGAATTTATAACGAGGATTGAAAGCAACGAGTTCATTTGAAGAATTTCCAACGTTTTGCATCTTCCAGCTAAATCCCATCGACGATTCCCTTAACGCCGGAATTTTAATAATAACAACTCTCTGGCGTGGTGTCGACCACAGAATTTACGTGTACCGTACAGTTAAGTGTACACGTACCATTCTGTACATTAAATATAACCCAGCGTCCGCTAGTCGAAGTGGCTCCCTCGACGGTTACGATGCTCTCACGTCGACCAAGGGGATCGTGTGACCAACGCTACGGGCTGTCGATGGAACCGCGATAGGGGAGAACGTCCAAGAGGTGGTAAGAGTCGATGGATTCGTGCCTCTTGCCGTTTACACCCTCTCCGCCCCGCTTCCAGCCCGTTGAACCGACTACCTGTTTCACCCCTCTTTGTCCACGTCCCTCGTAGCTAAGCTTTCACGGGATTAACGAGTGGTCCGAGTAATCTTATTAAATGGTCGCGTTTAGCGTGCTTTAATTGGTACGCCAGCGATTCGCTACGGCTCTTCGGAGTATCGTTAACCTTTTAGATTCGCATCGTGACCGCGCGAATAGAGCTTGCGAAGTTTGGCGTCGAGTGAAACTTATTTTTGAAATTTTGGTAATTACAGAAAAGACGTAAAAGTATTTTTCACGGTCTGCCTTCAGTCTCGATTGCAGTTAGGTAACGAACGAAAGGAACTGAAATAATTTTTGCACAAACAACGTTAGTCAGTTAATGAATTAAAAGATTTATTGAATTTTATAGTACGTTATTCCTAGAGTTAATCCTCCAGATTATCCGCAGATCTTCATATTTTCCTATAAAAATGGCGGACGAAATTTATATGTTGCATCGGTTTAATAGCTCAGTGGAAAAAACACGACGCGTCAATCGCATGGTTCAATTAGCAAGACAAGTATAATTCGCAATTTCGAAATTTTTTTATTCCAAAACAATTGTGTTGACAATTTCCTTTATCACGAATTTTGGTAACTCTTCGGTTCTTCTCAATCGCGATGTGTCCGTAAACCGTCCGTAATTGGTACCATCGTTACTCAAAGATCCTGACAAATATTTGTTTATTTCTTGAGATTGTTCGAAAGGGTAAATGCATCACGTCAGTGGAGCTCGTGTAAATCCTCGACTTACTCCCTTCGAATTCGTTACAACTCCTTCTATCTCATGGATATTTATTGCAATTCTCGCGGATCCGCTTGAAACTTGCAGAAATCTGCCGTTATTTCCAGCGAACTTGATCTAACCTACACCAATCATCTCCGATTCATGGGATACTACTTCAAGTCGCTCGAGATCGCAGCAACCTTCCTCTGCTACTATATCGAGCTTCAAACTCCTCCCCAACACTTTGAATTCATCGATGCCCGCCCTGTTCGGTCACAATCTACTTGAAACAGTTCCGATTGACAACATTTATCGCCCAATTTAGTCGATAACTTGGAAAGGTGATACTCAGACTATCGATTCGTTTCCAGATGTACGTGCCTGTTCCTTTTCTCAGCTTTCGTATTTATAATCAGTCGGTTATTGAACACATATTTAATAGCAAGCCGCCAGTTCCGCCGAATTTCAGTTTGTTGATTTTTTATTATAGCCCATACTCGACTGTTTCTCGGCAACGAGCATTTACGACATCGAAATGTACGGCCATTTGTTATTACTGGAAAATCGAGGGCCGATATTTAGCCGATATTTAGCCAATATTTGTGCAATATTGGCCTCGCTTCTCGTTGATATCGCTTACCCGTCTATTCAACCTGTCGCACAGACAAAAAGAATTCTTCGTCTTGGACTTTAAACGCCAGTTTCCCAACACACACCAAAATGAGTAAGAGAGAGAGAGAGAGAAAGAGATGAACGAAGGATGTAATTCCTCGAAATATAACTTCTTCCAATGAAACACGTTATCTTTAGATCGAGATTGAAATCCAATAGCGTGTCCTTTATTCCACTAGAAGTTATTAAAGCACCTCTGCTATTGATATCATTCAATGAGACGCAATTACAATCGTCGAAATTTCTAGCAGCTGCTCTAAGTTAAACACCATCAAAAATCGAACGATTAAGAACCGTTTTGTTATTCCAACTGCTTCCTAAAATGATTCACCGTGAAGAAACGTTACAATGATTCCACGAATATTGTGTATTCTATTATCGCTTCACCGATGTGAATAATAATAGTCGTGTTTCGTTATAGTATCAATATAATGTCAAAATGTTTTTAGTATAAAACACGTAATATATTCATAAAATATATACGAAAATCTCGAACAAGGATTTATAGTACATTTTGGTCGAAATTGGATCAACTGTAGAGTATGGTTCTACGATCGATCGTTTTGGTACACACAGCTTGCGGATATTTCGTCGGGGCAGATATTTCCTTTCGAAGGCCATCCAATGTTGAATACAAGAAGCACGTTAGGTTTCTGAAACTTCTGGAACAGTGTACCTTACAAACTGCTTTTTCTCGAGATGTGTTCAATATGTTTTGGTCTCATGTGCAAGGTCTCCAGAGAATCGTAGTTTTTCAAGAAATTCCTGAAGCATGGTGTTTTCCTGATCGATTACACGCGTGCATTCTCACACGTTGATCAGGTTCGCTACTTGGTGATTAAAGGGCACCTGAAGCTTCGTCGACCCCGATGTAACAAAGCTCCCTGCTATCGATACATCCAGCAGGGGAGCATTGAAAATAGAATGAGGGTGTCGATGCGCTCGTCAATGAACAATCCAGACGTAATGTACATCTTTTTCTGAGCGAAAAAAAAACAGGATCGTGCGTTGTTTGTTCGTAACGAGGGAGAAAAACAACGCGTCCGTACGGCGAGCCACGATAAACCGCATAACGAATCGACTGTAAAGCGATGGCCTTCCGATCTCTCGCGTTACGCACGCCGCGTTTTATCTCGTTAATACGCAGAAAATTTTACAACGCGTCCGCTTAGCAAAAGCTTCGCTGACGGCCGTGTCATAATCGAGATCCGATAATGGAAAATTTGGATAATCGAATCTCGGTTAACCGAGACGTTATTCTGCCGGGTCTCTCTCCGCTGGAAATCCGGCTGTGCGAGCGTGAACGTTTTAACGTCGTTCGATGCTAATCGGCGAAATTTATTCGCGTCAAAAACTCGAGCAGCCCGCGGAAAGATGGCAGTTATACGTTTTTATCGTTCTTAAGACGTTTGGAATAGTTAGGTTCGACCCTCGCGAGATTAATGGCACAACACGTGCCGAGATAATCTTTAGGACAATCAGTGAATTTCAGATTTCGAACGTTCACGACGATTGAATGATGATATATATTTGTGCAATCGCGTTTTTATTAGTACGTCGTACTGTATTTCTTGTATTTCGTGAACATTCCAGTATGCTTCTTCAGGGAGCACCGAAAGATTTTCCGGCAGAAGATAGTAGTAAAAACACGAACTACAAACGTATCAACGAGTAGATTGTTATAATTTTTCTGCGAGCAAAGATTCCTTCAGCTATACAATCTCGTTATAAATGAAACTCTGTCTGGATTAACTTAGATACTTTAAAACTTGTGCGTATTATATCCTGTACTATTATACAAATAATTTCGTTCGTTGTTAAAAGAAAAATCCATCTCGGAAGGGTTAAGTCTGGTTTACGATGTAAACGTGATTTTGCTGCTATTTTTGTAGTTAGAATTTTTTATACTTATTTTTATCTATTTCTTTCTACTTATTACGAGAACTGTTACAGTTTCGAAATGATAGATAACTCGCTTTAACTGAGAAGAGCAGCGCAGAAAATTATACAGTTCAGTAATAATCATAAATCATAGTACAATCGTTCTAAACGTTCCAATTCCACAAAAATGTCCGCAAGAAAATTCTTCTCTTTCGATGTGTCATAGGTCGAACCACTGCTCGTTAAGGGAGTGGGTCGGGTTAATCGTACTTGGTGAAAAGTCACGTCAACGCTATCGACGACAATTCAGCGTCTCTGACAGGTCGAGTCGATCAAATCTTGGAACGCTTCGGCGAGGAAGATGGAAAAGGTGTGGGAAAGTCAAGAGACCGTACATCCCTCGGAGGACTGGCGGAGTTTCCAAAGAAAACAGTTGCTGGTGACGAAGTTGATTCGATGCTTGTAATTCTTCGAGAATCCAAACTCGAACGTTTTCTTCTTGCTTCTACTTTCCGCCTCTTTCATTCTGATCGTTTCATTGGACAAAGAAGCGCGGTAATTTAGATCGCTCGTGATACCTCGCGATATTTCCTTGTCTTCCTCCTTTTTATTTCATAGTTCCACCCTATAAGAAGTTTAAGATCCTGCAACTTCTTCCGTCTGATATTTGCCGCTGAGAAATTCTCTGTATCATTTACAAGAAACTTTTCAAAATTGTCTGGTCTTACTGAAAATATTTCTTCCTGAAGCAGGATAGAATATTAATCAGTGAAAATCTTTCTAAGGGTCTGTTCGCAAGACAAATTTTTGATCGTGTTTTTTAACGTTTAATGAAGCTTCAATTGATGCCAAGCGTTTGTGTGTAATAGACAGAGAGAGTTTCGTAACGCGAAGCCAAATTACTCGTAAACTGTTCCTACGAGAAAATGTTTCAAATAAAAATTGAATATAAATCATACGCATTTTTACATGTGTATTTTTATGTGTTACATATATTTGAACGTGTCTAATAATACAGAAGACATTATCCTTTTCTATTGTTCCAATTGTACCAACTATATACGAATAGGTCATCTTTTTTTTTCTTCAAAAAGCTCTGCAATTACTCTCACGCACACATTCACGAAATACCTTATCTCCATTCAGAAAACCAGAATACCTAAATAATGAATATTCAGAGTATTTATCTCCGTCATTAATCCCGAATCGCTTGCACGGTGGTTCGCTGGACATCTCGGAGTAGATAAGGCGTTCCAAGGATGGGTGACGGTGTAGGTGGCATCGTTGGCCGTGTAGGGTGGCCGAACACTCGAGTTGTCGGGGGTTGTAGAGGGAGGATGGAAGGTTGCCGCGAGGCGAGCCGAGTTAGCGCCTGCGTAATACCATCTCTGTCTACTTGTCAGCCAAGCAGAGCTGCCACCACCCTGCCCGCTTTTCCTCTCGCCGCTACTCGATAACAAACTCCACAGTACCAGTACTGGCACGGTACTCCGGACCACCGGGTCGCTCGAACATCGCGCCGTTTCCATCGGGAACCGTTTTCACCGGATATCGATATCCGTGTTTACGCGACAGCGCATCGACGGCCGACGTTCGACTCGGGTTTAACCGGATCTGAACACAATTTTCGACCGGGTGCAATACGATCCAGCGCTGGATCTGTGGCAAGTCAACGCATCACGACGGTACATCCTTTCGGTTTTCCTGTGACAAATGTCTCTCCTTTAACATTCCTAATGCACGTTTCTTCATTTATTCCGATTCGTTACAATTCACGTGATTTTCGATCGGACGCGCACGATCCAGCCGTGGATCCGTGGCGAGACAAGGCGCGATGAGCACCCTTTGACTTTTCTTTGAACAATTCTCTCTCTCCCTTAGCATCCTTAACGCATGCTCTTTTTTCTTTTTTAATTTATCGTAATTTGTTAGAATTCATTCGTTTTTCGAAAGGTTGGATCCAACACTAAATCCGTGACTCGTCCGAGTGAACGCGTCACGACGGTACGTCGCTTCGATTTTCCTATGACGAATTTCCCTCCTTTCGCATCCCTGACATAACGATTTAATCTATCTTAATTTGTTTAAATTTATTTGTTATATGACGTGAAAGTTTCCAAAGGATCGAACAGATCTAGCGCATTAGAAGGAGCGTTTTTGTTTTGAAACTTTAAAGTTTCTTTCCAATTCGAATGAATGCCTTAACGATCGACGCGAGGAAACGGCACACCTCTCTGCTGATACGCTTGTTATGGTGTATAACTTGTTGCTCGGTCCTGCACCAGTCGCTTGGATCGCTACTGTGATTTTAAATAAATCGCGAGTCGAGTGTTTGAATATCATGTTACCAGCAGCCTCGTACGATATTCCTGTGATCTATCTATTCTTTCATTTTTGGAGGGCCATTTATGGATTCTCGTTGAGAAGTTCGATAGAAGGTGCGAGGAGAGGAGGATCGACGAGACAACGAGGAAGGGAAGAATCACAGGGAGTTTTCCTCGTGTTAGACGAACCCTCTCGTTATTTGCGGCTTAGGATGACCGATAGCAAACACGTTCGTTCTATCTTCGATATTTGCTCATTGGATTATACGCTTTCCCTTTCCCCCTGCTTCTCCTGAAGGTCCAAGGAAGATCGAGTTTCTGTCGATCGAAGGTTCAGTGACACGCAAACATTCGCACCTTTGTTGGCATTTGGGAACTCGAAACTCCTTTACAGTTTCAACTTCAACAAAGAAAAGAAAGAGAAGGAAAAAAAGGGAAAACGTAGCTGAACGTTTCTCTCGTTCCCCGATTTGCATACTACTCCAAATGGACAAACAACTCGAAAACTTAACTGCACGGAGAAACTCTTGAGTTGTTCCTTGAAAAAAAAGAAAAATAAAAATAAAAGAGAAGACGAGAAATTGGTGTTCATTCAAACATAGCTCGATAATGGAAACAAATTGGCAAGTCTCGGAGACGAGTGTCGTATCTTTACGATTCCGTCGCTCGTTTCCTGTTCTTCATCCTGTGTCTCATCTCAATCGAGAAGTTTAGAGATTCGTGGATCAGAAATACTCCCACGGAAATGAAGTTTCTCTGAGCCCTGGTTCTCGTCATTTCTGCATGCTCCTGTGGAAGAGGTTATTCGCTTTCACCAACGCGTTTCAATGTCCATCTACGTCAAGGGAATAAAAGGTGCACGCGGAGAAAGCGGCAGTGGCTGATCGTCGCTTCGAGGTGAGATCGTCACGGGTTTCAATTTCACGCGTGGAAATATCGTGGGCCGTAACTCGCGCGTTCATTCTTCTATCTCGTTCCTCCTTTCTGGCTTTCCTTCGTCATCCCCCTTTTGTTATTCTCGCACTCCGCGGGGAGAAGTCGATCCCCTCGTGACCGAGCCCGCCGACAGATTGAATCTTTCGTTCGCAGATCTCTCGGTCGTTGGCGAACGCAGCCCGAAAAACGAAGGGATCTACTCGAAAAAAAAGCGGTCCACTTTTCGTTTTAGTGCGAATGCCGCTTTATCGTTGCGTTGTTTCTCCCCCCTTTCATCCCTGTCACTATTTTAAAATGGAAATCCGGAATTTTATCGCTGCTCCTTCCGCTCTAAATTCTGTCTCGTTGCCTTCTCTGCTTTTCCGTGTAAGTTAGTGTCCTTTAAAGAATAAAGGGTGGACGTTCATTTTACACGATCGAAAGTTCCATCCTCCACTCGGCTTTAATCCTCTTTCCTCCTTCCGAAAGATTCGATTTCGAGATTTAGCCGGCCGATAAATTGAATTTGTTCTGAGTTGTCCACCGGAAGGGATGTTACCTCTTCGGTCAGCAGAGGTTTTGCCATCGTTTCATATCGCGTTGGGAACGTTTGATGTCGTAAAGCAGGATGTGCATTATGATCGAATTGGTAGCATGCGACCGTGTGTCCACGGAAATCGCGTTATCATTGAAATTCCGGATCTCCTTGGGCCGGTTGTCACCGTGAATCGCCATCGAAATCGTTTTCCACGTCACGCCTTTGATCGTGAGCTCCACGCTGAAATCTAAATTCTACGAACCACCGAATTTCCAGCTATTTCTCTGATCACACTGATATCAGACCGATTCCTAGATCCAGTCAGCTGACAAATTGAATTTTTCTTGGCTGTCTCTCCGGCTGAAACGGGCGTTTCCCTTTTATTTATTAAAATCCCTAGATCTGACCGAGGATCTCCTTTCGTTTAACCAATGGCAGATAAATCGAATACAGCAAACAGCTGGATCAGGGCTGTACGGTTTCTTGGTTCGCTTCGAATCGTCTGGAATCGCTCCGAGAATTAAGCAATTACGGTTTCTTTCGACCGGCATTAACCTGACCTCGATCAATTCTCGCTCCCTGCAGCTTCTTTTTCTCGTCCATCTGATTCTGAACTATCTCTAAAGCTCTCCCTCTCTTTCGTTCTGGGCCCGACTAACCGCAACAACATTGTCTAGAGTTTTCCCATTAAAGAGACACGTCGCTGCTGTTTGCACGCGATGCACTGCTTCCTCAAATCACCCTGGGCGGACTCTGCTATTCACGCGAACAGACGATGACACGCGTCGTAATTACGGGATGGTATTTACGTTTACTAGTTCAAGTTCCACTGCAACGTTTCGTTTGATGAAACAAACCATTGTTGTTCCCTGTCACCTGAAAGCTTCGGACCTTTGTAACACAAAGTCGACGATTAATCGAAAATTCGCGTATCAGATGGCGAAAATCGATCTTATCAGAATCTTCTTAAGCCATTAAATGGTCCCTTACGAAGTTGAAACAAAGCCAGAGCGAGACACGAAAACTTATTATTATTATTCATTTGTTTCATACGGTGAGCGATAGAAATATGGCTATTCCTATTAAATAAATTCTTGCTAAATTATGTATAATTTACTAGAAATATCTTGTAACTTCTATATTTATTTTCAGATTTATTCAAAACTTTGCCAATATAATCATGATAGTCGAGTGTTGTCACAACGAGACTAATGAAATTGCAGAATGTTTCGCGCAAGACACGCGATACATCGTCGTTGGCTGCCATCTGAAATTTTCGAACCTTTCTGCCACGACTTCGGCGATTAATCGAAAATTCGCGTATCTAGCGGCAGCTCTCGTTCTCATTAAGCTTTCTCGTTTTCTCTGACGTTCCGATTGTTCGATTCTATCTTCGATAGGTTTCGTATCTACCGAAAATTCTATCTGCCAAAGACAGACCACCTGGTCTGCCGCCTTCCTTTCGTTTCGATTCCGTAGAATATTTGATCGCGAAACGAAGGAAATGCATTGACTTCTAACGAGCCTATATTTCCTTAGGCAGTTTCCTTTCCTTCTCCTGCTAAGGTGGCGAGGAAATTTCTCGAGTTGCAGTTTACTGGGTCAATGGTGAGTATTATTCGACCGGTTGGTCATTCTGTGACTTCCCTTCGCTTCTTTTATCGATATAGCTGGGTGGGAATCGATGGACTATGAAGAAATTGAGAAAGTAATTCTATTCTCTACGATATTAAAAGAATGAGATAGTATTCGAACCCTTGCTCACATTCTTTCTCAGATTTATTAACACTATAATGTAACTTCGCTATCATTCTTATATCCGTAACGTTTGAAACAAATCTGAAAAAATATATAGAAGTTACAATATATTTAGTATAAGCGTATATTTCGCAGATATCAAGAAAATAATTAAGCAGTTAATTATTCATTGTAATAGTAATAGGTTTCGATATTCAGTTCACCGAATTTCTTCATTTTATCACTTCCAGTTTTAATGGTTATTCGTACGGTAAATCAATTTTTTATTAAATATTATACGTTTGTAATAAATGTTTTGTAACTTTTATATACATTTTCAGATTGCCACAAAATTTTACTAATATAATTACGAAATTCTTTTCTCGTTAAGGTGGCGATGAAATTTCAAAATATTTTACATAACACGTACGATATGGATATAGGGGTTTTCTATGGTGAATTGTTCAAATACTTTCGCGATGTAAGTTTCGCTTTTTTACTTTCATATAGAGTTCTTCATCGTTGTGGCCAGGCGATGCTGAAATTTCTCTGTTGTAAGTGGAAGAGATTCTTGAGGATGTTCTAGCATCGTATGACTTCGAGATTCCATCGTAGTCCACGAGATTCTTTCGTCACGTTATTCGTCGAAAGAATAAGAGAAATATTCGATCTGCTAGCGATCGTTCGGTCCTTTGTTCGCCTCTCGCTGGCGATTATTAAAATTTATTGGTTTATCGAGCATGATGACCCTCGCTTGGCAGAACGTAAGGTCGAAGGATTAAGAAAGGTCGTTAACAGGGTCACCTTTATCCTCCATTGCGTGCTGGAAATACTTGAATAATTCTACGCAATACGTTACATAAGGTGTCGTAACCCATTTGATGTTTCTGCATGCAGTTTCATCTTCCTTTCCTCTTAGAAAACGATAGAAACAAGGACATTATAAAACAACACTTTGTGGAAGAAAATTTTCTGAGCGATGCTCCTCTGGAATTCTGAAGTCTTCCTGGAATTGCTGAATCATAGCAAATCTTTCGTCTTGAAGTATTCATATTTTATCGAATTTTTAGAAAAAATGTCTCATTTCAAAGTAAATCGTAAACGACAGGAGAGGAACACATTTTTGTTAATTTGTTGATTTTTAATATCCTTATGGTTCGTTTTAATATAAAACAGCTGAAAGTGGAAAGAATCTGTCAGATCCAGCCAAAGGCAAAATCGTTACAACAAACGCTGTTTTAATGTTTATATTTATAAATAATATTTTAATACTCGGATAAACAATATTGTCTAAACTATGAGATGCACGGAAAGCTACATTACGTTCAGCCTGAAAATCAAATAAAAAGAGAATACTCGTAACACAGGTTTTATCGACAACATTATATTCTACTAAATTTTTAAACCGTTGCATTGTAAAAAACGAAAAATGTGATTTATCGTATATTCTTCGTCTACGCACTCCAATTATTTTGTATATTTCTAGAAAGAAATGTTTCTCGTATATACAGGGGATTCCCGGTGGAACGATTCTGTTCTATTTGCTTTTCATTCCGCTTATTAAGCGCGGTCACAAATTTTGCTCTTGATCCTCTTATCGGATCCAATTCGGTCCGGCGTCTTATCGGCCTACAAAAATTCCCGTCGCGGTGCAAGGACTTCGTCCCAAGGAATGATTTCCTTAATCCGCGGCTAGGAAAGAGAAAGAAAAATAGAAGGAAAAGGGAAGAGGTCTCGGTAGTCCATTGTCGTCGGCGATTTTAAATCGTAGCGAGTCAATTAATCCGCGCGGTCCTCCTTCCTGAATGTTGAATAACGGCTGCCGACGTGTATTAATTGGAACTCGATGAGAGGATTAAGGACTAAGTGGCTGGCTGACCTTTTCCTCGAGATGTCTACCTTTTTCACCGTTTCACATTGCTGGGTTCTGCTTTCTCTCTCTCTCTCTCTCTCTCTTTCTCTCTGTATCTTTCGTTTCGACGAACAAGCTATCATTAACTTTTTCTTACCTGGTCGATGAAAATAAGAAGAGAAGAGGAAACGTAAAAATTAATTGCCGATGGAATGTTAGATCGTCGACTGGGACGTTTCGTTATGAACAAAGATGGAGCAGTTTGGCGTGGAAAGTATAAGATTTTGAAATCTGGGACAAAGTACGGCCATTTCTCGAGGAAGATCTCGAGTCAGTAGTAACGAGATACTTCATTCCAGTTCCTATCTACTTTGCTTCTGCGAAAGAATCACGATATTTCTGGATTCAATTGCAGCTTCAATCCGTACAAAAGCCACCCCTATACTTTAACAGATTTCGCTCGAGGATCTCGAACCCCTTTCCAAAGACGCAAACGATTTCGAAGTTTTGCTGGAAAATAATTTGCCAGCTGCTCGCTGAGCAAACATCGACATGCTATCTCAAAGTCGACGAAGATGTCCCAAAACGTTGCCCGGTCGTAAGTTCATAGAGTTGAACTCTTCGTTTCACGATAAACTAGCTGCGGCCGGAAGTTCTGGCTCTGCAGAGAGGAACCTGCCTTCCTGAAAGCGCACGGAATACTGATAGGAGCTCGTGTAAACCTGTAACACTCCCTATCACACCTTCCTCTTTCGTCATTCACCCCAAACACTACGATTATTCTAGAGAACCACTGTTGGCTGTTCGAAACCATCAAAGAAGCAAATTTTTCACAATAATCAAAAATATTCTAATAGAATATTCACAGATTATTTCTAATAAACATCGCGATGGCTCGTTGAATTTTCGGTTGGACGAATAGCAAGAAATTTATGGAGCT
The DNA here is from genome assembly GCF_024542735.1 of Bombus huntii. NCBI lineage: Eukaryota > Metazoa > Arthropoda > Insecta > Hymenoptera > Apidae > Bombus > Bombus huntii. The sequence goes on from NC_066250.1 coordinate 5,018,486, forward strand.
ACCAAAAAAGAAAAAAAAAATAATAAAATTGTACGAGGAGGATACAGGTACATAAAGAGGAATATTGTCGTAAGTGAAGGAAATAAAAATAGAATATAGAAGGGTCGCGTTATGGTGATAAATACATCGTACTTTGATTCACGGAAATGTCATTCATAAACCTGGTATATCGATTAGACATTCGAGTTAACCCTGCTGTGACATTTGAGTCGTTTTCCATCGGATCGTATTTTTCTACCCTTCGAAAGTTTCTTAAACTTGAGGAAAACACGGGGAAGAATGTATTTATAAAGTTACATTTATAAAGTAACAATCGTGTGCTACAGATTTTATTAAAACATTGAAAGATTTTTCCTCGTTTAAAGTTGAAACTGAAGTAAAGCCGAGGCATAAAATACTATTACGGAAGCCAGAAGCATAATTATTTATGCTATACGCTACATTCTTATTAAATGTACAATAATTTGTAATAAATATCTTGTAATTTCTATAAATACGTATTTTCGGATTTGCCTGAAACTTCTCCAACACAATCATGATAATCAAGTCTCACGATGGTGCTAATGAAATTTCAAGATTTATCGTACACATAATATATTCATAGGAAGTGTCTACAAGTGTTCGAATAATTTCGTGGCCTGTGTAAATCCTTCGAGGACCGTGGCAGGGGTTAAAGAGGGGTTGTAGTTACATAAAGACGACGAAGAAGTATACTTGAGCAACCGAGGTATTTAAGCAGCCAGGGTTAAACAGGGGTCGTAGTTACATAAAAACACACTCAAGTGTACTTGAGAAACCAGGGTATCTAAGCAACTAAGGATTAAACAGGGACTGGTAGTTATATAAAAACACATCGAAGTGTACTTCAACAGCCAAGGTGTTTAGTCTCTAGAATAGTCGATGATGAACCTTTTCCCCGTATTGCGAAACGTCGAACGAAAAACGGGGCCGGCCAGGTGGCTGCTACTTTCAGCTGCTGCTAAAACGTGACCCGACACTAGATTATCGGCCGTCGTGATTGGGTATTCGTTCGAAATAAATGGCCGCTAATGGTATTTCTGGTAGGTGTCTCGGCCGATAATGCGCGTATCCGGTGCAGCTAGCATTAAAGCGACGAAAACAGCGCGTTGCTAGCCACTTCGTTGCCTCTGTCTCGCTAATGATTCAACGTTTTAATCGTTCTCGTCAAACTGTCCACGTCTGCGAGCGGATCATCGCCGTTTGGATCACGTACCACCGGGATAAGGCATTCTAGACGAGCAACGTCGCGCATGCAGACGATGCAACAACGATGGTGTGCGTCGTCGTCCGCTGAGATTGGCCTTGCCTAGAGATTTCAGGTATGAGCCAAATTTTCCTACGAATTCACAGCCTCCAGTGACTTTTGTGCCATGATAAATTACTGATTCATTGTTTACGAAGGATGTGGTAGAGGCGGGTTGGCGCTCGTGCGGATATAATATTCGAGGCTGATATATTCGAGCTTTGTCACGAGAAATACACTGGGAAATTTGTTTTGTTATTTAAGGGAGGAATTATTTTTGCTTGAAAATGATCAAGTTACGTCAAGTATACGTTACTGATAGACGGCAGATGTTTATGCATTTAGAGAAAATCTAAAATTGTGATAAATGTGTATTGTATGAAAATTACGTATTTACTGGATGCAATTAAATTCTTTATCTGGCTTCTATCTGTTTTTAATAAATACATAAAATTATGCATTTGCATAAGCATCCGCAATCTGCTTATTAACGATGAACCAGTATTTCTAGAAGGATTTTCTTCTCTTCGTATCTCTATAGATTCTCATAAAAAGCTGTTACCTAGAGCTAGAGATTTTTAGCATTCTACGTATAATAAATTATTATCTAGAAGATTGGGTATTTTCAAAGAAATCATGCATACAATAAAAATTCTAATATTATTCTGCAATTCGCATCGAATCAAACCGTGACACTTTTGTATTATTCAAGAGCGAGGGGCATTTAATTTTGGCAGAGTATTCCCTTGTATTTTTTAACTACTCTATTTACCATAACTTTCTACCTACAGGAATATTCGCTTGTATTCTTTAACCACTCTATTTACCATAACTTTCTACCTGAAAGATTACGTATTTCAAAAAATCTTGCATCCCCGCTTAATACATATTCTAATATTATTCCGTCATTCATATCGAATCAAACCGTAATACATATTACTTTATTATTCAAAAGCCTGGGGTATCTTTCTAACCAAAATGTTTCGGAATTGATCGTAGAGAAACGAAAACATGCGCATAAATTGTCCATGAAGTGTAAACATCTGTGCTCGCGTTCCTCATTCAGCAAAAAAAGGGACGTGTTCGACGAACTGTGATATCGTATCATTGCTTGTCAAGCGCAGAGGCATTTCTTTTTTCTGAACGTCTTCCATGTTATCGCAGTGTGTTTTGGTTTTCACTCGGCCGAATAAACAATTCGTGAATCGTAGAGTTCGACACAGGTCGGTTTTGAGGTGTGTTTGGGTCGCGTTATTACTCGTCATTGTACGCAGTTTAGTATTCGCTCAGCCTTCGAAGTGCGCGTACGTACCATGGCGTTCTCTAAAATTTCTAGAATATTTATAATTACGTTACTTTTATTAACTGTTGGCGTGCTATGCTCGTTTTACGATCGCGGTTACGTGTTAAACCGATATATTTATTAATTTTAAACACGCGAGTGCTGTAATCACAAGGTTTGGCGTACCCTCCGGCAATATCCCGTAATCTGACAATGAGTGAGTAAGCCCGACAGAAATTTTCCAATATTTAATACCATCGTAAACTTTTTATAGCTGTATAATAGCATACGTTATATAATAGTCAATATATTCATTATCGTTATTAAAATCGTCGAATAAAGGGAGCGATTGATCGAAGTGGTATATGACGAAATTTTAACTTGAGAAAATTGTGAATTTATTAATTAATCTTTAGAGTGGAAACATTTTTACGGTACCCTTAAGCTCAAAACGCGAAACTTTCGTGCTTGATGCGTTTCTCAGTAAGCAATACTCGCACAAAAATTCACTTAACGTCTTCAAACGTTCTAAATTAAGGTTATCATAAAGCTTTTGTGAAATAACATTTTTTGCGAGAAATTCGAGTCTGTCGAGATAGCCCGGGCACGGAATACTCGCTTTTACAGTTTAAGGGTTAAATTTTAACAGAGAAATCTATGGTCTAGTAGAAAGGTCTATTCTAAAGATTGAAACATACCGTTATGTACATGCAATATTATTTATAAAAATTTAGAAGATCGTAGCAAAGCGTGATAGATAAATATCTGTTCAAAAAATGCACCTGTGCTACTATTTTCTCGTCGAAGCATTGATTAATTAAAATATTTTAATATTAAAATATTTTAAAATTAAATATTTTAATATTAATTTGGTACCAAATAATAGCAACTAGGAATAGATAGATAATTAACAATACAAAATTAGGTACATTCATTCTCGTTAGTGCAGGAATTGAATAGAGTCCAATCGGATGAAAAGCGGTAGAAACCATAACTTAAGAAAGTAAACTTTTAATGGAGACATCTGCATGCATTTAAACATTAAAACGCATTGTTACGCTTATTCATAAAGGCCTGAAAATTCCTAAGAAAGCTCCCCATAGTCCAAAACGCTTGCAACACATTTCCATTTCCAACCCATTAATTTAATTATCGCATTTTCATTAAAACAATTGAACATTTCGTTGCTTAACTAAACGACGAAAGCCAGGTATTATTTCCTGTAGAAAAAAAAAAAACAGAAAAGAAAAAAAAGAAAGAATTTGCGCGAACGTTCGTTTGTATCCAGAGAATGCTTTCGAATCGAAAGGAGGCTTTACCCTTGCGTTTTTCGCTCTGCCGATAGTAGCAAAGAAATTTATGCGTTCCCATTCGAGGCTTTTATTCAAGCCGCACCTTCCATTTACCCAGTGTACGGATCGAGAGGCGTCCGGTTAACGATTCTACAGTCAACGAAGCTTCGTTCTTCGCCGAGAACTCGGTTAATTGTGCCGATAGTTTCGTTTCATTAGCGACTAAGCTATCAAATCGTTTTGCCATCGAATACGGGATTTGCTGATCGTGAGTCCACTTGAGCGAAGAATAAACGAACTTGCCGCGAAACACCAATGGTATATGTGCAAATAAGAATAGAAATTTCGCCAGAGCACGCGAATACACGGTTCAACTGCAAAGATAAAGCATCGAGGGGTTTACACCGAACAGGAAACCCCTTTGGCAATCTGAGCTTACCCTCCACGTCGTATTTCCTTCTGTTTCGCATCTTTTTGTCTCGTCGCTGTAATATTTATTCCGTCCTTTATTCTATTTACACGCGAACGTCATCGAAACGATACACCGTCGTCGATTAATATTTCATTCGGCTTCGATCCGATCGGAGGTCGACCTCCGACATTCGTACTTGACACATTACGTAAGAACATAAGAAACGTAATTTCATAATCAACTTGAATCGTGGCTCCTTATCCCTCGAGGACGAAACGTTTTAACTCGTTGACTGCCACGTGAGTTTTATATAGTTTGACGTGGGAGTCGTGAGAGATCGAAACACGCTATATCATGGCATTTAAATTTTGAAAAATATTACACTGTATTTTGTGCAATTTTATCTGACGATGTTATATAAATCGTTTATATTGGTGAGAATTTTTTAGTCCACGAAATTTGTCTTGTTTGAATCATTCTAAAAGATTTAGTGACGTGTTAATTAATCAATCAACTTGTATTAGTTTTCTTTTATATTTCTATTGAAAGTAAATAGTTATAACGATGTGTCTTATTAGACATATCTTAAGCAATGAAACAGTACGTAGGAAATAAACGTGTTCTTTACTTTCAGTGTATGTGATTTCCATCGAAATGTTCTAGTAATAACTTTCCCTGGAATAATTTTGCTATTTTTGCAATCTACGCGTTCAAACGATTCGATTAATGTATGTATAATATGTCGTATTTCACAAAACGTGGCTTTGCTAGAAACATGCATATAAAGCGAAAGACAAAATTAATTAATTACGAAATTATTAGTTACGCGAAAGTTATTAGTTTCGTCGTTTGCGGGATTAAGTTGCGATCGTAAGATAAATATTATGTTCGGCGATGAAAGCATTATCGTAGACGAATTACTCGCTTGATTTTCAGCGAAAGCTATAACGAAAGAAAAATACAAACCTATTTATAAATACGTATTTCGAATTGAAATCTTCTCTTCGTGACGTTTTATTATTATTAAAGATATTAAAATATTGCTTCGTTACAGTTTCTCGTGAAACTTTATCAATCTGTGAACTATTTTTAGAAACCGTCATCATCGATCCTAGCAGTTTAAACTAACTTTTTATTTTCAACTATGTTGTATTAAGATATTACATTTTAGTGACAGAGAGACATCGATACAAGAAAGACAACAAGAATTTTTCAGATTTTACGAAATATCAAAGTTTCATTAAAAATGGAATGTGAAGTTTGCCCTCTGGGAACTTAACTTTTCAGTCAAAACTTATACTCATGAAATACTTATCGAATAAAATTCAACGACACCAATTTTAAGTTTTAGCAATCTTGTCGTTCAAAAGTGACTGTACGAAAAAGGTAACAAAATTTTGTATGGCTTTCTTCCTCATATGCGTGTTAGATAGATCGTTCGTCTTTGTTGCTACTATGAGCGTCACTGGACACTGTCTCGTGGAAATAGAAAAGTACGAGTAATATTCGTATAGCTTAGGCTATACATCTCTGCACTTGTGCAACCTTCGTGATAGATGTTATTTGGCAAATTATAAATTTATACTAAAGCGATATTCCGCTACTCTGAGCACTATACGTGTTTAAATAAATAACACGACTTACCGTCTAAATGATTATCACGTTAAAACAAGTCATGCAGTACGTCAAGAATAAAAATAACTTTTGAACCAATGGATTGCTAAACTCGAAACTGTCATAGTTCGTTTCTATTCATTTGCCATGAGAAAATGCACAGAAAGTTAAAAAGAAAAAAGAAAAAAAGAAAGAAAGAAAATAATCTCTAAGAGGAAAAGTTTGCCCAAAATGGACGTCGAAAAACGTTTTTGAACTTTCGGCTAATGGTTTCGAATCGATCTTGCAAAAAGCTTGTCGTATCATCAACGAACGTGCGCGATATTGAAACTCATTGAAAGTTGCTGATTCTATTCAACTTGCGTACGAATCTATCGAGCAAGTTTTCCATTGAAGGTGTTTGATCGATCAAAGTGTGTCTTATCTCGAAAGTCAAGGGTGAAGAAAGATCAAGGAAATTTTCTTTGAAGAATAGTCACCTAGGAAAGGAAGTCGGCTTGTCCTTACGGCAAACCCCTTGTTCCTTTAATCTAGATTTCTCGTGAATCTCACACGGTGCAGCCTCTTTTAAAGCTCCGTCCTCCCAAAGAAAAACGGCTAACTTGTTGAATTCACGTTGAAGAAGACCAAGCTTTGAACCGGTTTCGGTCTCTTCTTTTTCGCCGTTTCAGAGGCCAGTCAATTAGTCTGTGATATTTAGAAAGCCCCGACTCGTGTCCGTTTTTCTTCCCTTCGTTCCTTTTTGTTGAACAAACTGTCCTGTGTTTGATTTTCGAGTGTACGAGTTCTACGAATACGAGTTTCATCGGCTACGATATTGTATGTTGACAAATGATCTTCTTTGAAGTTTATTTTGACTAATTGTTTAAGACTAAACGAATAAGGTTAATATGATTCTTGATATTTAGTGATGTAAGTATGCTTTATGCCTGACATTCGTTTCTTTTAATTAAGTCCACTTATTTTTCTTCTTTTACCTGTTATTGGATGAGATCTTTTTTATGCAATTTTATATTTTCATGAACATAACTGAAGAAATGGAACATAAATAGATATTTGTTTCAACTAATAAACGTATACTTCACTATTAACAAATATTTCACTTTGAATATTTTATATCGTTTTGTATATTACGAGCATTTTGTGCTCTTCTGCACCTTCGAGTCTCTCGCGAATGCATAAAAATCCATGGTCTGCTTGTAACTAAAAATCATGCGAAAAATCACTTGTCTTAACGCAGTCACGTAGCAAACGTGGACATACGTGATACGATGGAACGTTGAACAGAAGAATAATTGTTAACGCGTTAAAGAGTCGCAATTTTACAGAAATCACAGACAAGTAAGATGACAAATTTCTCCTTTTTTCGGGGTATACCGTATTTCAAAATCTCTATGTGTTTCCTTTCCCGTGTGATTCGAATAATAATTCAACGAGGCCGACAATCGCGCGTTTCCAACGCCATAGAGAAATAATTGTTTGGCCCAATTGAATTTGCATCAGAAGTCCGTTATTACCGTAGGGAAAAAACGACACTCTTTTTATTCATTAAAAGTTCGAAATCCCATTCGCGACGATACAATTTCGAGAATAACGAGACAACGTTTCTCCTCGTTTTGTTGCACTCCGCGTAGCTTTTCTATAATACTTTCGTCTCTATCTTTTTTCTTCTTTTTTTTTTGCGCGCAACCATCGTTCGAACTGCGATTAACAGAGAGACAGTCGATGTTAACGGTATGGTTGGTGGAAACGTAGATACGTTTTTCGAAATCTCCGTTCTATTTCTGCCGATATAGACGATGCTTAACGAAACAAAGGAAACGAGCGACGAGTGACACATTTTAAAGAAAAAGGGAGAGCCGCGCCTGCTCGTCGGTGCTTGAATTCAGTGACTGGTGGTTCTCCCAGGGTGCTCGTCGCTTTTTATGCTTCCCGGTGCACGTTCTTCCGTGATATCGTCAGCGTAAAGACCGGATATAAAGATCCAGGATTGGTGTGGGTCGAAAGAGAAGGAACGAGAGACAAAACGAAGGTTTCTCTCGATTTGAACATCTGGAACGCGATGTCACCGTGTTTTCAGAGCTGCAATAAACATTATACTGTATATATATATATCGTAGTTTTTTTTAAAGAAACGTCCATTATGAAAAATAGGAAATTTCATGAGGTTCGATTGCATCGGGAATTTCTCGGATTAGTTAAGAAATTGTAGAATCTTTTGAGAAGCGTTCTAACACGGTAACGTTGTGTCTTCGGAGTCAGGACAAGCAGCGTTTTCTAGACATCGTAGTTCTTTCTTTTTTTTTAAATGTCATTCAGAAAAGTAAAAAATTCTACGATATTCGTGTACACCAAGAAGATTTGATCAAAGTGAATATTATTAACCAAGAATTTTTAGGAATTGAATTATTTTGAACACGATACGAGACGATATCGTATCTTCGGAATCACGACGTTACGTATGTTAGCCTTTTATAAAATGATCACCGAGCAATTGAAAAATCGTACGTGGTTTAATTTTCATCGAGAACGTTTTAACAGCGTGGAAATAATTAACCGAGAATCGGAGATTTATCGCGTTGAACCGCGTGGAAATATCGATAACGAAATTTGAACTGACTGAAATTTGTCTATTAGGATAAATGTAGCTGTTTATTTAGCTATGTTTCCGTCGATTGCGTACGCTATATCCATGATCAGTTTAGTAACGCGTAGAATATATAATTTAACGGGTGTCGCGTAAATACATTCGGAAATTTATTAATCAAAGTTACGTGGCATTCATTTGTACCTACACGCGTCGTGGCGTATCGATCCCGAGGGACAGCGTTCCTCGAATTTACGAATTATTTCAATGACTTGTTAAAAGTCGAAGTTCATTCAAGAATTACCAGTCGACATCGCTGGTCCATGAAATAAGTTTCGTCCTGGCAGCAAGTCGGTCTGCTTGTAAACGCCTACTACCTTCAAATTCCAGTCTCTTGTTTTCGTTTGTCACAGTCTTTAACGCATTTCTCGTGAAACTTATGAATTCGTGTTACGTGGATTTGATTTTTTTTTTTTTTTTTACGAAAAATCATTCAGTTAATTTTCATGTAGGATTTCCCCGTTTCATTCATAACAATCTTTGACGCCTTATAAATTCGTTTTACGCGGGTCTGATCCTTTTTGTTAGGGAAAATCATTCAATCAACTTTTGTGCAGGATTTCTCCATTTCATAGTTAATAGTCTTTGACGTTTTAGAAATTCGTTCCACGCGGGTCTGATTCTTTTTTTAGGGAAAATCATTCACTTAAATTTTATATGGGATTTCCGCATTTCATTCTTAATAATCTTTGATGTTTTTGGGAAAATATGGCGAAACCATTCTTTGGTCAATTTACGTTTGCAGAATAAAAATTCATAGATGTATCGGAACTTAAAATTTATTTATACGTTTGATACGAATATCCAGTTACACGTGGTTTAAAATATAATATCTGGCGTTTGTTAGAATACCAGTATATTTTCCATTTCTAAACTATATATTCAGAATACTTTTGTGATATGAAATTTTATTTCTTTTTTCACTATTGTTCTAAATGCAATTATATCTGCAAAGTCAACTATTTGCTTTAGTTTTGGAACGGGCATACCGTCGCTACCGACGAAGCTTAAAAGTCAGAATTATACCGGTGTCCAAATATTTCTATGATTTACTGGATCCGATTTATTAAAATAGCATGCATCGCGTGTTAAGTACATACATTTCGATTGCTTAATTATCCGCTAAAATGAAATGTATAGCGTTTAAGAAGAAACGATCGGTTCATCGACGTAATTAAAATGGAAGCGAAGAATTGATTACGAAAGGGGAATGTTCGCATTTTCTACTTCGCTAAAACCGAAATTATCCCAGGGCGTACGTAATTATCGTTGGTGAAAATGTATAAGCAGGCATAAAGTTTTCCATAGTTGCTTTCCACGCAAGCATGGCAGCAACAATGAGATTCTCGTCTCATAAGGGAATTATCGCGATAATAAATAACGTAGATAATGGCGAGAGAATGAGAATACAACGACACGCTTGTACATCGTTTTTACAAAGCGGCGAGAAACTTTACAACTGGGAATTAGAGGCGGTCATCGCCGAAATTTCCACGTGCACGAGCTCGTTGCATAATCGATACAGCTATTCTCTGCCTCTTCGACGATGATATCGTCGCACCGTTACGAAATTTTCTGCGCGTATTACGTAAAAAAACGGTGTAACACGACCTATGAACCCTTTGTGGATCAAATAGATAACTCTATGTGCCATCCTATTTTCTTTTACATCTCCGTTCAATTTACATTAAGGAGAGAGCTTTATTTCTAAAAAGAATCTCCAAATATGAGCACTTTGATCGATTTGTAACAACATCATAAGAATTGTATGAAAATGTACAAATTAATTGCAACGATCTCTCGTATAATTTGAAAAATTAATAAAAATTAATAAATAAAGTCTGTCGTGCGAGTTAAAACATAAAGGACACTTGTCTCAAGTAACAAGGTACGTAAAAAACAATCTTAAAAACAAATAAAATGAAATTCAATTTGGTAAAAAAATAAACAAGCGATACTTTTTAACGTTAACGTTCGCAAATAATAGACTCAGAAATTTAGAATTTTACATCGAAGAAAAAACAACGAGAATTTGAAAGTTGAAAGGCGTGCACGCTTTGTTCCATAGTTTGACAGAATTATTCTACCGTAGCACCATTGATCGATTGTTTTTCATTGTTCTTTTCTCTTTTTTCTTTTTTTTTTTTTAAGTGTTATCTTTAAACGAACTATCATGCATCTAAGCGAATGGCATGTGTCTAAAGCGTATCTTCTGTTCCTCGTTCCTCCGGCTTCTTTTTCCGTTCTGTTTCTGTTTTCCATTACCGCGCGATTCCAGGAAACAGACGGGCCTTTTCGAACTCGTCACAGTAATTATCGATGAATCGATCGTAGGAAGTGCATCGAGCACCAAACAGCCACCGCCAGCCGAATTACAGGAACGTGGTCGAAAGCATTCATCGATCATCACGGTTATGTAGGAGTGTTTTGACGTGGCGTAATTCGTCGGGAATAAATGCGCGATATCGTAAAATAGAGCTCCGCGGATACGATGCCGGCGAAATATTACGGAAGTTTCTTTCACGGAGGATTTTCTGCCAAAAGTAGCTCGATACTCGCTGGTAATCGCAGAGAAGGCGATGCTTTCAATAACGCGCACGTGGAATATTATAATAATTAAAAATATTAAAAAATAAGGAAATTTGAACACAGTTCAAAAGTAGATTAATTCATGCAGAATTTAATAACCAGAGAAGCATTTAAACACAAAGGAAGTACAAAGTAATTTAGACGGAGGAAAGTTAATTAGAATTAAACCAACATTGATTGAAAAGTTATTGTTATGTACAAAATAACGACGTCAAAGCTCGTGCATTATGGTAGAATGAACGAGATCTTCTTTATGATTAGACTGTCTATATTTTGTATTTAAATATGCAAAAGTATACGGAACGGAAAATAAGCGAAAATAGAGAAAATGTCTAACATAAATTCCTCGTTGTAATGTTTATTTGATGAAACAAATTTTTATATACGTAAGCTTACATATGTAGGTTATTTATTCATGTAGATTCTTTTGTTATGTTTAGGTTTGTCGTTTTATCGATCATTATGTTGTTTGTTATTACGTTAATATTATGTTAATATCATGTTGCTTTGAAATGATGTTTGTTCTCGAAAAATATGAATTTGCACAAACATCCGAGATCCACTCATGATGTGGACAGTACGATACATCTTCTTCAACGAAATTTCCGTAATTCGCTAAATTCGATCCTGAAACTTAACAAATATACTCGATCCAACTCCAAGTACAATAATAGTATGTACATACTTGTTTCGAAGCTCATTCACTTTTCTTCTCGTCTCGCCACAAACTCAAACCTTCGTAAACACAAACCTCCAACAAATTCATCATCCGTTGATCGTCAAACGCATCCGGGATCGCGACAAATTTCAAGGCCGTCATTTTCTGCTCGTCTGAACGGAGTCGAGCGTTCATCGATCATTCGGAAGTTAAATGCATCGCTGCGTAAGCTCGGTGCCGTGCAAACTCCATGCAATTTGACATTGCGCCGGGGAATCGATTCCAGGTAACAGGGAGGTCGATGTCGCCTAGTTATACGTTGTTGAAACGACATTTAACCCTCTAGAAATTCAACGTCAATGTCTCGTTTCGTGAACGTCGTCGTCGTCGTCGTGTTTCCTAGACGTCGTCGTCTTGTTTCAAAGACGTCCCTTTCCCTAATCCTATGCTTTCCTCTTGCCTCGCTTTTCGCGACATTGTAAACCGGATGTCGTTGTTCCATTGTCGAAAGTCGGGACACGCTTTTCACGTTCGATTAACCGGGACACGACGACGCTAACCCTCGAATAATGGATGCTTGGAGTTCTGCTTCTTAAAGTGGCTCACTGTGCTTTCGCTGTTAAACCTTCACGGACGTCACCTTCTGGCAATTTCGTGGACGGTTAACAGGCTGCTCGTTGCACACCGTTTAAACTGTCCTTTGATTAGGCGAACGGAGAACCGAACCGGAGCAACGGCAGACAGTTTGTTTCTTCCGGTGGGATCGAGTTTAGTTGGGTAGTTCGTTCTCGTTTTAGAATTACGCTGGTATTATGCGGTTTTTGGCTAGAGCGCGGCATTGGAATTATAAAGTTATAATAGTCGCGCTAATTAGTTAACGAAACGCGTTTAAAGTTAGACTACGGGAGCGGATGGGATGTCAAAACCGCCGAATAACGCATCTGCCCGCGAAAATTGATTAAAAGTACATGGTTGGTCGTGAGTATTAGGACACGTACGGAGCACAAATTACAAACATAATTGAACTAACTAATACGATTTATTTAACTATCGACCAATACTACTTTTATTATTAGAGAAATTTTAGAAGTCGTAGGTCACAAGTTATTAATAGAAGTTTCCTCGTATAACAGTAACGAGTTTGATAATGAAACAGATGATCTAAATTTGAGAAATATTTTTACTTTTAATGCCGCTTTAAAATATTAAATTTGACCGGTACCACTATTATTAGAGAAATTTTAGAACTCGTAAATCACGAGATTTAGTATTACAAGTTTTCTCATATAACGGTAACGAATTTCGTAATAAAATAAATTACGTAAAGACAATTACTATTTTTACGATTACTTTAAAATACTAAATATCGACATTACTTTTATTATTAGAGAAATTTTAGAAGTTTTAAAATAAGTGATATAAACCTGGCAAGCGAAAAGTTACCGTATCATTCTGTTGAACATAAAATTTGAACATCGTAAAAAAGGAATCTGTAACATACAACTTGCATATCGTTAAATAAATCATTATGCAAGAAAATCCAGCTATCATTTCTCGGAATCCCATTCACGTTTATCGGATTTTTCAACCAGTAACGTAACGAACATAGTTATATGTATGTTATACGAGTGTAATTTATGAAACTCGCTTCAAGGTACGTCGCACATTTTTCACATTCGATGCATCGTTGTTACACGTTTGAATACGGTTTCAAGCTAAATAAAATGTATGTTATCCGTGGAATGAGCCATGGAATGACGTGACTTTCGGAAAGACGTTTCTAAATTTGTCATCTTACGGTGGGAGATATGAGCGAGAATGTAGGAAGAAAGAGGAAGTTGAGTATCGAATAGACATTGGATATTATCATAGAAATAGAGTTCTTGACGGTCGAATTTGTCCAAATTTCCAGGTGCATGTAGTATCATGTCGTGCTAATTCGAGTTTTTAAAAATTTTAAAGCATTTTTAAATAGAACATATCTTTCGAATTTTCCGTCGTAAAAATTGTCGTAAAGTGGGCAAAAATTTGTCTAGCTTTATGTAGTACAGAAAGTTTCAGAAATTTTTTATACTGAACATCGCGTTTGAAATATATTCTTTCGTCGCTCAGGCAAATAATTTTTGAAGGCCCTTTCCGATAAAAACTTTTTAAAATAAGTCCACTCTAATTCGTTTCGAATGTACACTATATCGATCGAGTCGAATCGAATTGCCAGGTGAAATAACACTGTTTACTTTAAAAGAATCGAAAACTCGGGCAATGAATATTCTTTTGCGCTTATATCCACGTAGATTGCATATAGAAATGTTTCTAAAAATTATGGATGTGGAATTCTATCTTGCAGGTATCGCTTTTTCCACTCTATTCCCATTCAATTTTCGTTCAATTCCACGTTTTCTTCTTTGACTGCGTATGAGTTGCACCGGATGCCCAAATATTTACGAACGAAAATGTAATTGATCGAGATTGTAGCAGGTGACGTTAATACATTAATTGCACGCGAATTTTATATACTTAACCGTGGAAATGACAATAGATTGGAGTACAATGGAGGACAAAGGGAAGTTTATGAAAAAAGACATCATAATTGTACAAAATGGATTTATATTTAATAAGAGCAACGAATAAATATAATATACACCACAGAACAAATTACCAACATGGTGAACAACTTTTAGTACAAAAGTTACTAAAATTCGTGATGTAGCAATGTTGAACTTTCCTTTATCCACCACTTATGTACCATAATATTTAATTTTTGCCAAGTATTATATTGTATTTGCTCTCTTTCCAACCATCTTTTCTAACTCATATTCACGTTGTTTACAACTTTTTAGCCCATAAAATTTATTTTATTTTAATCATTCTAAAAAATTTAATAATTCGGTTCACCGATGACCAGCGTGGCGGCCAACGTGTAAATGATGATTCCTTCGAGGACGAGGCGTATAATGGAATTTTCCGTATCGAGTGGTAGCAATTTCTCCATTATACGCCAGCGAAAAGTGGTCTCTGGAAAAGTGGATTGGTCGTCGTTTTGGCTGATTTTCCGCCCCAGTTCTGGCCATGCACGCGAATGGGCGCTAGACTATTGCCTCGGATTCCCGACCAATTATTGCGGTCTTCGAGGTAATTCAGAACAGCGAGTATGCTCGCGCGTTACGCATGCTCTTAAATTTATGACGACCCGCAAGGTGCCAGTTGGCTGAGTCAATTTGTCACGAGACACTGGCCGAGCTCCAGCAATCTTTTTACGCGGTTTCTGCATGCGGCGTACTCTGCGAACTTACATTCTCGTGCGGTGCAATCGTTTCGTCGTTTTGTCTTTCCATCGTCCGTGCGCGATATGGCGTTTGAAAATCTTTGATTAAATCAACTTCGCACGGGGACTTGAAATGAAATAGCCGGACAAGACCCGACCTTTGACAACATTTTTACTTCACTGAAGGAAGAAATTAGAAAATACTCGAGAACTTGACAATTTGGAAGTTGAGAAGATCGGATGATTGTATTTGAAATGGTCGATGAGTCTGCCATTAGAATATGTAATTTGGCAAACAATTATCGATAATGCTGTACGTTTTGAGTACTCGCGCAGCTATTTTCAATTAAATTTATCTACATGCTTGAGGTTAAATCATTATTAATTAATATTTGATTAACTGCATCGTCTAAATTAATGAAACCTCGGGATGATCCTGTTTATTTCTAAACGGTTAAACGGACATTTAGTATTAATATTGTGTACAGAAATTCTATAAAGTTTCTCGTTCACAAAATTTCAATATCCACGTTCCGCTAATGTTTCTATCACCTTATCTCCAGAGAAATATCTGCTTTTGTTCCGCGTTCTTCTAGCGTTAATTTATCCTTAATATCGTATACATATGGAAATCATGGCATTTAATTATTTGATTGAAATTCTTTTTTTTCACAATTATCTCACATCTATCTCCGTTACGTCTCTTGTCTCTTGTCTCGCAATTTCTTGTTCCTTCATTGTTACCTTCTAGCGTTATCATGATGGCCGCGATGTATGAAATTATTCAAGAATGGAAAAGCGCGTGTAGCGTTCCGGAAACCGGTTCCACGACGAACTACTAAAGTTCCTTTTCATTAAATTGAATCCCCGATTCCCAGGTTTAATCTCGTTGTTCGTCCCAGCCCGGTGAACGAAACGTCGCGTTCGTGAAATTCTTACACGCATTCTGTACGTGATTACGACTCGTTCAATGCTGTATTCTGACCGTCACGACGATATGTCGTGTTCTCCGCGTTTTGCGACCATCAGATGCAAATTGTTCGCGTTTATTCGTTCTTCGTGGAAGGCGGGCGTTAGTCAACGATATTTCGCGTATCGCAACAGTTACGCTCGTACTTCGTGGAAAATTATTCGTCTCTCGGTGGTGATTCTTAACTCGCTTTCCTATTGTGATAATTAGTTGTACTACGGTTAATTGCAATGTTTATTCATTTATGGAAAGTTTGCAGTTATATGCAAAAATGTACGGAGTGCGCGTAATGTGCAAGACACTATGTGGTAGTTTCGTGGTACAATTAAAGTTAGGGAAATGCTTCAAAATAGGAGAAAAGGCGAAGAACGATAACATTACTTTGGAGAATGCATTTGCTGAAATTTTGTTAAAGTACCGAGGCACTCGAAAGAGCAATTGAATATTTCGATTTGGAAAAATTCGGATATTAATCGCAACAAAGTTATATTAATCGCAAAGCCTGGTAAACAAAACTCTGGTAATATATTTTTGATTAACATGTTGTTACCAACATATTATTTCTTGAACCGCATTCTTTCTTCATCAGAAATTTCTTTATGTTAGTTAATCGTTCTTGTTCAAGAGCAATGTCCACTGTTTTGTTTGCCTTTGTAAATTATTTCATTTAAACGTGTTAGAAGTTATAATACAATTGTGCCAGAAGCACTGATTGAATAATTGAATCGACATAATATATGCATCAGTAGCATCACTTAAATAATTGAATCGGTGCAATATATACAGTTACTCACATTAATATTCAGAGGCCGCACTATCTCTGTATACATACGTTGCTTTGGATACGGCAGACGATTATTTAAATATATAGAACACGTAGAATATTCCACGTAAATGATTCATATTTTTTAAAATAAGCAACATGATATTTAAATTATCCCATCTCATACAAAGCAACGAGAGATAGCGTTATGTCCGGATATTAATATGAGCAACTGTACTATGTACTTTGTATAACAGTGAATTATCAAACACCAACTCACATCGTTCACGTGAATCGTTCAACATTTGTAGAATTATTTCTCGCACCTGGTTTAGGAAATTTTCCAAAATGAATGAAAATTCCGTGAACAGAGAAATCGTATTACTAGCCCAGGAAGACTATCGTTAGCGACGGCAGGTTATCGGTGAAGAACCCTGAAAAGAGAAAGAACGTAAACCAGGAAGCGATCAGGTGCGCGCGAAAGCTTATGGTGTATTTATCGTAGTGTTAAGAAGAACTTTAAACGCCTCTAAAGCTATCGTGCTTTTATAAACACGCGTATCTTCCCATCAGGTGATCGAAACGTACGCCTTTGAACATCGAGTTTAGTATCAACGACTTTCTAATAAAAGCCACGCAAAAAAGATTTAATTTTAACTATAACCTCCATTGCGAGATATCGTTAATAAAGTTATATTATTAATTATATCAGTCATCGAAAAGAGTTTGTATATATTGGTTGTTAATAAGCTTGTTAGGAGGAACTTGATTGGTTCTTAAGTCTTATCAGTCTGATATCTAATTACCATAAGTCCTATTATCTTCTGATTTATGATCTATATGGAACAACTTATATTCTTCTGTATAGATAATATGTCGTTCGTTAATACTTCATCAGAGTCAATGAAAGTTCGTCCGCCCGTATTTCATTAGCGTTCTCCTGCGAAAAGGGAAATAATTAATGATTCCACCGATTGTGTTACAACGTTCCATTGGCGCTGTCATTTAAATTCAAACATTTTATCGTCGTATTTCTCTATTTGTCGCTGATCACAAAGGGAGGTCGCGTAATTTAATAAATACTCGAAGTCAGCTACTTGTACCGGTAATTATCACTGATTAGTACCGTATAGTTCGAATATCTATCTATTTGACGCGTGGTCGCGAATAATAGCCAAGTAATAATGTCATCTATTAATTTCCTTTGAAGGACGCCGCGACAAATTTAACCCTAGCATGGCTGAATTAAATATCGTTCATTTCAAAGTGAACTTGACTATTCTCTAGCAGAAAAGTGTTTAATCTATCGACATCGAATATCTCGGCTCGTTTGAAAGATAAAATTCCAATTTATATCTCTGATTTGGTAAGATTTACGAGTAATCGTTACGAAACTATTGAGGTGGCAACTAAGTGATTGCTGGTTTTGTCATTAGGTGGTATTGACAAAATCCGCGATCACTTAGTTGCCAACTCAATAGTATTAGATAATTTGGTAAGTTCATGGCGTTTTTGAAATTGAAAAATGATCATTTATTATAAAGTTGCGTGAAACGACGAAGTACCGAACTCTGACAGATGCCTCTATTCTGTTTGCAATAATAACACGTAAATGATTAAATAATTGCTATAGCGTGTATCTTTTACTTGGAAAATCACGATTGATCTATATTTTTCGAAACTTGTGCATTATAGTGTCTGTGCTACTATATATAACATCGTATTTCACGTTAAAAGAAAAGTTCATCTGGAAACGGTTGAAAAATCTTCTGGAATCCGGTATTCCTTTCGTATTGAATGAAATCATCCGCCTTTAGAGCCATAATTCATCCAAGAACAGGCGCAGTGATACCACATTGAGCGCGGGATTTGAATTTGAACAAACGGAGAGCGAAACGAAGCTCTCTCGATGAATTATTATTTTCAAGAGACGCGGAATAGTTGAATAATAATCGATTTCGATTATCCTCTTTTTCTCGATTGCCTAGGCTTGGTATAAAATCTGAATTATTGGCCGTATCGATCACGGAAATCGTCGCGCTGCTCGTATAATCCGCTCGCTGCTCAGCGCCCTCGGCTCATTGTTTAATCGAACGATGCGACGAAATTACCAGGCCGGCTGGTTATCATCGTTACGCCGTTGAAAGTCACTCATCGGAATAATTAACGAATAATTACGAGTGGAAAATCGTCGGACGAACAAACGACGTGTCAACGGAGCACGTTCGTTTCTCCTGTACTTGAAACGAATCACGGTTAACGAGGAAAAATAATCGCTTGTCGGTGGTTGGTTTTGTCAGTTTCTTTCGATCAAATTTGTCTAATTGCTATGATTTACGAAATCACACGTAATAGCGGATGATGGAGGCTGTCACAAAGTTATTGCTTTTTTCCTAAAGACACTTCACATCGAGTAAGTGTTATAAGTAGAGGAAGGAAACGAGAGAAATATGTCGTGACGTGGACCTTACTGAAAAATGTTTCAACGAACCTGGTTAAAAGGGTCCGAACGAGTATTAGGTGAGAATAAATGACGGAAATAACGCAACGTTGAAAATAATGTTGAATCTTTCGGCGATGATTGTTTGTCAGAGTAAAAAAGGAAAAGGATTTTCTAAACGACAGCCGACAATCGAGCCTTTGCAACTCAGAATTTTGTAATCGGTATAAATATACGTGTCTATCAATTTGGCTCGTTTACACAATAAGTGGAATTTTACTTGTAAATTTCTTCGAAGCGAAATTTTATTTTTCCTAAGAAACCCTGTAGACGTTTGAATTAAAAGGTAATTGTATAAGGTAACGAACACTTTGACGAGTGTGGTAGAATTTTTCGGACTTGTTGAACGTCTGGAACAGTGAAATAGTTACGGATGAATATAAATGAGTCAGTTTGTTCGCAAAAAGCGTAAAAATATGTTTTACCTGGAAGGGTTAATAAACGTAGCCAGTTTACGAAATTACAAACTACAAACTTTATGTTCGAAAATGTTTCTCTTTTTTTTCAATGATACGAAGCTATAAATTTAATTAACGATTCGATGGAAAAGGATATCAGGGTGCTATCAAGTATTAACGACGTGAAAATTCTTCTCGATCACGTCATAAAGAATATCGTATCTTCGGGACACAATTATTTAAAATTTCATTACAAACGAACGACCTTTACAAGAATGAATCCGTAATTGTTGCGAAACACCGGCAGCGTGTAACGTGAAACGGGCAATTATTTAAAATTGTGTTAACGGGACGAAGCAATTTTTGTAGATTGAATTAAACGCGAGAATGAAACGTTATAATGCGATGTGTGCCAACACCAGGCACCGTTTTTCCATCAATGCAATTTATAACGCAGCACAGTCGTTCATAGTGATACAATACATTTCTTTTCTATTTACACTGATTCGCAAGATACGCGATTGGGAACATATAACTATAATTTTAATTGAATTATATTCACGTAGAGAATCGTATATTTATTTCCATAAAATTGAGGGGCAATTTTTCGTTTTATGGCGAACGAGTTGCCATTCTGACTGTTTACAATGATTACTGTATGAATGAATGATCTGTAATAATATCCGAGATATTCTAGAAAATATGTTTTCAACTCCAATTTTTAAAGGCTGTTTTCACCCTCTCCATACAGAGGATTGCCGATCAAGAAATATGAGTCACGATATTTTTCCAGAATAAAACTCTTTTTTTTTCTACTAAAAGTAACATCTCCAAAAATTACATCAAAATCGGTAATTAAGAGTTGGCGAGTTTTCTTTGTTAGATGATTTTGAAGAAGTTTGTGCTATGAATTTTCATGACAACGATCTATAATTACATATTATAGAGAGATTATAGGAGGGTGAAACTCTTTGCAATTATAAGGGTCGTTGAAACAAAGTTACCCGATTTATTCTCCCTGGATACGAATAATTAGAACAGTTGACCGGTTAATAACAGGTAACAGCTGGTAACAGTATAATCTGGGGATTGCTTACAGATACGTTGCGAAGATAGATGTAATTAATAGGGAGCACGATAAGCACGATAACCCTTTATCTCTCCTTACGACCAGTTAATAGGTTTAATAGTAATAATCGATGATGGTATTGTACAAACCTCGATGCATGTAGCAGGTGTCATGGTGGTTAATCGAACTGTCGTCTGTGTAATATAAAGTTATAAGTATCGATGCTAACCATAAAATGCAGTAAAGATGAAATAAAATTGTTCTATATACATACTGAACGTCATGATTGAGTTAGATTATCAGAGAAACGATTAATTGGCCAGAATTATCTGTTCGTGTAAGATAATGAAAAGAACATTTTTTTTTAGTAGCTTATACAATAATAATGGTAAAAATATGAATCGACGATTATGTATTAACCCATAGAATCTTTCGTGATATAAAGTCTATTCAGAAGATTTTTCACGAATTACTTAGAATATTCTGATGATAATTAAAGAATGGAAGAACAATGGGAAATTTAATAATACGAATATCCAAATTTTTAGACGAGAAAGAGATTTAATTCTGTAATATATGAGATTTTTTTATTAATAAGCTTGGATTATAATATAGCATATACGAATTCTCCACAGTCTATGGTACAACATGTGATAATAGTTAATACTGCAAATGATAATTTTTCCCGTCTACCTCATTGTTTGCAAATGTTCTACTATATATGGACCGATGTGTAGATATCGTACGGAAAGAATTTATTAAAAAATTCCATCGTGTTATCGAAAGTGGTAGGATGTGTCGATGCTATACACATTTCAGTGTTTCTGGAAAATTATTTTCAGAATGAAATTTCTATACTGGCCGTCAATGCGTGGCTTCGAAATTTTATCCACTTTAGCTTCGTGATTCCAACACGTGATACAACTTTACGCGCGTATACTTTTTTTCTTTAAATAAATTAGACTGCAGTATGTAGCGTTGCTTCGTGCGGAACGGAATTCTGAAATTAATTTTGAATGTTTACGCGCCGATCGTTACCAGAATAATTGTGGAAACAGTTTCTGATGTAATAATGAAACAACATTATTCTTAAAAAGGAGATAAATTTTGCTAACCTGCTTATATTAATTCCACGAAAATATAAAACTATTTTCTTGATCGTTGTTTTAGTTGGCTGTCATTTAACTGTCTATTACGCGAAACGGACTGGTCAGGAATAATTTCTACCCTGTGCGATTCGAGGTAGTTTTTCGAGGACAATTATCACGATCATATTAGCTCTATCTCTCTCTTTCTCTCTGTCTAACTGTAGAATATTTATTTCACGTACAAAACGCTGCTGTCCTGCTATAGAATTAATTATGGGAATAATCTCGATACTTGTCGAAGCGTAATTACATATAGAATTCCGCATATTGTTACCGGTACGTATCGAATTTTAATTATCATCGCCAATATTACAACGTTTCAATAACAATATTTTAGTTGCCGATTACAGTCAAGTGTTCACCGCGCATCATTTCGTCATTTCGATGCTATTGACTCGTCCTTACATAGCGTTTTATTTGTTCCTCGATGTTTCGATGTTTATCAAAAGCACTGCTTTTAATTGTTATCAGAAATAATTAAATTCGATGCAATTAAATTTACTTGCAAATAGCTTCGTTAGTATTAGTATAGGTAGCAACTTGTATTCTGGTCTCTTTTCTTTCTTCTTTACTTTTCCACTGTGTAGATACCTGTTTTCAAGTGTATTCAAGAAGACATATAGAAACTTTCCAGTGTAATGCACGATTCGCAGAGACTTCCATCTACCTGTTCTCTCTCACCTCGTGGACGACGAATTTTCTAAAGGTAGAAAACATACTCTGAATATTTTTGCAAAATTTATACCATACTTATATTTATCCTATCAACTAGACGTATTTTGCGTACCATCAAAAATTTTCTAATAACAACGAAAATTTTCGCCAAACCAATCCAATATGTAGAATAATAACAAAGGAATTTCTCTGTTATTAAACGAATCATAATGCAAATGGTTTGAAAAACAAAACGTACACGCATCGAATAAATATGGGAAAGGTTACTCTTAATTATCGGTCATTATCAACATCAAACTACCTCTCTGTCCATCATGATGTCAACGAAATTATCTCCACCCTGCAATTTTTTCTATCTTTTTCCAAAGAGAGAAAAATATTCTACCTCGGTGCTCCATATCGTTTCACCTGCTTTTTTAACAGACGAGCGTAATAAAATCGCATAGAGGAAATCTGCCGCTCTCTTAGTTGCGCCATAAAGTATGGTTTGCATTTTAAACGAAAAATAATGCAAATGAGCCGGCGAGTTTGGACGAGCAGTTGAAGCGCGCGCCGACACAAAATTTCGCCCATGGTTACGAAAGTTTACACGCACGGGAGAAGATTTCGAAATCCTCGTTTTGTCTCGAGACGAGCTTCTGCTTTTACGCATCTTGCCATCGTGCTATTTGCTTCTACGAAGCTTTTACATGTAGCACGATCGAGAAACGATTGGCCACCGCGAAGGAAACATATATCGTGCAATCTGTGCATCAGCATCGAGGTGTGGCTCTCACGTTCGATGAAATGCTGGTTCGTGATCGGTAATACGTTAAAAGCGAACGTTGAATTTGTTATTCATGAGCGGGTCGTGTCGCGCCACCTTTCAGCGTGCGTTCTGGCTTAATTATGTTGGAAAATCGCGATTCTACGCGTTTCAATTTCGTTATTATAGCTTTTCTTTGGACCGGATAGAGATAGGAGGAGAATCGCAAGAAATCGAGCAATTTGATTAATATGTAAATAGAGAGCTGGGAATTATAATAGTATAGCCGTTTTTAAAGCTTTTGAAACAGTTCAGAATTGGAAGAAATTATGTAGGTAATACGATAACATTAAGTTGACGTAAGATATTAGGTTGTCCGAAAAGTTTCTTTCGTTTCGTAAGGTGATAATAGATGAACAATAATTTCTGTTTTATATTATATTATTGAATTAGGTATGATCCATTTCGTTCTATGTCTATTATTATGTTCGCGCATAATTCAATATACTAATATAAAACAAAAAACATTGTGCGTCTATTATTTCCTTATAAAACGAAAGAAACTATTCGGACAACCTAATACTTGAAAAATTGGGAGATTTATATACATAAGGAAATTGTTATTCCTAAGAGATTCGTAAAGGCATTGAAATCCAAATGACGAGTTTGCTTCTTTTTTTCTCCTAACCTGTTAACAGGTTTAAGTTATCTCAAGTTTGCGAGCATTCGTCGCGTTTTTATAACACAATAACAGGTTCTGAGGTTTGAGGAAAGTCTGCCAACTTTTACCCGAACAAGCAAGCAAAAAGCATAGGAAATCAAATGGAAGAGGCAAAGAAATTCTCGAGGGTGTAAATAAAAAAAAATTTCAATGGAACATCATAGAGAAATAGGACGAAAAGCGTTAATAAAAGACCTAAGCAATAGATGAAACGCAGAGTCTCTCGAAGGAGCCTAGAATCAATATCTTCCAATCTGACAAAAGAGCAGTGGCTTCTGTGAGGGGTGTTTAGTTTCCAGAAAGAATCTGATCTTCTCGAATTTCCCATTAACCACGAAGCTGCTGTTTTTTCGCGTCCTGGACACTTCCTACCGTACATCCTCTCACTACTACAGAACGATGAAAATTTTTCACGCAAGCCTTAGAACTAGAATAAGGTACAAGGTGTGAAATGTATGCGACCTGTGGATACAGATACAACAGCTGCGTTCACAGTTTCCCAAGTGTGATTGGGAATCTTTCGATATAAACAATAATTTGTTTGGATTCGCGGTAAAGCAAGAAAATATGGCCAAGTAGATACGGAACGCACGTGATCGAACATGGTGTAAAGCGGCTATACGAGACGCTAGAGCTTCTGTTACGTAATAAATCAGGGTCTACTGTTACTTTTTACATTATAACGTGCGCTTCGAACGAATTCAGAATTTTTACTAAGCTTATCACAAAAAAAAGAGGCAGCTCGTTACAATATTACAGATTTAAACAAAAATTTTAAAAATCAGCCTTCTATAATGGTACGCTCAAGTAAAAAGATTATATCCACGGGTCGAATACTTTTTGGACACAGGGTCGTATTTGGTGGAGAATTCACGATCCACGGGAACCGAGTTACGTTTCAGTTGCGAAGTTGGAGAAACGTGGAGTGACGATTATCGTCTCGAGAGAACAATAACAGAGGTCGACGGAAGTTAATTTCCGAGTAGCCTTGACGATCGCCGAGCTACGCTGATAACCAGTTAAATTAATAATTAACAAGTGCATTCGTTAACGACACGCCTCTGCATGTAATTTATCCGATCGATAGAGTTAATTAATAAAGTATTGGAAAAGTTTGCCACGAGTCCACCGTTCGTCGCCAAGTGTATAGCTGAAAGTTGCCGCTGCACTCGAAACGGAGCGACCTGTTCGAGAAAAAGTTTGCCGAGTTTTGTGTACTGAATCGCCCAATTAGCCGCTCTGAATCGACGAATAAGTCGACGAGTTTATGGAATGGACTTTTGGTCAAGCGCGTTATGTCGACTCGTTAACACATTGGCATAGTATTAGGTTCTACCAAAAGTTTATTTCGTTTTCTAAGTGAAATAATAGATGCACAACATTTTTTATTTTATATTAATTTATGGATTTATGTATGATCCATTTTGTAGTAATAGAATAAAATGGATCACACATAATTCAATAAAATAATATAAAATATAAAATGTTGTGCATCTACTACTTCTTTATAAAATGAAAGGAACTTTTGGGACAACCTAATACATTTTTCTTACCAATTTAGTTCCTGTGTATATATATGTGGGTGGTAGATTTTACTGACATCGTGTTCCAAATATCTATCGTTGTTGATCTTTTTATTTTTACGTTACCTGATGATAGAACAGAAGTGTTTTAAGTAGAAAAATATAAACCTTCTTAAGATAAGTGATAAATCGTCATATTGGATTTTTGGCAGCACACATGTTTGCACTTTGCACTTGCACTTTGCACTTGCACCTTGTGCCAACGTTTCGTAAACATAGCAGGCTACTTCTTCAGGGCAGATCTGAAACTCAACTTACCGACATCACGGCGTCTCACCATGGTGAAAGTTTGAAGTCTGTAAAAGATGATAAGTCCTCGCTATCAAAATGCATCTTGTCAAAAATAAGAATAAATTTTTGAACGACGGCGTACGTCAGAGCAAAACGAAATGTAGAAAAATCCTTTCTGAGTCCGGGTTTCTAGCCACCGATAAAGCGACATTGTAATAAAACTACGACTCGAAACAGAACAGAGTAACCCGTTTCGAAAATATTTCTTCTTAAAGTGGCGGGAAGTGTGGAACTTAAATAGAAAGGGCGATTGATTGCTCAAAAGAATCGAACTCCTTTGATCCTGGTAGAACTTTTACGAATGTTGTATTCGTCACTGGATCGTAAAGAAAAACAGTTTCCTTAACCTGTAGTTTCCCCCATCGACAATTGAACGCGGAGGCGCGACGAGTAAATCCGTACACGGGACTACTTTTCGCTTGAAAAACAAGAAAATACAGGGCTGTCATAAAGCCGGCCTCTCAACCCCCTCCTTAACACCGGGCACGTACAAAGCTTTGTCCGATGGCGCGTAAAGAATGCGATAGATCAGGCCGATCAATCGATCCGGCTGATAAATGCTCGCGAGGAGAACGCTGCTGGCGTAGTTGCACTCCTTTTGCGACTTTACACGCTATGAGATTTATGATAGCACGTCTCGGTGGACATTTTTTTTCCTTCGCGTCGATTCTCCCTTGCTTGTGATCTATATTTACTAATCCCTGACGTGGCTATCGAGCAGAAAACTGCCCGTGCAACTTGCGACTATCTGAATAAATATCTTGCACGCGATAGACACGATACCGATAACAATAGAGTAGCTGTTTTAGTTTTGACGATATTAATTTTAATTTCAAAATTTGATCGCAGATTGCTGGTATAGAAGAGAATATTTCTTGAAAATAACATGTTTGGTAGATATTTTTTCTTCCAGCTGATTCTAACCTGCAATGATAAGATAAGGATAGATTGACAGCTTTAATTTTCACGCTATTAATTTTAATTTTGTCGTCGAACAAAAGCACATCGTACATGTCGAGCAATAACCAAGAAGTAGGTGATCGTTCGAATTTTACATCATTTTTCTTTTCGTATTGAACTTGTACCAGCAACGTGTCTACAAAGTTAAACGAATTAATAGTTGAAGTAACTACCTCAAGAAAAGCTCTACATATTTATTTATGTACATCCGTCACCTGGAGACTGCTATCACGCAGAAATATTCTAAATAAGGAACGGTGCATATTATTGTATCCTTGAGTATACATTATGTTTTGGGTTGCAAGGTCTAGGAACAAAGGAACTAATAAACAGATTTCTATTTATGTTCCCTGTAGCCTCTAGCCAAAGCTATAAGCTTAACTTTTTTTGGTAATGTACTTTTGCTATAAATATATGAACGTGCTCCCTATCATTCCATTGTCTAGTAACACTAAGAGAGTGAGGATCTGAATCAGCATAAACTTATATCTTTAATTATTTCAATATACTTTTCTATTACAAATTCATCCACTCGTTCTTCAATGAGTCAACCTCAACCTCAACATTAATGAACGATTCTTTCGTAGTATCTTTTAAATCTTAGAAATATAAGTAGTATAGTAGTATCTTAGAAATATAAATATTTCTTACGACTTACCGTAAAATTTCAAGCTCTTTCTCCTACTTCAGGAAAATTAAAAAAGGGGAATAAAACGAATAGTCTAAATTTAATTTCACGGTATTTGTTGTTCTGTAGCAAATCAGAGATTCGATTGACTAATTAAGAGACGACGCGGCGGGTAGTTTGTAATTAATGCCTCCTACATCCTAAATTGATGGAGCATTGGCGGTAAATTGTTATGGGTCTTCGTTACGTTGCGTTTACCAGCTTGTGGCCGATATCGAACGCCTCTTACGTGTTGTACCTGATCGTGCTAAACAGCTAACTAACGACGATCGACACTGTAAATACGACGCAGTGTAACTTGCGTGCTGATTGAGCTTCCATGCACATGCATTACTTCAACCTATACAATATACCGTCCTCTGATGAATGGACCTATCCTGCTGTTAATCAAATGGCATCTATTCACTGTTTCTCGACCGAAAATTTCATTGACATGAAAGTAAACGTTGGAATCTCGCCTCGTCGTTAGCTTCGTTTCACGACGACGAAATCTAGAATGACAATGTAACATGCAAGCTGGATGAGCTTTGAATATTCTTCGTTTGAAAGTTTGTCTTGTATTCACGAACGAACGGTAACTAGGGTTCTCTTGCGTGATAATTTGTTAATTAATAATGTTAGTGAATCGACAAGTGACTGGTAGTAGATATACGTTTTACAATTTTACGATCGAAACTTACAATCAAGGAAATTAATATATTCTTTTATGTTTTAAAACAAAAGATGTTAAAATATCGTCTGCCTTTGTAATTCTACTTTTCATCGAACAGGTTTTGTTGATTTTCAACTATTTTATATTAAATTATTCCTTTTTGGTTATGAAGTAACATTACAATTCGAAAATCAACAAAGATTTATTTGTAAAATATTACTGACTCTGTAATCAAATATGATTTATAGCGTATGAAATTTTAACAATGTTAATTCCATCGCGCGAGGGAGACCAAATAGATCATAAAATAAAGTCGTCTGGAATGTATTTGAAGTAGATATTATAAATATTTACTCGACGCTATATTTTAGGAATTTAACACGTGACGAATTATATTTTCCCGGCTTAAGTGATTCCATTGTTGCGTCGACGAATTTGTTTAGTATTTCCTAGTAGTTGATAGAAGCTGGAAACTGAATGAAAATTTGAACAGTATTGGAATTGCCTTGAAATTTTGTTTAAAATATTTGTTTGAACGATTTAATTGCGGTTTAATTACGTGCAAAATGGACGTATATTATACGAAAATGAAACGAAAATAAAACAGGATAGCAATGTTACGATGATAATAATAATATATAAGGCGAGATACGGTCGAATAATATGACCAGAAAATAATCTGTTGAATTTTATTATCCTTATCGAAGAACCGTGATTCGATCCAGCCCCATCTTCTTTCCCGCTATGATCAACGCGAGCAACTATATCGATGGCCGCACTTTAATGACACATAACACGATCGCCGATCGCATTACGGTCGATGTAAAATGTCAAAGACTCGGCCAGTGTCGACCTTAATGTCACGCGATCGGTATAGCTTTCGCGGCAATTATACTTTCAAAATCTATCGGCGACCTAGCCTAGCCAGATACTTGTGGCCTTTCTTTAAAATCTTTGAAAAAGGTCACTCTGTAATTCATAGTTGCTATCAACGATGCACAAATGATACGTAAAATTCGATGTGGAAGAAGGTCACCAGTTTGAAAGTTCAAGTATGAAGATTATATATTAACGTAAAATAAATGGAAGGAGTTTGCTTGTTTCTCAATAGTTGGTAATTATATCGCATTTGCATACAGACCATAATAGTCGAGGCACAAAAGTGTATGGCACTGCTAACGTGTTATTCCACTTGCATTCATTTGAACGTGAGGCATCGTAATGTTCTACAAAGAAATTATTATTTGATACGATGCTCGTTACCGCCTACGTGTAATCGGACAAAGAGCAGAGAGATAATTAACTTGCAGCATAACTGGAACAAAAAACCGTCTCGATACGAGGAATACGTTCGTATTTCATCTCGAAGAGCTTTGTGTCTCGTTTACCTTTCCGCTGTTTTCGAGAACGCGTAATCTTTCGTCGACTATTCAGGGTTAACTTTCTGTGAGCGACCCGGGTTATTTATATTCCAAGTGAAGTTTCGCTGGTAAATTTTTCTTCAAAAATCTTGCAAACGTCTCGCCTACAAATTGATCGTACGACGTAGTAAATATTTCAACGAGCATTCCAATATTTCTTCCGATTTTTCGAAGGCTTAGTACAATAAACAAAAATTAGGCGTAGACACAAACGACTAGATTCAACGAAGTGAAGTTTCGCTCGAAAATTTTTTTATTCTTCTTGCAAAACTTTCAAACATTTAACCGAGAGTTCAATAAGCATACCAGAATTCCGCCGGATTTTCTGAAAGCTTAGGATAATAAAAATATTATGCCTGGACATAAACGACTAGATTCACCTAAGTGACATTTCATCCGTAAATTTCTTCCAAGTGAATTCCTACTGCTCGTGAAAAATGTTGCAAACATTTCACTTACAAACTGACTGTACAACGTAATAAAGACTTCGATAGGCGTTCCATTATTTCTTCATATTTCTTGACAGCTTAGGATAATAAAAAAAATTAGGCGTCGACATAAACGACTCAGCTTTTCCGCAGATAGTGGGAAGATATGTTAGCTAGTGGAGGGTTAACGGGGCTCTTTTCCAACAAGAACTTGTAAATTAAATTGTTGTTTCCTCCATTGAGTGGTGAAACTGGGTCGAGCTAGGGTTCCAGGGTGTGGAGTGGTCGACGCCGGGTGAGGAGAGGGTTCTGATTGGATCCAGGACAGTCGAAAAAGGGTGTCGACCCTTATAGGGTACGTGGCCTACTTGTTCTATTCCCCGTTGCCCATCTGTCCGTTCATTTCCATCGTGTCCTGCGCGTTTATACGATTTCAGAGATAGAATTGTAACCAGGTGGTGCCGTTTCTTCCCTCCTCGAACGTTATCATTCGTCGTTACAACCGCGAGAGAAAGATATCCAGAAGAGAGGAGGAAAGAAAAAAACGTAGCATCTTCGCGTATAGAGAAAAGAACCCTCTCACGGGAAATTGCGATCTCCCCTGACTTTTGTACTCATTTTCTTATCCCCACAGTGTGTAGTAGGCTTCATATCGTGCTGTTGGTCGTCAGCGTGCTTCTATATTATTTCCGTTTCTCTGGAAGAGCGTGTGATTGCCAGGATTTCGCTCGACGGAGATTCCTTTTATTCTCGTCGTTCGTCGTTTCTGATAGCATGTCGATTGTGAACGCTTCGATGTCTAAAGAAGTTTGTTTCAATGAAATCGACGAAGACGAAGGCTTTAAAGTTTATTTAAAAAGCAATCGTTTTATCCGTTTGATTCTTAAAGAATATTGGCACTGTCTTTTAGAAGCCAAAATCATTACACGTTCCAAAGAAAGTAAAAAGTGAAAAACGCGTTCGAATTCCTTCGTCTTAAAATAATTTTCAGATTTAGAGTCTAACGAAATGAAGAAAGTTATTATTATTACACAGAGATTGCTTCAGGCTTATTTCTCTAGTTATAAACAAATTAATTTCACACTTCGATAGACGTACACGCGACAACAAATTTTTCAGTAACAAGAACAATACAATTTAGCTTTTTGCAGGGTATTTTTAATCGAACACTAGCACTCGCTAAATTTCAGGATTTCTTTGAGATAGTATTTCTTGATTTTGCCACGACCAGTCTTGTCGCGACTAAAGAAGGTTAACAGACCTGGTTTGAAGAGTTTCGAACGAGAAAGCTGTTAAGTTTCCAGTAGTCGGTGGAATCAATCTTTTTTTCGGGCACGCGCTTCTACTTAACTTACCTCGTCGACAATGAAGCGTGAAACAGCAAAGCGGTGTACCACGTTGGGGGTAAAAAACACTTCGAAACTTGCCAACTACATTCTATCAAGCTTTACTCTTTCATTCGAGCCACCGGTTTACTTTGGAACACCTTCAAACATAACAAATAAGATTAAATGGACTTCTTAACGCGTAGCTTCTGCGAAATTTAAATCATATCGCGCCTCTCTTAAAACTCGACAAGTTTTATGTCGATTTGAATGGGACTTGAGAACCAAACTTAAGCAAATAAACCATAAACCGAGTCTCTGCTTTTTATCGACACAGTTACGATTCTTTTTTCAAATTCGCGGATAATTCGGCCGATCAATTGAATTAAATGGATTCTTTCGCGCGTAGTTTCCACGAAATTTAAGTCGTATCTCTCCTAAAAGTATCTCTTTTAATTCTGGAGAAGCTTTATACTGGTTCGAGTGAGACTTAGGCGCAAAACTTATGAAAATAATCCGTAAGCCGAGTCTCTTTTTATCGATACAACTTCGATATGTCTTTCCTTTTATTTACACGACGGATAATCCAATTGTATACAGCGTCGGATGCGTGCTCATCGACATGGCCATAAAAAGAGCTATCGAACCGAATACGTTGGAATAATCTGAATACATTCCGTCGACGATCCTCGAAACGCAAAATCCGGCTTGTCAAACTCCTTTTTTTTTTATCGTTTACCTACGATCCGTTTATTTCTCGTTTTATATCACGGCGATTATCGAATGAGGTATGGCTCGCGACTGCCCGTGAAAACATCGACTCGCGATTTATGCGATCTTCGTTTATCGTTGCTCCGTTTTGCTCGATTTCCTCGTACGACGGTTTGCCGCTCGTAAACTCCCTTTTACGTCGATCAACGACACATCGACGATTTATGAATGATTACATAAAAAATTCCAGTCCTTTTTTCGTCGCTTCTCTCCCCTTCGAACGTTTGGATCGTTTAGATCGTTCGCAAGAAATTCGTTCCGTTATAGAGATCGTGATTGATCGTATCAATTTGCGAACATTCTACAGTTTACAATTGGAAACTACAGAACGAAAACATGGTAATTATTAGTGCAAAATACAGACGCGATAATTACTAATAAGTAACAGATATCTATGCAAATTCATATTTTTATGAACATAAGAAAAGAGTAAGGACTAGGCAGGGGCTTATTTCAGTTATCAAATATTATAACAGGAAATATATTTTATATAGTTTTGCATTTTAAATGCTTTTCGTAAGCATTTTTGCGCTCTTATATTTTTCATAAATACATAAAAATTTGCAGTCTGGTTATTAAATATTTAACTGTGTGTCACAACTACTTCTTGAACATATATAATATTAAAATTAAAATTATAAATTAAAATCGTATATTAAATTTTATATAAGCTTTCGTAAGTCAATATTATTTCTTTTATCAAACAACTTTCCGCAACAGATTTCGTTTCAGTCTTGGAACAACTTTCTTCCCAATACTTTTCACTTTGCGCCTTGATTACTACCAACATGTGATTTCGAGAATAACATTTGCGATTGTCTGATTTTTTATTACTTTGTATTTGATGTTTCCCGAATATTGTTTTCGAACACGACGCGTCGTCCAACGCGGACAGAGGAAACAATATGTCACACCTTTCGTTCAAACCAGCGCTTTTCAAACTTTTTCCCTTCGTGATCACATTTTTCCCCGGAAAATTTTACGCGACTCCAATTATATCTATCAACCGGAATAAAATAAATACACACAAAAAAAAGAACAGTGATCGATTTAGAGAAGCTTAGTTTTAAATAATTTTTTGTTGTATTTATGAATTTATTATTTATTACCATTTGTTACTGACAAACTCAAAGCATATTGACGAGACAAATATGCTTGTTTATTTTCGCATAAAGGATTAAAATCTTGTCTAAATGTTTGATAGAACAAAACATCTTCAACGTTTTCCAGAATTAATCGATATTTTGATATTACAATCGTGAACGATGAAGACGTTTGCTAATAGACACGTAGTATGAAATGTTATAAGTGTGTTTAAGGCCGGTTTAGAAATTGCTTGGAATTCTGACTTAATTCCAAGCAAAAATCCATGTCAGCGACTTTTGCTGCTTTTTATGCCTATGACGTTTAATAACTCGGCGAATTCTTCAAGCTCCTTTAACGACAGATGATCGACATTTTTCATTTCACTGCATATGGGGGTTCCAATTCGTACTTTAGAAACCCCTGTTCTGAACAACCATAAAACTTCCAATCATTATTCAGCTCGAAGGCGACGAAAGAAAAAAAGAAAGACACAGAAAGTTCATGTTACATCCGACGAACTTTAACTCGGACTCGGTTTCTTGCGGAAGAAACCGGGCAAGACGAATCGGGAAAACAATTACTGGCCGATAAATTGCTTTCGAACGAGTGGACGGTCGTCGCGGTTAAGTTCCACGAGAGCTGATTTAACGCAAAGAAAAAAGCCGAGCAAAACGATCAATAGAAACCGGTTGAAGTCTTCCAGAAAATGAACTTCGAGATGGAGCATGGAGGACGACGGTTCTCAAAGATTCGCTCTTAATTCCGTGCAAGTTATTCGACTTCTCTGTCCAACGTACAATGGCGCTGGAAAGTATTTGAATACTTTCGGAAACTTTCTATGAATATATTACGTGTGCTACGCGAACAATTTTGAAATTTTATTGGTAATTACTTAAAACATAACAAAAAGTTGAATATATTTTTTGCTTTATTCTATATCACACGTTTCTTTATATAAAATAGATTACAAAAGCGGTTGAACGTTCGTAGAAACATTTTATGAACATATTATGTATCTTCTATAAAACATTTTAAAACTTTACTGACATGTTTCATGCTGTGTACTAATTTCTAATTAATATATATGTCTGCAGCAAATGTTTTCCACCTTCTACGTACATTTCCAGATTCCTTTCATATTTTACCAATATAATTACAATTATGTCTCGTTATAGAAAGGAAATTTCAAAATGTTTTGTACGTAATATATTCATATCAAGTTTCTGTAAGTGTCAAAATACTTTTGTAAAACACTGTACCTGCGAATGAATTCTGTTAGATTTTGTAACTCGACGCGAGACTAAATTCGGTCTCATGAATAAGTTACCTGAATGCGGTTGAACGTCTAGACTCTTTTGTTCGACTTTGACGCGGAAGAATGAAGCGAAACTTCTTCCTCGTCGAAGCAACGGTTAAAAGGTAAGAACACGAACCTTGTGCGGAACTCGGTCAAACTATGCTAATGCTAGTTTTAAATTCATGTTAAATTTGATGACGTCAAATAGGAAATCAAGATACTGTCGGCTTAATCATGTTTTATCAATCTTCTAGACTCGTTCTTTCTCTAAATTTCGATCTCCAGCAACATGTACTATTTCGTATTTCTTTTTCTTGTCTCATGAAGAACGAATTCATCGTTGGTCGTAAAACTTTACATAGGGTTCACTGAACTTTCGTCTTTCGTATTTCTTGGATATTTGGCTTGAAGATCATTCAATTTAGACGTTAAACATTAGTCAGGATATTAAAGCTTCACTCGCGCTAATATCCTTTTTCCATATTCAAAATGTCCTGCTAAAATTTATTACTTTCGTCACTTGGAGTAGCCAAGTTTGCCTGGATTTACGCGAGAATTCAGCGAGTGAGATTTTAATTCTAGAAACGATAATTCTTATAAATATTGGATAATGAAATGAATTATTCCTTGTCGATATGATGTTTTGATGAAACTATCCGAATTTAAAGTTTCGTTTGACAAAGTGACACTCTATATCCATCAATTCGTGCATGTATCTGATATACAAAGAAAATTGCAAAATTGGGGCTGGTAATTACACTTAATGGACAAGATATAGTTATAGTATACATAATAGAAAAAAGATCATTTACTTGCCTGAGAAACAAGATATCAGCTCTAGAAAATAACTTTTAACTTAATAAGAATTCTCTGCGACATATCTCGAAGCTATGTCGTTTATTTTATTGTTTATTCCATTGTTTTCGCCGTTATGGCATGTTAAACGTATACGTTGATACTTCGCACGTTAAATGTTGCAGAGAATTCTTACGTTCATTCGTTTATTCAAATAAGTGCTAATATCTGGTGAAAAACGTCAGAACTATTGGGTTGGCAATTAAGTGATTGCGAATTTTGTCAATACCACCTAATGACAAAATCCGCAATCACTTAGCTGCCACCTAATAAATTTGATCGGCACTCCCTTAGTAATTCTCGTGTATAATCTCATATCTGATAGCAGCACTGCAAGGAACATCATAATATTTAAAAAGTGAACATGTGATGCAAACAATACTTTGTGTTCCTCTATCAAGAAAATTGTTGTTATTTCTGTATTTAGTGGTAGGATCACAATAGTTATTATTTTATTCCTTCGATAAATCTATCACACCGTTCTGAGCCGAAAAACCTTTATTGCACTTTCTTACATGGACTAGGGATAAAAACAAAAGAATATCTTAAATCTAGAACTATCTTCTAGTTGCTATTTATTGTAACTAGCGCATCTGCATATGGATAGCGAGCGCGAACTCACGTTGTCATTTTCAACAAAAATATTTAACGAACTCAAAGATCGTCCCATGAACAATGAACGAATCGCCGAGGAAATTACAGAACGTGTTCGAATTTCGACTCTGCTTGGGATTATATTACTTGTCGCATTATACGCGCCAACGAGTCGGCCCTTGGATGGCGTATTACAACGGTTTAGAGAGCGGATTCGTCGATTAACGAAATTCCGCTCGGTGGCTGGTTTCCACGATGAACCCGTGGAACGTTAGATTTATTATCCCATTGTGAATTCCTTTGTGTCGCAATATAACTTTTCTAATTACTCCGGTCTGAAAGCTCGGCAACGGAACGCAATTATAAGGCGACGTTGCATTGACAGCACGAGCACCGGGCCCTTCCACTCGATCGAGTAACGCTGGTATTTACCGGGCTGACGTGATGCCATTAAGCGCGTCAATCTTTCCCGCAAGCCACAAGGAAAATCGAGCAATCTCCTTGTTTCCTACTTCGCTGCGCGTAATTGTACGTGTCTTCTTCCACGACCACCTCTCGCCGACAAAATGACAATAATTGTCCATGCGTTTGTACCCTCCATCCAGATTTCGTCGATCAGAACAGAATTAAGGGATTAGTCGATCGAATCTTACATCTTGCAAGTTGGTTAATTAGTGGTGATTGATTATAT
Source organism: Bombus huntii (assembly GCF_024542735.1). NCBI lineage: Eukaryota > Metazoa > Arthropoda > Insecta > Hymenoptera > Apidae > Bombus > Bombus huntii. Next base: position 5,055,140 of record NC_066250.1, read on the forward strand.
CGGTTGACAAAATTTGACGTATTTCCCTCAGTCGGTAGTTCTTTCTCCTTTTACATTTGCAATAAGACTTTTATGCGATAGCTTTCAAGAACGTTGAAAAGTGCAAGTTGATTTTTACTTGTTAAACGCGAAGATCTTGAAACAGAGTTGCAATAGCTTGTTTGTTCATGCATTAGAAGATTTCTTCTTGATTGCAATAGAAAATATCTTTGATGAAATTTTATATCGTATTACAAAGATTTGATACTATAAAAATATAAAATATAGAATCTTCTAAAAAATTGTTTCGCTGGAAAATAAATGTACGTTCCAATGGTTTCATAGCTAGCGTAACGTATCATAAATCGTTGCAACGCTAAATAGCGGCAGGCTAGCCGTCATCGACAACCCTTAAAACTATGTCACTGCTAATACGATTCGCCTTATTTCGAGTGAATTAAATCGAATGAAAACGACGACCATATGCTCAGCGTCGTAAAGACGGCTTCGTTGAAACACAAAAGGAGCTTCCGGTCTAACGTGAACTTTAGCAACCTGTTTTAAATATTACACGCTCGACTCTCGTGATGAACGGGGAGATTCTGAATCCCTCACGAGGTCAGGCTAGAACAGGGAGGCTAGGCTCGTAGGCAGGGATTGTGTGCTATCTCTTAAGTTTCTTACACTTACTTTGTAATGGATCATTCATGTAATGGAACATTCTTGTAACGTGCGACTGATAAATAATTCGATCGTTTAAATATTAAAGCATATTTCGCGGAGAGAAAGAGCCTGATAAAAAGCAAAGTTTCCCTTTTCCTCTTTGGAGCGAGTTGAAATTTCACAGTAGATGCGTGTAATGGAAGAAAATGGAAATCTGTTGTTTATTCCGTTGGTATTTAGTCGGTTGAACTATTTACGACCGACTATAGTGCGTTTAAAGATATAAAACGTAAAAATGCAGCGAGAATATGAGATTAAACTATTTGTAAAGATTCATTGAGACAGGAGGGTCACGAGGTGAATATAGATTGTTAAAAAGGACTGAAAATATCCGACTGGATTAACCTTCAGTCGTCCTGCGTGCATATTTCATAAGTCAGAAAGAATATATAGGGTGAGAGGGTCGTTTCAGCAGAAAATATTCTTCCACAATTTGAAAGCGTGTCGATTCGAAAACGTTTGCTTGAGCAATTATTGTAAGATAGGTATATCCAATAGCTGTGCAAAAATTATGAAATCCCTTGGGAGTAGCGCGTCGTCTTCATTCTCTGAAAGGAACAATTACGTGGAACCGTATCCATTAAAAAATTACGCTATTGTCTGTTTTATCAGTAGTACCACTGTTTTTTTTTCTTTGCCCAGCTTCTTTATTTTCTTTTCTTTTTTGATCTTCAGTGCTAGTTTCCAACCTATTAACAACCACTTAGATAATTTAGCTCGTATCTGTGTGAAAGGTTCTCTAGACAAAAGAAACGATTATTCCTAATTGTTGTTCTCTATTCCTGGAACGATTATTTTTGCCTCGTGAAAATCAACGTCTCTGTTTTCGAATGACTCGAGATAACGAGTGTATTTCTACATATGCATCTGAAACTTAAACAACCAGAGATTCAACGTGAAACTTTTTACCGATATTCTGGCTATTATTCTTCCTTTGCGAAGATCAACATCGCTACTTTTTAATGATCTGAGTTAATATATATATATTTGAAACTTCAATAATTGGAGATTCTACGTAGAACTTTTTAGCGACATTTTCTACCTGTTTTTCGTTTCTCACAAAGATTGTTATTTCTTTTTTAATGATAATTTGAGATAATATATATAACGACAGTATACTTATATACATGTGGAACTTAAATAATTGTTATATTTATTATTATAAGTAGTTGATATCCTAGCTATCATTCGTCTCTCGCGAAGATCAATGTCATCATTTTCGAATGATTCGAGATAATAAAGCATAAAGAGCGTACATTTCTACATATACATCGGGAACTTAAACGAAGTCGGAGAATCTATCTACGTGAAACTTCTTAGCGACGTTCTACGTAATAGACTTCACCGCTTGGAACTTTGAATTATTATTACTGAACTATAGTCGACACTCTTGACTCGCCTCTTGTATTAACTGGAGGATTTTGGATACTCTAGATGAAACTAGGCTGGGGCACGTGCCAAAATGCCATAATTCAAAGAATACTGCAACTGTTTCGAGCATCCTGCCACTGCACTTGGCCTTGAAGAGGTTGTCAGGATTCGATTGAGGTTACTAAAGACCGAAAGCATGGTCGTGAGTTGGTTAAGCTCGTGCCAAATCAAACATAGCGGTCGCTTCAAAGGTAACGCTTATCGTTTGCCAGCCTCTTTCATGCAGAAAATCAGTTTCAGTGGTCGATTTGTGTTACGACTCGTGATTCATCTTGGCTGATCCTTCGAGCTTGAAGGGATCTCCACCCATGTGGTATTGACATATTAATTTCAGGTGCAATGTTTGGAAAATTGGGTTTATGAATAATCATCGAATGACTTAAAGAAATAAAGTAAAAAAAAAACACGCATTGGAAATTTTCGACGATACAGAGCGGATCTTTTAATTACATTTATCGAACATGAACTGCGTGAATATTTGATTAAACGAAAAATTTCGTACTACCTTCGCTGCTATAATTCGTGTACAAGCGGCACGAGGAAACGTCGGAGAGAAAGGAGTGAATAATTTTTATAAAGAAATGAAATCTCTAGGCGGAACGAGAGAATCTTTTTCCCTCCTTGAATCGTTGAACTTCTGTGTCAAACTTGTACAGCTGGCTGTGTACAACTTTTTGATAGTGTTTCTCATGGAATAACCAGGGAATACTTTTTAACTTGAAATTCGTTCTTTTGAAGTCCATTCGTTTCTTCTCTTAACGAGACTGCAGCTGTATAGCAATCTCATACAGCTTGAAAATTTTTAAGTTAGCTCATTCGTGATCGGTGACCCGGAGTCATACGATTCCTTTCCTAAGTAGTCGAGGTCTGGAAGTTTTGGTCACTTGCAAAGATTTACGTGGCTACGGAATAGAATAAAATATATTATAAAGTTTGATAGAATTTATTTTTCACGCAATATTTTGCACTTTGGTATTGAAATTTATTAAATCTACTTTGTATGATAAATTTCATAGAATTTGTTAATTTTACCTTTTACAATAAAATAAAATTACGTTATGAAGTTTGATAGAATCAATTTTTGGTACAGCAGCATCCTGTATATACGCTGAATTTCATTTCTTCTCTGTGTATAAAATGTTATAGTAAGCTAAAACTCATCGCGATTTTTCGCTCATCAAATTCCCCCGTTTTCGAACTTTCCCCGTGACAAATTAATGGCATGAAAAAATTTTACATAACCGTGGATGATTGATGAATAGCTCGATAGTATATTTCTTCGGTTATTTATATTTTTATATGTATTCTGGTTTGGACACTATGACATATATGAAATATTTATGTGATTGATCCTGTTTCATCGAGCTTTAACTGGAAGAAGGCAAATTTATGTACGTTTTAGTGGGGAAAAAAATAAAAAAATCGAAAATGGTTTAAAAGATTCTGGCTGCTTTATGCCAGTGACTCGTGTTTAGGATTTTCTAGAAGTCTCGTTACCGTACGCACTTTCTGCTTTGCTGCGCGACTGAATGTCTTGCTTCGTGTCTTTTTCTAAATCACAGAATCTCCTCTACTCCAATTATACCACGAATTTCAGGGTCACGTTGTATAAACAATTAAAATCCTATTGAAACTGTTGAACCGTCGACACCTGCTTTATCAAAACATGCTTATCTCGAACGTGTTAGCGTTTTTCGAGTAATCCACAGAAACATGGAGACTAACAGGAAGCGATAAAAAAAGTACACAAAACAAGGCTGTTTTCTTCTTCGACGGACGAGGGTGTCCTGTCTATCCCTGTAATGGCGTTACCTCGATCGGGATCCAAATAGAAACAAGGGACAACGATGTTGCAAAGTGTCATATGTTAGAGTGTGGACGGCAAGCTGAGTACGTGTTACGATCTGGCACGTGAATTCGCATTTACGCTAGTGACATTTATTAAATTGTTGCACGTCATAAATCACCGTCCTTCTACACGCGTCGAATTAACTGCCATTGTGCGATACTCGTATCTCACGACTGCTTTCGTCAATTGTGACGTATATCATTCATTCATATCACGAAACTCATCCAACAAACAATTACATATATTCCAAAGATGGATTTCAATTGAGCGCGTCGAACATTCACGAGTGGTAGGAAACGCGATCAACCGAACAAGAAACTGCAACGCGGCGCGGTTCTCCGACACGCGTGCAAATTTATATAGCCGTGATATGTAATAGCAGCGTTGACATAATCCGTTGATATCGTCTGGCCCCTTGTTACTGGCCCGGATTGCTGGCTGGTGTATTACGCTGCCGAGTGCGGAACATCAGGGGGTGGAAACGCGACATTGATGAGGAGCGATGTTTTGTCGAGAGTTGTGAATTTCGAACTGGGAACTCCGCCACTTTGCAAAGTACAGATTCATTGGATCGAAATTTCAGCTAGTTCTGATAGCATTGCGAGGTTTTCATATATGAGTTACGCGAAAGCCAAATCGATTAACTTCACTCGATACGTTCGGCGAATTATTCGGTTCATGGAGAATTATGAATGGTGGAATTAACAAACGAACGGTTTATGCAAATTTATATTTTAGAAGCAAAATAGAAATTTGTTTGAGCAATGCTTCGCATCGAATATTTCACGTAATTTCTCATATCGTATGCATTTTCTATATTTCTGTGTCTTTAGATTTCCTATAAACGCATAAATCATTAGACCGCGAATATCGTGATATAAAATTAAATTCAAATATTTGCGGACCTGATTGAAAAATTGGAAGTTAAACAGGCCTTGTATTATAGGCTTTAGTATTCTAAAAGTTTCAAGGATTTCGAATAGTACGATACTCCGGTGTGAAAAATAGATAGCACTGAAATATACTATATATAATTATAGTTTCGTTCTACGTTATGTCAGCCAACTTATCTTGCGTTTATAGCCGCATTCAGTACTACCATCTTATGTTCATTGCAGTAATAAGATGAAAGACAAATAATCCACTTGAAACTGTGTTCGTCAGATTGTAAACTTGCTCGACAATATTCCTTAACAGCACGTATACTTACCGCTGTTTAGGTGACCAAACTTAGCTGGCATTATATGCACGTGAGGAATGTCGTCCAGTAATTTAGCAAATAATCTCTTGAGCTGCTTAAGCTGAATTTCGCTGAAGTTAAGCTATTGCTTCGTAAAAAGTATCGGCGAATCGACGTTTGCCTGTAATTACTTTGGAAGGGAATTTATCCCGTACATGTCAAACTGGTTTTATCGTGATTAAAGCGGTGTTTCACGAGCGAAACAACAATCACGTTCGCTCCTCGAAGGAGGTTTGCCTTGATAGGGGTGATTAGCGATTACAATGATGCGATATCAGGGGCTTATCATCCGCGGTGCTTACTATCTGGGCAAGTCGGTAAACGATGATGTAGATACAACGGATTATGGATGTCAATAATTAGAACCGCTGGTGGGAACCTTGCCGTGTGAAACAATTAGCATAGTAGCATAACTCGCTTCTCCTTGTCTTTCATTTCGATTCTCACGCACTCTGACTAATTCTCAAGCAATTACCTCTCTACCGACGTAATTTTCAAATAGATTTTTTAACAAACAGATGAATTTCCTATCGTTGGAACTATAAAATTCCAGATTTTCACAATTACTAAATGTGTACGGGCATCATTGGCAAAATTATAATGTTTATTAAGATGACAATAATTATTTTTATCGAAATGAAAGCTGATAATTGTATATAGCTATTTATTTGCATTATATCGTTTACGTTATATCAGGTTAATTGGAAATCGATGTAGTCGATAGGATAAAAACGACGGAAAATCGAAGTTGGATTTTCGGGGAGAACCGAAAGAAAGTTACGCGATTGAATAAACAGTTTAAGATTAAACTTTATTCAAATTAGAAGCCAAAGTTAGAAGTTTGTCATTTGAATAGATAATCGCAAATTTAATCACGATCGCTCGTTCCATCTTCGTCACGCGATCGCAAGCAATTCGCATGTGGTCAGAAATTTAAACGCTGTCGAGGGAAAACTTTTTCTATGTAGAAATTGTTCGAAATTAAACGGAACACGCTTTCAAAGAACTCGACTTGCTAATATCAGATAGTACGACGGTTGTCTGTTCCGTGAAACTTACTAAAGCTTGGTAATTTCATTTCTTGATAGACGTTAATATTCATCGTCGCTGCAAACGAATTAGACAATCTGAAGGAATACGTTATTGCGCGTCGGATTGCAGTTTCTTAAGAGCACTTTTAGTCGTATATGTGTAATATTTGCATCCATGTTACGTTAAAACTTGCCAAGCATAATTAAATTTCATCAACATAAAGTTCTCTCGCTACATATTTCAACGTTTTCCGTTCCTCGAGTCTTCGTCGCTACCGTTTATCGTTGCTCCGTTATTTTCGCCTTTATTCAGAAGCCATTATTCTTCGTTCAATTTTGGCGCCGGTACTCGCAAGGGAATAAAAGCGATCAGCCTCGATATTCGAATTAAAAGTTTCGGCCGTGACGCAATCGCGCAACATAGATGTTTTATTTGTTCGTTTAAATATCCGACAAACTCGACGAGTGGAACGGATTGACGTATAAAATTTGGGCTAAAATGGTGGAGAATACGCGTGTACACGAGACCCGAAGGGATATTAGTTTATTGGCAGAATCGACGGAATAATCCAGAATTTACGTCGATTCTTTAATACCCGTGCTATGTATGGAAAAGTTGTATAAAACTGAGTATTTCATATCTTTCTCATCTTTATGAAATATATACTGTCGTGTTAATTCAAATAGGTGTATCTGGTCAAAAGGCGTTTTTAAGAAAGATGATTTTTATTATTTAACCAGGCATCGATTTCATATACGTCATTTATTATTGTATTTGCAGTTTCAATGGCGGATAGGAGATTTTTATGTGATAAACGCGTAGATGAATTATTTTTCTACTGCCTGGCAGCAATGCTTCGATTCAAACAAAACCTGCAAATACGATCTTTTGATATAACGCAAATTTTTTCTACAACACGTATAATTTATTTATAAATGATTTCTAGTTACCACAGAAAAGTTTTACGTCCATATTACGCGTGTTAAAATATTGTGAAGTTCTTTTAGCACTCTAATGGGTCTAGATTATTCTAATTAAATTCATCAAATTTGAAATCAATCTGAAAGTATATATACAAGTTATGAGACATTTGCTGCAAAGATATATTTTGTAAAAATTTAATATACAGCACGAAGTTTAGATACTTTTGTAATCTCTCTGCAAAATTTATACTCGCATTAAATATCTTTTAACGTCTACATATATTTTTCAACTATAGAGAAATTTCAAAATGCTTCGTATAGCACCTATAATATATTCATCAAAAGTGGTTTCATGCCGGTATGCAGTTTTCTACGCGTTTCCACCCCGTTGGTAAACCGATATTTAAATATTATCGTTGTTTAAAGCGTGTCTAACGAGTGTACACGAGTTTGTTCATATTTCGGGATGACGCGTCAGCAGCTGGTTAAACTAGGCTTCGCTATCTGCGCGTTTTATTGGCACTCGTCCACTGATAGCGGAAACCTGGTGCGGCAGAACACGGTGCTCGCTATCTCTGTTTCTTCGACGTGACGTGAAACTAGCAATTCCACGGCCCGATTTCGCGTTCTCTTCCCCTCGACGCACTGGAAACTATTATTATTCCAATTTTCCTCGGCAATGCTCGCCGGACTTTAATTAAAAGAATATTCGGGGATGCGGAAGAAGATTGGAATAGATTAAAGCTCGTTTCAATTAGATATGCGTCGCAGTCTAGATGCTGAAGAGAGACTGAAACGGAATTTCAACAATTTCGTAATTGTTATTGGCGATTGTTGCTTTAGAAAACCGGTCATTCTCTCTCTCTCTCTCTCTCTCTCTCTCTCTCTCTCTCTCTCTCCCTCTCACACACACACTCTCTTTCCCTTTCTCGCTTTCTCTCTTTGTAGAGCACGCGGTATTTTCCATTCGAAGATCGATAAATAATGAGGCGAATGAAAGGCGCAGTTGGATTACAAATAGCACGGAGTTCGCTTTGCGTACAGATGGAAAGAGTCGGTTCATTGGCATGCAGAATGAAACAATAGGAGTTTCTGTAACTCGGCTTTGATGTTCGTGCCTTTTGGGATAATCACGTTGTTCCTATTTAAATCGCGATCGTTCCGTTTGTTTATGCCAGGTACGCCAATGTACGTTTAGCTGCATACTCTCGTTTCTATCGGGCGTTTCTACGGTAAAAACCAATGTAATTTAATTAATAATCGATCGAGAATTAACCGCCTCTGGTTATTTCGTTCCTATCGGCGACGTGACTCAGATAGTAACTGGACCATACGCGATTTACCTTTACGTTTCGCACAGATAAAATATAATTTCAGCTCTGTACTGATTATACATAGAAATTTGTCTGAAGCTCGTACCAAATATTATTACGATAGGAAGTAGACGTTATCAGATCCTTTTCGAACAATGGTTTGCTAAAACGTATCGAGATATCGAGTTAGCAATATTAGTTATGATATTAAGCGTATTATTCTCATTTGTTTCGCAAATTTTTTCAAATTTACCTTAGATAGAACGATCGTGTGCGTAATAATTGTAACATTCGCTTGTGCAATTTTATAAACGAACAATGCGAGAATAGAAAGTCGCACGGAAATTGTAGCTGAGAAAGCTCGTGAAGCCCGAAACTGACATTATGCATCATTCTGCCAAATCCCCATCAGGAAACATTTACGTCTTCCGCTTTCGAAATACGTCGCTATCTTTCTTTTTTGTATTTCCTTCCAACCCGTTTTCTCTTCCTCGGATTTTTGCCACTTATCTGGCCCGTATCGGAGTTAAGGTACAGGCCTCTGACGGAGAGCCACGTCGTGAAAGTCAGCGATAAGCAGTGAACGTACTTGCTGGATTACTAGGTTCTGCTTTTCGTTCATACGTCTGAGAATAATGGATACGACACAGTATCCAACACAGACCAGCGGGCACGAATTCTTGTTTTTACTTTGTCTCCTACACTGGACTTTCTCAAAGTCTTAATCCATCTATTTTTCCACTTCTTGTTACGTCCGATTATTATTTTTGAAAAATGTTGCTGTTCAAACGAACGCTTAATCTTTTACCTTAGATGTTAGTAGTCGAGTACTAAAAATTATTTTGTAGCTGTTGAATCATATATTCGCGGGTTTGGTCACCCGGAAAAATAACTAGGCCATCTGCACTCTTAATCAGATTTGCGCATTATTCGATCTATTTAGAACAAATATTTGTCGAAAATATTACTCATCGTTATACATTATTATTCGTTACATATAATCCATTACTATGCGTTTTTATCGTTTATTAAAATTCATTCGAATATCAGTACGAATAATTTTTTATTTCAATTTAATTGTATTACAAAAATCTTCGTACATCTGCATAGTCCATTTTTTCAGCAATTTTTCCACTGCAAATTTCAGCAATGCTAAAAACGCGATATTACAACCACGGCCGTTAACAACGTGCGCTCGTTTCCTCCGTGATAACTGCAAAAAAATATCGTTAGCTTTGCCCTCTTGGGACAACGATTCCACGTACTCGTACAATTTCGAGTTGTCCTTTTCAAATTCCAAAACGACTTCGCTACTCGAATTCAGTTAGGTCCCCAGAGAGTTTCGTAGATTCTTCGATTTCCACGCGAGACTTACATTTCAGAAATCGTGGAAAGACGGGACCTCGTATGTGGATTTTACTTTGCCTCTAAAGCTCACACGTCCGTACCCTTACGGCCCTTGTTCACGCGCGAGCACACTTTTTATTTTCCTTTTACTTCCCTCTCTTCGTGATCTCTTTCTTCTATACGTCCGTTGCCATCCGCAGGGATGAATACGATGGAAAGTCGGAGCCGCTCAAAGGATCCTTTTTGCTGCGAACCTATTCGCGCACAGATACAGGCCATTATCTTGCGCGTCATCGGGCCAACTTACGCGTGGCTCGTCTTTTCTTGTACCTTTGCCTCAATTGTTTCTTTTTTTGCTACGAATTCGTTCAGGTGAATGTCTCCGTTTTTATCCACCGAGAAAGACTTTGGTCGAATTTCCCACCTCCAATTATCTTTGTTTTTGCTTCTCAGATAGGAGGATATTTGCAATGTCATCTTATCTCCCTTCCACTTCTCTGAAAAAACCGTCTAACCAAGCTCGCAATTCATCCAGGGTCGAAGACACGTGTTGCGAATTTTTTTCTTCTACTTTGAAGGACTTAAGGTCGAACCTCCTACTTTGATTTGTTCTATTCTGTTTACTTATATTTCAGTAGTTTTACTAAATAGCATATCAAACTATTCGTGTAGTGTCCTATCTTTTTAAAAGATTCATGAAGTTTGGAATTCCCTACAGCATAATAATAATAATAATAATAATATCTATTTGCAATTTATCTGAAACAAAACCTTCTTTTCGTATACGTGGTTACGTATTACTCTAAAATACTCCAGAGCACTTTGAAAGCACCTCGAAAAAGCGGAGTTTGAATAAAAAAATGACAATACGAGATAACGAGTGGTACAGATAAAAATGGGAAAAAGTGAACAGGAAAATAATAGGATGGAATATACGAATGGCGATTAATGATTACGAATCGCGTTGCAGACTGATAATTTGAACGAACCTAAAGATTTAGAAGTCAATGGAATTACGAAATTGTTTAGCAATTATATATAAGCGCTTAAGATAATTATATTATATAGCTGGTTCAATGGGATTCAGGTTGAAAGAGAGTAGAATTTCTAAGAAGGCGAGTATTATGGAAGACAGTGTAGTATTTTGTTCTTTCAAGGAATTCTAAATTAATAATAAGTTAATAATAAATCGAATCTTCCCCTTTTAATCGGTTCCGCTACTTTGTTGCTTTCTTCCATCTCTCTAATGGTGTTCTGACTTGGAACTCACTTATCGTTCGAGTGAAATGGGTTTAGGACTCGTGTGATTGTTTTAATCCTTTGAAAGTTTCGAAATCGAATTTTTCATTTTTAACTGTTCCCCTTCCCTTCATCTTCTTATCTTGTGTCTATACAGTTGAGTAGGAGAACGTTGGAAAATTCCCAAAACTTTGCGATTTGCGTTCATGCCGAAGTGAGTTCGAATGGAAATACGATTTTCCACGCTTCGAAAACGCCCGAGAATACTTTTTCGGCGACAGATTATCCCCACGGAGTACCAGCCGAAGAATTAATTTTAGATGGGGTGAATAATTTCGCAGCCCCAAGTGGAATCGAACTCTAAGCCAACAGGTTGCTAATCCACTTCTCTGGGCCCTTTGCTCTCTATTTTCGTTGATATTGTCAATAATTTATGAATTTTTAAAAGCAGCATACTCATTTTTGCAAAACTTCGCTCAAGACAAGACGAGTTCACAGAAGAGGTTTACTGTACCTTTGCCGGAGTTGCAATCGGATTATTTTTTATCATGACGTATGAAAAAATTTACTCGTTGCATCTCAAATGCTGCTGCTTTATCAAATTATTAAAATATCTTTTTATATTTTATCCCATCGTGGAACTACATTTATCTGAACGCTATTAAAACGATATTTTATACACAGTTAATACTCGATTAACTGTAATCTTCTCGATTGAATCCATTTATCTGCAAACGAATCCCCTGTTGCGTGAATGAAAAATAATAAGTAGCGAGGAAAATTGATGGGTAGCTATTTCGTAAAGTAAAATAAAAATATAGAACTATTTACAATTTCATGAACAATTCACGATACCAATAGGAACAAACGTTTGTAAAATTTTATCAAACAATTTGTTCTTTCCTTTGCACTTTCTCGTCGCCGAAACGATTTTTAATCAAATCGTAATTTACGCTTTTCCACCGCACTCACGTCGCCCTAATCTGATTCAGACGTTGACGTATGACGAAACGGTCTGCTCCTAAGAAAGTTTCAGCCAATTCAGGGCCGATTCTGTTTTCGGTATTGCGAAGTTTTTGCTGTTATTAGACGAGGATGGAAGTGGAGTTCGGTGCTGATGCTGGATATTGATCTCTCGTTTCGAAGGGAACATTTCAGTGATATCGATAGCCGATGTTTTGCGTCTTTTAGGCGTGGGTCGCGAGGGAATCGTCCATGGAACGAGGAAATTGGACAAACGCAGTCGAACCGAAGGGAAAATCGACAGGTTTATAAAAATATTTCCGTTCTATATGCCAGGAAAATTTTTCAACTTCCCTGTCCGCGATCACTTTATCGTAAACCCGTGCTTTTACGATATCGAAAGGGCGATTTCTAAAGAAAGGGCAAAGTTGAAGCACCGTTAAAGACGAAGATTAAGTCTGAGACTGTTTTCACATTGAATATCACGTCCATTTAATCCTATTGTTCTTCTTATTACTTTTTCACTTTGGATATGTTTGTCAAACAAATTTTATAATTTTCTGCATATATTACGTGTGCTGTACAAAACTTAGAGATAGTAATCTAAACGATTTAACGAAATGATTTTAGTAAATCGTGTGAGTATCTAAAGAGTAATTCACGATTAGAAATAATTCAAATCATAATTGCAACATATGAAACGAATTTTTATTTCGAATAAAAGATAACGTGAAGATTATTTGAAAAAAAATATCTTAATTTAACTTAGGCAAATTGTGGACATTAAACGAAGATTACTTTAATTTCACGCTAGATAATCTGCGTCTGAATTAAATAATGGATTAAGATTGGATTGCGGCAAGGCAAAATGCAGCGTGTCTTAAGAATTGCTTTGGCCGGGAAACAAATGAACCGCAATTAACTTAACGTTTAATTTTGGAGAGAATTCGAGCGGGTAGAGTGGCGAATTCCTTCCTTTTCATCCTTAGGAAATTTTTCATTTCAACGGACGACAAAGGCTGTCTCGAATCACCAGAGACTACGTTGCTGCTCGGTAACGCTATATTAAAATCGTTCGAGGTCCGTGTTTTCGCGTTGCAGTGGCAAAAATTCGCTTAAAACTGTTTATGATTCGCAGGAGAAACGCCCGGAGAAAAATTACGCAATCTCTTTGACCCGCATCTTCGACGGATGTGAAATTTTTCATTTACGTTCCACGATAATCGGACTGACTGTTTGATCGCGATATTGCAACACGTACGCTGCTGTTACTAAAAAGTATGTGGGCGGTTGTTTGTACCTGACAGAATGTAATTTAGTTACGAAATTGTAGATAGACTGAGTTTGACTATATCCGTTATTTTTTCACAAAACATTGTGACAGAATGAAATTTATTTTTAAAAGTTGACACGCAACAAAGCAATCATTTTTTTTCTATTTGAAGCAATGAGATTTTCATACAAAGTAACAGTACATTGTACTTTGATGTCAAATACGTATCTCTAAAATTCAATTGAAAGGAAGAATTTTGACAATACGAGATACAACATATTCAATTTTTCAATTATATTCCTCTGTCCGTTGATTTTACAATGAGATAGTATTTCTTCTAATAATTAATTTCCCATTGATTACTATATCTTGGTACTTGATACTTCGTATTTGATTGCTATCATTTATTTATTATGAATGCAAGTACCGAAGTATCCACATACTTAGAAACTTATGACAGTGTGCATATGTATAACAAGTAGTTTGCGAAGGAAGGAAAAGGGGAAGATAAGCAAAGCTGATTGGCTGTGCCACGTGATCGATATTTCGCGAGACTTGGCGGTCTCTGCTAGACTCAAACTCACGAGGCTCTCTCCTCTCTTACTAGTAAAAGTTGAAATTTACTTGGGAAACTAAAGTCTCGACGCATAAATATCACGGTATCTAATGTTAGATATTCTGGCGCTGGTCTCGTAACTCGTTTTGAAAAATTGCTTTTATATTCCGTGGCGCGAGAAGTCGCGAAAGAAACGGGCACGCCGAGCACGCAACAAGTTGAACTGATTTCAGGAGAGCCATGGCTAACGATGTTATCTATCACGCCACGTAAGTTATTTAAAGCCGCGATTCTCAAAGGTGTTGGAATAATTATGACACAACAGGTGGCGAGTTTCTTTTTACCAACTCGCCAAGTAAAATGTGTCGTGTTGGCTATTGTTTCGACGAATTAACCTTTTCGTGATCTTTTGTAATCCTACGTTGACTATCACTCGTATATATTTCGTATATAATAATATAATATCGTCCCTCTTGTGCCAATATCACGATTACGCGATTCGATAGATTATAAATTATGAATTATAGAAATTTGTAATCGAACGTTAAGTTATTGAATAATCCTGAAGGTAATGGATTAGGTTTAGAATATAATCATTATAGTCTTATACTGTATATGTTATAACGTTCATGTCTTCAATTTATATAGTTCGTTCACGATTTTGGCATAAGAGGGATGATACATATTGTATTAGTTTGCTGTTAAAATATTAAGACAACGCAAAACTGACTTAACGATGGTAAATAACGAAATCGAGGGACCGACTGGAACGAAAATTTTAAAATACCGTAAGTTGCAAGGAATTGTAAAGTGAAACGCGTAAAAGTCGCTTGGCGAAGAAGCCTGTAGATGTTCGATGAGAATTTCAAGATGAGGCAGTCGTAAAAAAAAAATATACGACCGATATTTGACATAAAAAGTAACACGATGTCATAAAGGGACCTCTGTCTGTGTGGATCGTTTTGACGTTCGATATACATAAATGACAACTCTTCCATCCTGTTCACGTCGCTATCGATAAAGATCATAACTTTCTTTTCTGGGTTAATGTAAACTGTCAATCATCGATTCTGTTACTGCCATCAAATTTCATGAAATTGTTTACGTTAACTCATAGAGGAATTAACTTCTCACAATTGTTCCAATCAGAAGTTAAAATTTTGAAAAGATTCGCGACTCGTTTATCAAAATTTCAACGCCCGTAGAATTTGCGTTACTCTCTCTTCCTTTGTTCCAAAAATTGCGCCGTTCAACGCGTTAATTCGTCGAGAACTTCTCGTTACGAGAACCTTTCGCTTCTGTTTGTTCGTTCGTCACGAATTCTCATGAAAAAATGGGAAATCCCCTCGACAAATTTCAACGCAGCGGTTGAATCGTAGCTTTCGAAGGATCTTGCATAAAATTCTCGCGTCCCTCTAGGCACGTCTGGCGGAATGAAACCGCGAAAGCTTCCGGAGGAACCATATTCTTCATGAAAATCACATTCGAGAGACTGAATATTAAGACAATGGATTCAGCTGCGCAGGAATTTTTCCATTTTCCCCGGTTGTATGTTTCATAACATTTGCGATTTCGTTGTCTGTGTTGCTCGCCGTAATACCGATAATATTCTTATGGTTCTCTGTTGTCAGACAACGTTTGCTGAACAAACTTTATCCACGAATTCTTTGCCGCGTGTCTGTTTCCCGTTGTCTCGTTTAAAGACTAGAAAATAGGTTAATTAGGATGGCGAGGCCGCATACCGACATACTTTAGTTGGAAATTTCTCAGAGCAACAGGTAGCCAGCTATGGAATTTCATACGGCTTGTCCGATAGGCTCTATGTTCCGCTATACATGTCTACATTCTATTGAAGTCGAATTATTACGTCTGTTTATCCTGACAGGATATCCAGGATTTCTCACCCTCCGCTTCAGCTTGTTTATATACATAACTAATTTGGATAAACCGATAGCAACATGATAATCCTTTAATGCTGGTAAAACGAACCGCGAAATGGAACAGAATTTTGTAACGATCGTAGACGAGGATATGGAGCAGTGTGTGAAACTACGCTGACTCACGAAAGTATTTCAATATCGATCAGAAATATTGCACGTGTTGTCATGATCGCAAATAAATAATTATAAATTTCTAGATGTATATAGAAACCATAAGGCGTTTCTTGCAAACATATATGTAGCAAGAAATTAGTCTACAGCATAAACAGCCAGCTTATAATAAGCGATAAATAGAAAGATGGATGAAAATAATTTTTTGATGGAAGAGGCTTTCTATCTGGAACCGACAAATCGAACAAATTCTAAAGTGCTTTCGAGGGAACGGTATACATTTTTGAGCGACATTTTCGTGACTGTTGTAGGAATATGGATCTCTTCAGGGAAAAAATCCATTCGAGAGGCAGATGGAGGAAACTGGACGATTGGCGGAGCACCAGTTGAAGCATCCTCTGGCGAAAGTACCTTATCGTTTTGATACGTTCGATTTCTTGGAACTGTTCGACGCGCCAGACGTTTTTGTTATATTGGAAGAAAGTTAAGAATGCGATGGCACTTGGCTGCTACGTATTCTGGAAAATTGATCGACTAGAAACTGGCCAGCGAAGATTTTTTTCCAATTTTCCGTGAATCTTCCTAAGGCTTGAAATTCCAGGATTCACGGGGATTTCGAGGATTACGGCGCTCAAAAAACCGGAATGCTATTTTAATTGTTTAGAAGATACCGAACAAGAGTATTT
Source organism: Bombus huntii (assembly GCF_024542735.1). Taxonomy (NCBI): domain Eukaryota; kingdom Metazoa; phylum Arthropoda; class Insecta; order Hymenoptera; family Apidae; genus Bombus; species Bombus huntii. Next base: position 5,071,745 of record NC_066250.1, read on the forward strand.
CAAGAGTCCGATCGTTTGAAGAGAATACATTTGCAGATTGATTGTTGAAAATGTTCAAGAATGCAATGGAAATCTGGGAGAAGCGAAGTGAAATCTACAAGACATCAATCAATCATCGAGTTTGCATAGGGGCGCCATGTTGACTTCGCGAAACCCGCTCAATTATGCAAGCTCGGTTATCGATTTCTTCAAGCGCAACGCCGCGAGTTTCTCCGTGCGCGATATACTCTGCGGTTTACCGCGAGAGAATTTGAAGAAAAATTGAAACCAACTTGCCCTTATCATTAGAATCAAATTCATTTGCAAATCAAAATAAACTAAATTTCATGGTATACATTGGCAGTAGAAACATGTTTCATGATCAGACACTGGAGAACTTCTTACGATTTAAACGCCACGGTTAGAAGCATGAAATATTCGAGACGTTTAGTCTGTTATACACCTGGGCGTTCAGAAAAATGACCAGCTTTTTGCCTGTTAGATCTCGACAAGGCACGAAAGGGTTTTTTTTAACAACGTAACATTATGCACACGCAATGAAGTTTAAGTAGACCTTGCACGAAACAACGCAGAAAGAAAAAAGAACGTGTAAGTGAGAGGCAGGAAACACGGGGAAACGAAAAAGTTACGTGGCGTGACTGTTAAACACGGCTGTTGGATGCATTTTGGGATAGAGGAGCGACATAAATATCGAAGTTATATGGCATAACTCGCACGTACGGGTCTGTATATTAATGAGCGCGTTAGAAAGGCTCGTTCCACTTTGCGGGGTAATTTCGAATTTCCTGAGCTTATTTCACCCGAGAGTATTGTACTACTGGCGAGGCAGTTTGGAAAAATTTAAGTTTGGCCAGTCCTCGGGTTAATTGACCATAATTCTCTGTTCAGTAGACATTAACAACGAGGACAGGATGGAAATAGGACGAAATTGTATTGTCTAGATCAATAAACTCGTCCTTTCAGTCTCGCGTACATCTCCTGTATTATTTATTGTCGCGAGAATTAATTTCATATAGAAATTATGGAAAATTTATAGACAACGCGCGATAATAGTTTGTTATATTCAACGACAAATTATGATAAATGTCGAGCGATTATAGCATTTGAACAAACCAGAAGCCAAACTGGCCAACCATAGCTTTTATTAATGTTTTAATCGAGATACATAAGCATGCGATAAATATTCGATTCTCGAGAAACGAACGACTTATTTCTGTTACGATTAAATCATTAATCTAGTCAAGAATTTATGTATTTGCTACACAACTAATCCATTCGTAATAATAAGTTTCACCGAAGGATTTCCACTTGCGAGTGAATTTCCAGTGGAATTTGGAAAGGCAGTGGATCATCTTGCAGCATCGCGGACGTTTGATTAATCGCAGCCTCATTAAGCAATTTCGAGCACAGAATGTTTGCCAACCGCATAAATTATACGACCGACATACCGGCGAGAGACCATAAATTCCGATTAACCACTTTCTTTAATGAACTCGAAGCGAAACTCAGAAGTTCCTGGTCAATGGATTCGTTCGTTTGATGTATTCCATTCCTTTATTTTATTAAGGCAAATAATAATTATTAGATAATAGTTATTTTCAGTAGTTATTTTTAAATATAATTCTTCAGTATCAACATCATAATTGGTCAACGCTTAACCACTTACCAGGAACTAGATTTTCTCTTTACCTTTGGCGAAAGGAGAACGAGGATGCGGTTTCGAGGCTCTTGGCATTTCGTAGAGTTTATTTTCGTAGAATTTTTCCTATTCGAAATAGTTCAATGTACTTTTGTGTTTCAAAGTTATAGGCACTTTTTGTTTCAATAATTCGCAATAATTCAATATTTCCTTTCAATAATTCCTCAGCTGCATAGAGGGTGTCCGAAATGGTTAGCCTCTGTCTCTGTTATTCGACGTAGATCTGAAAGAATGATCGCGAGCAAGTGGATATTTCGAGCATTTTCCATGAATAATAATTGATTATGACTTGATACGATGAAACAAAGCCAAATGGTACACGCGTTTGTATGAACTTTCTCACTGTCCTTGTATTCCCTGTCCACTCATTAAGTGTCGGGTTAAGTCACATTTTATGAAACTCCCTGTATACCTGAAGAACGATATATCAATATTCTCTTCTTATTTCATAGCACGTGTTTCCTTCTTGAGCAGCCTCTGAAACGTTACTTGCCTGTTTGCTTATTAATTAAATATTTTAAGAAAATTGTGCAAATTCTCGCATTACACATTAATAGAACGAACACCAAGATTGCTTTTCTATTAATATCGCATGGTCTTGCGTTGTACTTATCGAACGTTGTAATCACACGATCTTTAATACATACATTCTTAGCTATACACGCCACTTTACTTCCTGTTTCGCTATTTTAAAACTAGCGAATATCGAGCTACACGCGTGAAAATTCGCGACCCATTCCAAAGAAGAAGAATTCGACGCGGCGACTGCATCTTTTGCCTCGTTTAGTTTTGAGGAAGAGTGGAACAGTAGGTCGTGTCGTCGAAGGGATGACTTTCAAGTAGAAAGTTGGCAAGTCGCGAGTTCGGGCATCTCGAGTTGCCGAGGTGAAGCACGAAGTTGAACACGAGGCTCCGATGAAAGGGTTGGCTAACGTGGCCTGCCAAGTAAGCAGCGTTTTTCATGCTCTTCGGTCGACGCCACGGAACGCGGCGCCTAGTTACCAACGAAATTGATCGGCTATTTCAAGCTGAATCTCTGAAAGGCGCACTTCAGATTTTGTTAGCGAACACTCTTACGTCGTCCGCAAGTATGTCGAAGCGTTTAGCAGCGATCGACCTTTGCAAAAGTAGCTTCATTTATTCCGCGTAGATCACTATATTTTTTTTTTTTTTTGTTTGATCTACTCGAAAAAAGAAAAGAAATCGAAGGTTTCCTCTTATAAGATTAGATTTTAGAAGTAGCTTAATTCATTTGGCGTAAGATGACTCCAGTCTTATTTTATGATATGCAGAGAAGCATTTTAAGGTTCTCGTTATAGATGCATTTTTAGGATTTAAACTTTTGAGCTTGTTAGAGAAGCATCTTATGCCATCTTGAAGCATAATTTAGCAACGAATGAGAGTCGAGAAAAGTGGTACAATTAATTGCCTGTATTTAATCTAATTTGTTTCAACGTTTCTAGTATTCCTGATGGCATGTACAGAAAAGTTTAGAGATTTTCTTTATGAAAGTAAACTTTGAATCTCTTAGTAAATCCTCTTACGTCATGTCAAAGCGTTTAACAGTGATTTGCAAAAGATGGTTCAACTTATTTGCTGTAAGACGTCTCTATTTTTCCGATGATGTATAGACATAATAAGAATTTGGAGAATATTTCCTTCGTGAAAGATTCCGAATAGTATTCGTGTACTTTCTCTCTATTCTTATTACATCATCTTGAATTGAAATTCTTCGAAATACGGAGATGGAGTTGCAGGAAAATATCCTGCCGTGAATAGCAACAAGACTTTTTAGTTTCTTTAATCGATCGCATAAGAACGATGGGTTTGGCTGGCTTGTTGATCGAGTCGTTGATACTACGAAACATTCCAGCGTGATCGAACAGCAACACACAGAATATGCATACGGCAACCACGCAAACATCTTGACTATCTGTTTGCATTCTGATCATATTAGTTTCCTGTTTTCTTGCATATTTGCATAGCCCCAATATCCTCTTGCCGCGTCCTAATATCTATATTGTAGGATAATTTCTCCTGGGAGTATCAACGTTTCGAAACGTGAACGAATAATACGTTTCGACGACTTCCTTCAATAAAATTCATCCCTATAAACTTATTATTACCCATAGAAAATAAATTCTCGGGAAAATTGGAAATGAGCGCCTTTGATTACCATATATCGTGTAAAATATTAGATTTTATATCCACTGGGGGATTTCGATTTGCAACAGTGTCACAATGCAAATCTCTATCCGACAGTTTTTCGTTCGATTAACTTTTAGTCTGTTCGAACCTTCTTGCAGGATTTTATTACCAGAAAGATTTCTCGCGGCAATTTAAACGGCGCACGTATGTTCATGCACCATGCAAATCGTGCGCGGTGGCCTTAAAAACACCACACTGCGCCTTTCGAGCATGCACACTTCATTACTCTATCGATTTGAATCGATGGCTAGCGGCGCGGTACAGTCGGCAACTAGTTATCGGATAAATCGCAGATAAAAGTCTCGTATTCGTCTGTAATAATTCAATTACTCGCTCTACTCGATCGTGTACGAATCCGCGATAACAGTTGGCTCGGTCTTTTTCGGCGTAACTTTTCGGCGTAACCGTAATTTGGTGGCATCAGCTCGAATAGATGAATCGAGAGACCTATTTTGCCACATGTTTGTCGTTACTGTACCGTCGACGGCGTGTAACAAACCGGCGGAGCATCGCAAAAAATATGGATTAAAAAAGCCACAGGCTGTGAAACGCTGGTCCACGAGCGCGTATTTTTGTTCACGCTATTTAGGTCTCGCGGTTCGTGTACCATCGCGAAGAGTTACATCGAATGTAAAATCACTGGCTGAAACACGGACCATCCAGCATGGTTTCGTTGTTTTTCATTTTAAACTTTGTTGACGGTAATTCGATGCCATTTGTTTGGAAGAATTCGTCCACGAATTTGTGAACATTTTAAACGAAATTCTTTGTTCTGTGAAACCTGGAAAAAATAGATTGTGTTTCCCTTGTATTATTTAATCTATTAGTAAGGTGAAGAATATAACAATATCGAATATGGTTATGATAAGTTCTATGTTTTAAATGAATAAATCCTGTCAGTTTATTTGGTTTTTGGACCCGAAATACGTTTTTGTAGATGTCTTAATCGCTTTACAGATGTTGGAACGCTGCGAAGTTAGATCTCTCAGAAAAGTTTGCGGATCTGGATCTGATTATCTCGTATTAAAATAACAGCCACCGAGTAACGCCAAAGACCAGTAAGTTTTCTTTCTTGTGATCATCAACTTTTATCATACTTAATGCAATTGTTAGTATTTTCTGCAAAAGGCTCAAAATAAGGAATTCTTGAACCCAATACCAGAAATATTGAAAATCCTAAAGACGAAGAATTCCAATTGTTAATTCTTGGTAATTTTATTGCGCTGTCGGAGTTTTAAATAAGAAGAACAATTTTCTTCAGTTTCATTGCATCGGTTTCGATTGTACTCCCAATAGAGGAACGAGCAATCTTTGTGTTCTGAAAGCGAACAGAAAACAATATGCGATCTCAGTGATTTAGTCGCAATAACTGAGGAAAAGCACAATGGAATAGCAAACGAGATCCAGCCTTCTCTCTATTCTTTCGTTGTCAGATTTACATCGGCCGTGGTGCAAAAATCGTTTTAGTAACGTGACAAGTGAAACGTAATCAAAAGCAGGAGCAGAGGTACGCGGCCTTTTCATCGCTGTTGCATTTTACAAGAATCCTATAACGTCGTATTCGCGTCAGTTATTCAGGTAGACGCGGCGGAACGCGGAAAATGAGTCGAATGAACGTTCCTCGTTGAATATTTCGACTTGCTGGTAGCCTTATAAACATACTTGTGGTATGAATGTAAACGAAAGAGTGCATTAATTACAAAAACCATCGACAGGGTTTATTTAAAAAAATTAAATTTTAAGGAATAAACGTCGAAGTGGCCCCACTTTCCAGTAATTTAAACGAACCCATAAAATGCAGCTAAAATCTAAGTACCTGCTCGAATTTGCTATTTAAATTCACACAACTAATATTTTTAACAAACTTTTACATTTTCAAATGTGACGTCTGCACTAACCTGTTCTAGTAAATGCAGTGTAAATATTGCTGCAAACTCTTCAATTCTTAAGTTGATACTTTTCTAGAATTTAACTTGACACCCATTAGTCGAAGATTTAACCCATTCACGTGTTCACACCCGTGACATATGAGTTTGCAGGAACATCCAATTTGTGTAAGCCCATGACAATCACGTCAGATAGTTTGTTCAGTTTGACAAAAGAAGACGATACTTTCTCTAAATTGTAAATCAACATCTTTTCTTCAATTTTAATGTGACCAGCATTCATTCATAAGTCGATTCTTTATCGTCTTAGTGTCTTCTTTTAATAGCTTAGAATTTCATTTTATTTTTCGTATTGTATCTTTGTCTCCTTTTGTTATTTTTAGTAAGTCGTCGTTCTTATTAACATATGCCTACTATGTTCCATTCTTTCACTTTCTCTTCTGTATTTCGCTAAATGTACTTCATACGCTACTAAAAAACGAAGAACAGATAGTAAATCTTCGCTGTTAGGAGATTAATATGTCGATAGATTTTGCTGCTATATTTTACTCGAAACCGTCAAGAAGTATCGGTGATCATTGTCCATGCATGACCTGAAAATTGTACGTCCTAGCTGGTTATCTAATCCCAAATCCAGCGGACCAAGTAGTACGAGTCAATAATCCCAGCGACCAGGAATATCGAGCAAGCAGTCACGCGCGCCGTCATCTGCCGTTGAAATTTCGTTTTCCGAAAGCAACCAGCTTAAGCAGCGTTCACATTGAACGATCCAACGACAAAACAGCCTTTTAACGTCGAAAGGAGAGTCGAAGCGAACCTCGGTAAATAAAGGAAGTTCCAGGGCTCTGGTATGTTCCAAGGAAGCTGATTACATAGGATCTAACCGTGAAAGATAATTCCTGAGCGGAGCGAACTCTAATCAAGTTGGGGCGGCTATGAGAGCACGAAGAAGCTAAAGCCAAGGGCCGTGTCTGGTTGCAAAAGCCCGCGGACAAACGCGGCCGAACAATAATCCTTGTCAGCGTGCGGAGACGAAGCTGTGCACACTTAAGTAGCCCATTAAAGGTTAAGTTCTCAACGTGAAACCCGCAAACGTTTATTGTGCACGAAGCCATCCACACTTGCGTCGTCGTCGTCGTCGACGACGACACACGTTAAGTCAATAACAGCTGCCCACTTATCTATTACAGATGTCACAGGCCGACTTTGGACTTCTGGCCCAATTGCACATTTGGGTCAAGTTAATCGGAAGTAGTAGCCCGGAGCGATTCTAAACCGACCAGCGATATTCACCGCGACGATAAATTAATTAAAGCGTACTTTGCACTAATACTGTTTCGACTGCGAACGACCACTGCCGTTAAACGTGATAAGTAGGCTTTATTCTCAGGAAGATTTTACGATGATCGTTGTACGATGGAAGGTGCGCAGGCGAGTAACTTCTTGGTACTGTAGGTGCGAACGATATAGAAAACGGTCGTAAAGTCTGCGAGAAACTAAAATTTACAGCAATGAAACGTGTAATTTAAGATATCTTGCATTTTTGGAGTGATGAAAATCGTAAGGTCCTTTCAGGGTTCAAATTCTCAAGGATGTTGAATCTGCTACATTCTTTCGGACATTTTGGATCCATTCGTTTCTACTACCGTTAAAAAATTCCTTAAACTCGAGTAGAGTACATCAAAGAACTATTACGGTTTAAAATTACACTGAAGCTTTTCTTAAAACGTTAAAAAATCTGTTTCTTTCGTGAACTGTCAAAATATCAGAGAGGATACTGAGATATTTATTGAAGTCTATACTATATCATATTATTCGATATTTCTACGAGTAGAACATATCTGTTTGTCTGGCTGCACTATATCAGGAGCTGTCCGCTTTTGCAATTTTGATTTAAGACTGCACTATATCGTTGCTATACGATTTCGTCGTTATTGACCTTCATTCATATTCATAATTCAATCAAACAATCCAATAGGAAGGGATCTCATTTAGGTATAGCATGAATTTTTCATGAATCGATGCAATTCCAAATTCCATGCGTGTTACGAAATGTTTCCAACGCCTTCGAGCGATTTTATTTCTAAAATAGTTGAATCTCTCTTTCTCTCTGTCTGTCTATTTCAACTATTATGATGATAAGAAATATGGAAAATATATAACACCATGGGGCATAGAAACGAATCAACGATATTAATTCCCTCGCTATTTTAGTCGAATTACTATCGTCCATCGGATTCGGTGGTGTATTCCGTGTAAATCAATCGATCCTCATCACCGATGAGTATATTTTTCGAGGAGATTGCAAATATGAATTTCATCTCGATCGAGTGTTCGTTGATTTTGCACGAGTAGGAACCAAATGAACATTTTCAAAACTAGTTAAAGGATATCTCAATTACTGTAAATGCAGTAGCCCATAAAAATAATCGATCACTCGTAGGAAGTTTTTATGAAACATTTTAAAGTTTCATCAGCACTGTAATCATGGTTGTACTGGTAAAATTTGAAACAAATCTGAAAATGTACATGGAAGCTACAAGATTACAAAAGTATTTAAAGAGTTAATTATTCATTATATTAATGAGACCATTATTCAGTGGAATTATTGTTAATATTTATATGTTTAAAATAATTATCTTATATCATTACAGTCTTTATGAAATTTCGTAACAATCTATTTAACGCATATAATATACAGGGTGTCTCGGTTAAAGAAAGTCACATAAATGTTTTTTCTGGTTTTAATAGCACGAAAGATGTCAAAATTGGCAACATGGAACTACAAACGTCGAAAATGAAAAATGGGACGTAAAAATTTTCTATGGTACAGTGTCCGAATACTTTTGCGAGGCACTGTATGATGAAGGGTCTATAGAATCGCGATCTCTCTGTTTCGAACGGTTTTGCTTCCAAAAATTCCAGTTTGATTAAAAACAATATTTGTAACAGTCAATAAAATTGCCATTACCTCGAACTTCATCATGTAAATTTCGTGTAATTAAACAGTCGCAAGGGCATGAATGCAACTTTGAATGAGCGACGAGCGCCAACTCGTTTCATTTAAAGCGCTGGTCAACCAATTCTACCGCCGGTAATTAAGTTTCTCAATCGATCGTTTTATCTTGTTCCTACCTCGTTTCAAAACGTTAATCTCGCCAAGCGGAAGAACACAAAATGTATACTGTTCGGCAAAGATACTTGACGATTTAGTTTTAATGAATTTTCTCTATGACAAACAAAAGCGACAAGTGAGTGAAGGAGCATGAGAGGAGACAGAAAAGTGGCTCGAAGTTTGAGAATTCGTTTCGAGGAATGTTAGTGTTTCGTGTCTGAATGGGTTCGAGAAACGAAATTTAGAAGCTTGTACGCGGAAAATTCAAGAGCTCAGAGTTTGAGTTTGAAAGCGGGCAAGTACAGTTGGCGAGCGACTCATCCAGTTAGAGCTCTTAATTATTGCCGAGAGCTTTGTTTCGAAATTGTTTCCCGAAGGACAATCTACGCTTAACATACGCCTGTACTTTGAGATTTTCATTGCCAGCATCGAATTTCGATATTTTCCATAACATCACGCGTTAAAGTCTTAATCGCGACGCAGGTTATTTTTTATTTTCAAAACTTTCTTGTCTGTACCATTATCTCCTGTTACGTAATTTAGAATTAGAATTTAATTAGAATAAATACTTTCCTTCAATGTCTCAAGATCGATCGGTTTCCACTTCTCGTTTGCCTTTCGATTCTGCTCCTATGAAAGGCACACTTTCGCCACTACTCTACTCTTTTCTATTTTTCCAAAAGTGTCGTTGAAGCTTGAAGAACTCACACAGAGTTGAGATAAATGGTGCATTTTTGTCCCTTTTAACGGTTGAAGGTTTGGCAAGGCCTTGAGTTTGCTCTTTTCTTACCATCCCTTTAGAAGAGATCTAGGAATTTACCCTATAGCCAAGCAGTGAACTGTTTTATGCTTTTTATGACTCAAGGTCGAACTTTCTACCTCTCTTTTCCCACTTTTTTACCGTTGTAGATGAAGGGTATTTTCCACTTTCACCCTCATTTATTCCGCTATAGTAATGCCCATTATCTGCTTCGTACGTTGCTAAGCAGGAATTATGTGCGTTGCCAAGTAGGCATTTATGTGCGGGGAAGAAGTTACGATCGTATGCTCAGCCACGCGTTTTAATTTATTCAAAGTGCATGATGATCCTTTCGCTTGGAGATTTCGAAGGAGCTTCTAATTGGATATCGTCGCAAGAGTAACATCAGCTACATTGTTTATGTGAAATTCCCTTGAAATCTTTCATATTATCCACGTTCCTACTTTCAATTCTCACATATACATACATGCAGCATATATATATATATATATATATATATATTTTTAAATATTTATAGGAAATTTGAAAGTGAAGAAGAAAAATTGCGCGATATGCACATAATACGAAAAAGTATGCAGAATATCCCAAGTATAGTACTGTTTGTAATATTTGTCATGTAAAACAATTTTTTAACGACGATCTATCTTTCTCATTGTATTCTTAAAAATATGAATTTGCATAAAAATCCGCAGTTTAACGATCACTGTATGCATGCAAATGTGAGAGTTGAAAATAAGAGCAGCTGACAGCCTCTCTCTTGGGACTTTCAGCGACATAATCACTATGTAGAGGTAATACTAGCATACATCGTATTTCACAAAGCTCATGGTACATAGGAAACAACAGTTTTCCTATGGTCAAGTTAGAAAGACGTACAGGATTCGATGCATCACTGTCTGTTTCGAGTGCATTGATTAGATCGTGCTTCGTATTCGAGCGTATTCGTGAACGTATTCACTTTGTATTGCCGTGCGTTTATTCTCTCGATACCGTTTAATTGTCCCATCTGGAGACGAGATGTGTCGTCAGTAAAGTTTTACTCTGATCCCTGTAACGTCTGACGGCTTGACGCCCTTTGTTCTTGATGGCCTTTCAGTGCTAGCGTGCTCTTTGTCCCAGAGTTCTAGAAAGGATTTTCTCTTTCCTAAATTACCTCTTGGAACATTATCGAATCGATTGTAACTCGAACCTGTCGCTTTATTAAACAAAAATAGCAAATTCTTTGTATTTTTAATTTATTACAAACTAGTGACGTGCGTATCGGGTGAAAGGATCTCTGTTGGCAGAATAAGGATGTTTATGGAAATTTATATTCATTTTTTATATACTAATTACTTTTATTTATTATTTTTATTATGAATGCAGCAAAATAAATGGATAAAGAAACGAAACCTAAGCAGAGATCTGTTCCAATATACATATAGATACACATGTTTGTATATTTCAAAGAAATGAGATAGTTGGTAAAAATCATCGAGAGATCAAAAAATAATAGTCAGAAATGAGTTTTGAATGGGTCAAGTAAAAAGTTACACCTCATAACGGACAACATTGTGTGTCTACGTATAAGAGGACTGTCCAACTCAGTTTGCACGAACGTGGATATTAGGAATTCCCGAGTCGTAATAGAACAAGGAAAATCCGACGTCCACCAGCCGCAGTTTATAATGCTGTCGTATTACAACCGATTTCCGATATACCGACACGCTTGGGACTAAAACTTTCCAATGCCGGATTCCGAACACTCTTGGAGCCTTGTTGCTCGAATATCAAGAGCCTTGTTCACGTCTCTCGATGGAATTGAAACTAGATTCGACACACGCTGGGATATGCCAGCTGAGCCGAAACTCGCGTCCGAATTAAACTGCGGAGTTGCTCGCTAGGCAAGTAGAAATTTCCGGTGAAAACTCGTATTTGGAATTTCGACAGAGCTAAAATTCCTATCGGATCATTCCTCTATTATCGTACGTCGTTGTCCTGTTACTTTAACAGCTCTCGAAAACGACGAAACAGGCTGCTTGTTAAACTCGTTGCACGGATAGAGGACAAACGGGAGAGAATTTCACGAGAAGGAGACAGTTCTTCTTGTCCACCTATGATTATCAGCGATCATAGTACGATCGACAGGCCGGAGTTCCATGCGAACAAAACAAGTATGAGAACAGTTTGAGAATGTCGAAGCTTAACGCGAATTATCCAGAATTATAAGTCCAAAGAACATTTTGATACAGAGTAGGAGAAAATCGTTATGATTTATTCAATCGATATTTTGATTTATTCGATTCATGGAAAAAAGCGCCTCGATTTGTTCTGTTGACTCAAAACGATACTCGAGCCATCCCAAATCACCAGAAATAATAGAGATTTTTTCAAAGAACGATATAAAAGTGGCACGAAACGGTGGAGATATTAATCTCATAATTTGCTAGTAACTCGAAAATGTAGAGTAAGATTTTGTTAGACGATGATTCTTTTTCCTTTTTTTTTTCTTCTTTTCATGTAGAATCATTTCCTTGTATATCGGTACCATGATTACTGTGACTCCATATAGTAGTCGTAGTGGAAGGTTAGTAACGCGAATCTTCATTTACCCGACTGAATTGATATTGACAGCGGGTCGATAGCAGAGCAATTTCTTGCGTTGCCAAGAAAACCACGAATAGAACAGAGAGCGGGTGGCAGTCGGTGTTCCGTATCAGATGGAAAACAACGGGGCTCGCACGGTTCTCTGTTGCAGTTGCAGAACGCGGCCGTTCATTGATATTCAACAGCGAATTTACGAGGACGATAAACGTTAGTGGTCCACCCAGACTTCTTCGACCATCGTGTTACCTACGTTGCTGCTATTGTTATCAAACGTTCGCGGCTGTTTAAATAAATATCAAATTAAGCTTTACTGTTGGCCCGACTCGTTACACCGTGTTATCTATCTTTGCCTATCGAAAGCGTAAATCAGTAGTTTTACATTGGGTTTACGCGAGCATTCGTAACCGCTACTTTATACCCCTTCGTTTCGTCCGTTGTTTTTACACCGGAAATTATGCAAACTGTCCGCTTCCTTGACGTATTTTTAAAACTACTAAAACCCGTAGGACGCTCGAATGCGTGTAATTTCTGGTTGTTGAATCGGAAAGCAAATACAGAAATTTTACCCTTTTTGATTTAATTTATTCGATTTTGAGTTAATCAGTGTTAGCGTAGTTATTTAATTTGTTAGTTTTAACTCAGTTGATTTAGTTAGTTCGTTGAAGCTTGTCAAAGCATAATGCTGCGTATAAACGATTGTAATTAAGATTAATAAACTTTGCTATTGAAATTCGATTAGTTATACGGAAAGAATGAGAAAATAATGAGAAAGGAACTTTAAGAAAATTTCTGATAGTATATGGAGTAGATGTTTTAGACCGTCGCGAAATTTATTCGAGGTCGTGCAACACAGTAAAAGTTGCGTCTTCGGAGCGTAAGCTAAGATCGTCGCTTTATTTCTTGGCCGCGTGTCTTTCGTATTAAAATCTAACGCGTGAGTTACGCGGCACAGCGGTACTGGTGTAAAATTCATGCAATACAAGGCGAGGCTTGTATACGATACGCGAAACCATATTTCTTTGCTGCTCTCCTGGTTATTTAGGGATACCGCGTGCAGTGAACATCGCACAGGTGTGCAAGTGGTTATCGACGCCGTGCAACATTTCTTAGGCCAAGAGTTTCGTTCGCGAGCTTGCGATTTTGCGCGAGGTGGTATTTTGCTATAATTTCCGAATCTCTTTGGAGATCGCGGAACGTGAAGTTGGCGAAGAATATAACGTTTTCGGGCGATGTTTCGCTCCTTGAAGAAGCTCTTACGCGCACATAATTTTCAGCGGCCACCGGATCTGTCTGTCCTGAGAGTTTGCAACTGGCTGTAACAGTCAAAACCGAAAAGTTAAACCGTGCGAATCTAATTTAAGTTTCCCGGTGGCTAAGTCGGGAAAATAGATGGCACTTGGCCCGTCGAGCTTTACTAAAGTGTGTCTACCGTGTGTCACGGAACCTAGAGAATGTGAATGTATCTCCAGCTGGAAAATATCCCTGCTGAATGTTAATTAAAAGGAAAGTAACCATAATCCCCTTCCGGTGGTAATGGAAATCCCTTCTCCTTACCACGATTAGGAAAAGTCGCGATTCACGATATACAGTAGCTCGCAAGAGTATCCCAACATTTATGGGAATGCTTTTGTAAATGTATTATTTGTGTTGTACGAAACATTTTCTCGTATAATAAGGCGGTAGTGTTTAATAATATTAATGATAGTGTTTTAATAATATGTGAAACAAATCTGAAAATGTACATACAAAGCACAAAACATATAGTACAAATATATATTTCGCAAAGATCAGACAAATATTCAACAGTTAATTATATTAATAAGTGTCAATATATTTAAAATGGTTGTTTATTTCGTATACTAATTTTTTATTAAATATATCTTTAAAATAAATATCTTGCAACTTTTATATTACGTTATTAGATCAGTTTCAAACTTGACCAATAAAAACATGACAGCTGTGTCTCGTGAAACATGGAAATGTTTAACATAACATATACAACGTATCAAGGAAACTTTTCTATAAACGTCGAAATACATTGATCTGATCAATTCTACATAAACTCATTTTTAAAAAGTCGATTTCTAAAAGAGAAATACGGATACGATGGTCAGACTGAAAATTTCAATAGTGTCCGAATATATTCAGGCTATTTTTGTTATTCCTGATGTATGTGCGTTCGTGTCAATAAATGGGGATACAGCTGCGGCGATGTATCCAATTCGCGGCAAGCGGCGAGTTTTCAATTTGCCGAACAATCTGAAAATTGATTATTCCCCAGGATGCGTTTCTGTTTGTCTTGTTCGCGCGAAATACAGTCACGGGAAGCTACTAGCGAAAGCTAGCGAACTCGTAATACGTGTCACGAGCACGCGATACCGGACCGTTGTATTAAGGAGAATGGCCTTGCAGATGGAGGACGATGTCTGACAAATGCGGGCCTCATACTACTGCCGTGTCGAAGCTTTACCCCCTGTCACGCTAAAAGTGGTATAAATGGAACGTCTGTTTTTCCGCTATTATCCACGAAATATTTCTACGAGATTGCGTAATAATTCATCCGGTATACTTGTCGCGCATGAAACTACCCTTAATTAAGGGGAAAATATATACGTATGTACACAGTGTACACGCGACAAGCTGTAACTGTACGTGTCGTCCAACTTTATCAAGCTTAAAATATTTCTTTGGTTTTTTAGAATCTTCGTAAGAACACTTTTGTCCGAGAACTTCATTATTCTGTGACAGGTTAAAATTTCTAATTTTCAGATTATTTAGAACGAAGGAACTTTCCGGAAGAAAGGAATTCTCCCGCGAAGTACATTGACGAATAATTGAATAGATTGCGTCGGAAGTTCCGGTTCTAATTTTTTAACGTTCGTCGCGGTTGAATTAATAATTGGAAACCACCAGGGAACAGTACGACTGGCCAACTTACGTTCATTTTCTGTACTTTAATTCGTAGATGATTTTCAAGAGTTTCAAATTACTTAATCTTACAATATCTTCCATTTTAATCTGTAGGACGGCTATTTTGATATAATTTGCGGCGCTCTGCAGGTTTCAACAGGATGAAATAGTGTCAACCGACTAAGACGCGTTTCCTTTAGCAAAACTTTGCGAATTCAATGGAGGTGGTTTCAACTTGCGCCTCGCTGAATTCGCTCTTTACAAATCACAGGGCACTGCTATTAACCGGTTAACTGGGGCGTGTTTCCGTGATTCTGCGACTAACGTTTAGCCACAATTAGGCAATTTTTACAACCTATACGGAGAAACTGCAATCTCGCTGGCGAAACCATGTCGCCAGTGCACTTGAATGTTCGCTCGACTACTATTGTTCGGAAGCATAACAACGAATTAGAAAACAAACAACAAAAGAAAGTACTTTGTTTTCTGTGGCGTCGTTGTACTGAAAGAGAATTCTAGCCTCTTAGCTTCTATTTTAAAGAATGAAAGTCGGGACGACCGTGCGAACTCTTGTTGAATTAACGGCGTTCACGAAGTAAAATAACAGTGGCGAACCAGTTTGGAATCGTTTGCGTGGAGATCTATGCAACGCCACGCTTCAACCGCAGGAAATTAATTGATTTGAACGAATATCATGGCGTCGCGGTCGAACTGTCGTTTAATACTGCCTCATTTACGGGTCACTGGTTTCCAGTGAGAAATAACGAGACCGAATCTGACCGGTATGAAAGGCTCGAACCGCGAATAAACAGATGTCATCATTTAGAATCAGAAATTTCAGTTTACCACATTTGATTCAATAAACGATCCTTTCTGTCGTTCTGTACCAGTCATCTCTGATTTTAACTGGAATAAATCATCGATCTTTCCATCAGCAACGTAGTTATCGAATGGTAAAATCATGTGATGGCCTCACAAATCACATACGTTTCTTTTATTTAGATCTTTATCAAACTTTAATACTTATACGACTACTCGTATTATTTTTTCTTTTACGAATTTGATTATATTAAATTTATTTATTTTTGTATTATAATTAACCAATGACATTGTTTTATCTCGCTTCCAAATCTACAACTCTTCTAGTGAGTAACAAAGGGATAATATCGACATGTTTTATATAAATAGAAAAGAAATTAACTGAAGACCATAGGCACATTTTCACATTCTACGGGAAAATACAGCTCCTTTTTTTCTATTTAAACAGTTACCATCAATATCCAAGACATTTAGCCACACGTATTGCTGGTTAGTGATAGATGAAATCGTACAGGTATTTATTGCTTTGAATAAATTTGAGAAGGTTTTTAACATTCTTTTGTATCACGGAAGGATTCCTTCAGTTTGAATTTGGCAAGTCTGATGTGATTTCCTGAGGTTTCAGTTTCTTTACAGACAGTCAATATGTGTCCAAAAGCACGTTGGCATGCGACATCAGCATGTGTCGCAGTGAGTTCGTGGTTTTCTCTTCAGCAGGAATTCGTAAGTAAGTCTCGTGCGTCCAATCTGACTCTTGTTTGAAATGATTTGGTTTCCTCTATGGGAGGATCTTCTCGTCATGGAAGAAGTCGTCCAAACTGTTACTCAGTTTAGTTGGTTCTTCAGAATTTTTCTTATGATTCCGTGATTCCAACATGTTTTAGTATAGTATCGATGTGGTGCTTCAGGATAAAATATTTAACGCGAAACTAATTTCAAAATTCTATTTATCAAATTAATTCCAAGATTGTCTCTTAATTTGTTATTATTTCCAAAGGGAACAAAGAACATCGAGAATTTCTAATAAACGAAATAAAACAAATAATTCCTTTCACGATTAAGTTTGCCCGTCGTTGTTTTACATGTTTGCGAACAATTTACTATCGTTTCGTTAATCAAAACACCTAAAAGAGCGAAGGAGCGAAAACGTTGAAATTAGTCGCGCTAAAGCTCGATTAAAAAGCTCGTAAAAATCTACGTTTCAATTTAACGTCCCCGGTGAGGCAACAAGGATGCTCGGTTAAATCCAATGGGGTATTATTTCGCCAGGAAGAAAGAGCTATAGCTGGCAAGCGTTCCATTCTCAACACGGAATTGAAAGAAGACAGTAGTGGCAAGTTGGACGATTTATTCTCACCTAACCTAAAGCTGGCCACCGTGATTTACCCGTTCGTAGCTTGCACACGGTTGCCCCTGTACGCGAGCGTATAAATATCCGTGTATTTGTGCACGAGCTTGAATTAATCGCGATGACCGAAAATATTTATGAGAGTTGCACTCTCTTTAATGCGGTTCGATTTCGTTGGTCGACCGAGCGCGGGTACTTAAAACTTTAAACGACGCTAACTACGCCCTACTCTCTCGCTCTTTTCTCGTTTGCTCGCCGTTATGGAAAAAACTTTCCTCTCCAACGATTCAGCAAATTTTCCTTTAGCTACTATACCACTTCGTTCGTTCGTTCGTTCGTTCGCCATACGGATAACGCATGACGAATTGAGATATCAGATTCAATTTAGGATTGCGAGATCTTATCGTCGTCTGGCTACTAGATTTCATCCTCATCGGAGGGAGCGGTTCTAACCGTTTCTCGGACCTCGATATCGACACCTTCTTTTTTATTATGGTTGTAGATTCCGTAGAAGGCAGGGATATCTGGAAATGGAGCATTTTTTAGAAATTGAAATTCACAGATGGAACGGTGGAAAATTATTAAGCATGGCGAATAAATGATAGGTTATTAAATCAGATATGCAAGAATTTTCGTCTGATATTTTTCACGATAATTTCATTTCTCTCTTATCTAATATAATCAAATTTCAATCCTTCAACATAATCAATTTTACTATTGCGTTATACGAATCTTTCCACCGAATGCTTGATTTCACGATCATTGAAAATTACGATATTACAGAATTAGGCTATGATTATAGTAGTTGCGCGTTCTATTCAGACGAATGAATCATTCCAAAGATTAAAGTCCATTCACTCATAAGAATCTCTATGCATATCTAACTACTCTGACGTATTTATCAGAAAGTTCATCGGAACACGGATCTACCATAACGTTAGCTTTATTCGCAACATAAAGCTAGATATATTTGTAGAACTGTATATTAAATATATTGAATAGCATACAGAGATGTATCGAATAACAGTATCGAAAATTAACCTTCGTGCAAAAGATTTAGATGGTGTACCGTGATAAACAGTTTCCCTTGGAAAATTATTGGCGGACAGGGATTGATTTATTTTCGCGTTCCTTCAGGTTCGTAGAAGGCAAGTGAAACAGTGAGAGATAAATTCGAGGCGGGAGGAAATTGTAGCAGTCGTGCCGCGGAAAAATTATGTGGCGGTAGTAGCCATAAAGTTTCACGTAAGATTCGACGGAGTCGCGAAAGACGAACGTGTTCAATATCTGGCGTCTGTGTGGTTGTATCGTCTGGTATCGTCGGTAATTCGAAATAAAAATTGTGAATGCATCATACCGTGGCCTTGTAGATCGCATCAGATCGAGAAATACGGACGAAAGCCGATATTTGGTTAGCGAGACGTGTCGCTCGTCGACGTGTGTTGCTCGAGATATTTCCGAGACGCCTCTATCCTCGGGATATTCTTCATTTGAAATTTAAGCGAAATACATCAACTGGATCAACAACGTCGAAGGTGGCTAAACTTAAATTTCAGTGTGTCACGCGGAAGTTCGAAATAAAATCCGCGGCAAATTGGCCGAGCAGTAACGCGAAAAATATCGCGGTGAACTTGCCCGATTTTTCCTGCGATATTTACCAGCGAAATGACGCTAATTTTTCATTAAATTTCCCGGTAGATGTAATTACATTTGCAGCTCCACTTGTGGTAAATACAATTTTAACCGGGGAACTTCGTGATGGAAGAACGTCGTCGTTTAAAAACAACCAGAAGAATTTATTAATCTTTGTGTTAGATAATACCAAAACAGAGAGTTTTACATTTAGGACCTATAGTATTCACTGAGAGAAATGAAACATTTCTAATGAATGTACAGCGGTTCATAAAAATGATCGAACGCTTGTAGATACATTACATTTGCGCATGTATCACAGTGGTTACAAAAAGTTTTGGCACATACTCTTATTTTTGACTTAAACAGTTTTTAATTATGATCTAAATATTTCATTTTTAGTCTTAAAATTTTGTAACGCTACTGAAACATACGAAATTTAATATACTTGGACGTAATTAATTAGCACATGGACGTTATAATAAATACAGTGGAACGCCAATGACTATTGTAGCCACTGCACGTGTATTACACAAAACATTTTGAAATTTCATCGACGATGTAACGAGACGCGACTATCATGATCGCATAGGTAAAGTTTGAAAAAAATTTTTAAATGTATGTATCCAGTACAACTATATCTTGGACTCTTTTCTAGCACTTTGTATAGAACTGTTCTTACGGGAACTTTTAAAAATTCTTGATCGATCAATCTCGCCGAGGATTACAACGTGGAATTTTACGTAGCAAAATATATGGCAGGCGAGCTAGTTGTCTTCAATCATAGTTGCACGGTATCAGTGTTGAACATCAAGATTTTTTGGCATAGAATTTCCAACAGCAACAGGCAAAGACGAACGTAATTTAGGTAGAGCTTCTTCTTGAATTAGATATTCATCCTTTATAACGTTGAATCTGCGAATAATTTTCTAATGGATGAACATGATACTGAAACGTATACTCGCTGTATGTAGATTACATGCGTTGCATAAAGGATCCAATATAAAGATTCTTAGGGTTTCTATGGAACGTAAGTATACCGGTGTATAATACAGAAAATAAAATATCAGACTAACAGATCAACTTTCCGCGGTCTCCTCTTTCAAAACTGGCACGATCTTTCTCGCCTTATACTCGAAAACATCCATTTTCCTATCGCATTAAATAGATTCTGTCATGTAACTCGAGGCTAACCAACGAAGTGTACAAGTACCTGTACATCGAGTAATCGAGCTACAAAACACACTGAGCTCGTTTCTAAAGTACAACATGCATCAGATTTTCTTCCTTGAGCGTAAGGTTGTAACATTAAATGTTTAGTTACGCCTTAGGTAAATTTATAGCTACAGTTCTTTGAAATCGATGTATCTCCTCTGGACGTTGTTAAGTAATTTACCTGAGCCCTCAATTTTCCAAATGTCTATACGATTCTCATCAATTTTGGAGAAAACTAAGAATAGGTCGAACTTACGACTATCGACATCTTTACTTCTTTGACAAAGGTTCGTGACACACGACCTTGTCTTCCCGACACACGGTACTTGAAGAAACCTAATTTGTGGCATCCTCGATTGCATGTCGTCTTATGTTGATAAATTGAAAAATCAAAAAATCATTTTTCTTATATTGTTTGTTTATATTGTTGCCTTATATAATTGCCAGCCCAATATTATCTAAGATTAGATTATAATCTGAAGGTTTCTATTAGAACACAAATCATAAGACAGATAGCGTCTCCAATGGGTAGCGTAATTTTCATTACGACCTCGCACTTGCAGGAATTCCGATATCAACGTTAGCGTTTAATATCACACATCAGCGTTTCGCGCGGAGTTAATGTGTTTATAATGTAGGCGAGGTCGAATGATGGCCACGGTAATGAGCAATAATTAAGAAGAAAAAATTGATTCGAACGGTACTCGCAGGGATATTAATAGTGGACAATCATTGAATCATTAATACGAGTGTCGCGTGGTAGGTGCGCTGGTAATTACGATAAATCTTTTAATTAACGCCGATTATTCTGACGAGCGAAATGACCTGGCATTAAATTAATTCGAGATATCCCGGAGGCATCGGATGGTGTTCATATCGAAAAATTCGAGGCGCCATGTGGTGTCTATGCGACTATACTACGTCCAACATCGTAATTGGATATCGGTCACCCTCCGGCATTGTTTCATCATAAAATTTCAAAGTCTTTCATGATTTTTATCCTCTCGCAATAATAGATACAATACAGAAGCCCGCTGCATAAATGGAAAATACAAAAAGAACTTGAGTTGATAGTTTAAAAAAGATCTCTAAACTTATCATACTAGACGTCGTTTATGGACCACTGGATACGAAACTATAGTTTCTTTAGACTTCATAAATTTGCAGGATCCAGATGAAAGAAATTGTAGAAACGAGAAAGATAGAAAACATATTTTTGAAATTGCCTGTTTTATCAATTTTGCAGTAATGCAAATTGACTAGCAAGAAATTATAAACGACACGTTAACGCAATTTTCCATGTTTCGATTAAACACGATCAAATACGACACGTGCTTTTGCGGACTTTTGTTCCTGCAGAACTGATGTCAATATGTTTTAATAATAACACAATATGTGTATTATTTCAACAAAGCCTGTTTGCTAAGAACAGGATCAGGCGTCGAGTTTAATTTTTATTATCTGCCTGTTGGACGAAATTGCAGTTCGTTTCTTGAACAGAATCACGAACACAGAGTTGAGGACGGAGGATCACTCTCGAAGGAGAAAGACAAATATTTTCGTGGGAAATTATCAGGGATTGAAATGTAGGCCATCTGTCTATGAAAACTGCTTTACTCTCCGTTTCATGGCGCCAAGGATCTATACTTTGAAACTTTGATGTCCAATATTCGTAATAATAAATTCTATGATATCAAAGAAATAATAAATCATCAAAGATAATTAAAAGAGAGGAAAGCCGTGTCTCGTCAGAATGAAAAAGTAATGGTAAACAATACAATGGAAACGTGTTATCGAAGAAGAAGTTTCATGGATTCTGTAGCGGAGGCAACTTTCTATTGTAAGCAACTGTGCTGTAGACTATGAGGCGCCGACGTTTCGGACACATATTTCGTACGTACGGGCAAGCAAGCTTTCTCCAAGTCTATACATAGTACTTTGCAGAATTTCTAAGTTGTATCGCCCCTCGTGAATGGTTTTTGGGTGTGAGAAGTTTCTGCTATAAGATATCACAGTTGCAACCTAAATAACGTCCGCTTAGAAACGATCTCTATTGTTTCATTTCAATTTAGATTTAGTCTATTCTTCTTCTGAATGTTCTTCTACTACGTCTATGTATAGTGGTCCAGGAAAGTATTTGGAAACCTTTTATGAATATATATTATGTGTATTACATAAGATGTTTAAAAGTTTTGTTAGCACTGTAACGAGATCCGATTATCGCGATCTATATTGGTAAAGTTTGAAACAAGTCTGAAAATGTACATAGAACCTGCAAGATATTAAGTGCAGATATATAGTTCACGGAAATGACGAAAGTATTTAAACAATCAGAATTTCGATTTATATAAATAAAATAGGTATCAGTGTTCAAATGGAACTATAACGAAATATGACAAATTTTACCAATATAACGATGACGGTCATGACTCATTATAATTTTAGTGAAATTTGGAAATATTTTATATAGAGCGCTTAATACGTAGACAAATGTTTCCCGCGGTAAATGTTGAGATATTTTCACGAGCCACTTTAATTTTATATTCGCGTGCATAAAAATACCGCACCTAAACTCTACATTATGACTTCTCGAAATTTCAAAGTACACCATTATGCGCTCCACGAAAGCATAAAAAGAGCTTAACGAGAGGGCGCATCCGCGACAGGCCGGAAGAAAGAGACGTCCAAATGTTCCGTGTCTTCGCGACCGATTAAACCTTAAAAGCATGTTCGTGGAGTCGAAAGGTTTTCCCCGGATGTTTGTATCGAACGTGACTGCGAGCCAACCACAGGGGATGTTCATTAAGATCGAAATTTCCGGTTTGTCGGTTTGCTTGGACGATTCACGACTTCAAAGGACGATTTGCAGAAAATCGAAAGGAAAGAAAATAACGATGAAAGGCGATTTACTGTGGGTAGTATTCGAGAATCGTAAATAATAAATTCATGAAAGTCTTTGGTGTAACGGGCTAAAAAAAGCGTGGAAACGGGTTTCGCGGCAAAAGGGAACGAGGAAGAGAAATAAACTCACAAAGGGACCCGTCAACTTTTCCTCCCACTCTGCCTCGTTCAATTTTTCCTTCTCCCTTTATGGTTTTTCCACGGGGACAGCCACGACACTTCAACCCTTTGTAACATTCCGACCCTCTCGTAGGCAGCGGACTGATTTATTTTTATTGCGGCTGTCCGTCAACTATGACTTCCCTTTTCTGCCTGCTCCCGTGCAACGTTTAGGAAGGTAAAAAATTGCTGAACGTCACGACGAACGAGTTGAATGTTTAATAGGTCGTTTTACATCCGCGTAACACGAGCCACCCCTTGATTGGCAACGCCAATGAACGATGCGGCCGTTTTTAAATATCAAACAGAACAACTCGACCAGGTATTTTCACTCACGAACGTCACACGTATCATCGACGGATTTACGAGTTTATACGAACAAGATCCTTCTGTTTACGCTGGCATTTTGTAGCAAATGGATTGTCAGACGCTTCGTGCGGTTATGGGAACGCTAACTCATCGAGTACGACACCAATTTTTTCGGAAATTTTATATTTTTGCAAATTTTCTAAATTTTTCTGTGGATTCGTCTACTTTTTATCGTATTGTATACATTGGCGTAGACGTACTGCTGAATCATTTGAAGTTGGGAGATTTGAGAAACGTTCGAGACAAAAGAAAACAATTGCAGTACTGTGTAACTCTGAATTACATAAATCGAAGGTTTTACACAATTGCGAAGAAATATATGTTCAACTAGATATACTTGGTGATAGACTTCTATCGTTATCGGATTTCTGTTGTACGAGTGTACAAGACAGATCGGTATCGGTATAAAAATAAAAATTCTTATTGTGATATACGTCGATCCATTTTTCGAAACAGACAGCGAAATCAGATCAACTTATATTGTTCTTTTATGAAACATCATGCACTTCTTCAATCCGGGATAATAAAATTAACAATATAAATCTAAAATACATTTTTAGAACTTCTTTAAAATCGGAACTTCATGAATTAATTCGATATTAAAAAATTTGAATAAAAATCTCATAATTTAATATAATTTACAAATAAATATTTTTCGTGTATTTCTTCTTTTTTCGCGAAAGCGCTTCAGAAACTGCAGAGGGAGAGAAAGAATGAGAGACTCGGAGAGGAACTTGGGCAAAAACTGCTTCAGGGAATGTAACTATTGTAAGTTCGAGGTTTTTGCAACGGAGATATTTTTAGTCACTCGGTTGGTCGAATAGAAATTGAGGATGTTGCTGGAGCCAGCTGAAGTTTACTCGCAGAAAAGTTGTCGAGAACGATCGAGATCCCTATGGGTAATACATTTGCGACAGTTAAGTACTTACATATGCTGATTTATTTAAAATGTCGAACGCTTTGCCGCACTTCGTGCAAGTTAACCGATGTAAAATACACAGGAAGTCACGAGTTGTTCCCAAGTTGTTAGTAATCGAAATGTTTCCTCATACAAGAACTTTCTTTCCCTATTACCATTCATATTAACGAGTTGTATGGTAGCATGAATGTAATTTCCATTTTCTTCTCTTGATAAGGGAGAAGAACTTAGCTATTTTATTTCTTTATACATTATCTATTAAAATAGAGAAAAAATCATGTCTCAGATACAGCTACACTGAATATTCTGCCAATTTGACGCTATAAGTACAAACAGTAATTTGCTTTATTTTCATAAAATTTTGACAAAAGAATTTTTCTACGATAAGAAAAGTCTCACGAAACATCTGTTTTAGATTCTTGACTATGGAATATCTCGCGATTTCCTTGTTATGGTCGATAACGAATAAAATTATTATTACAATTATTATTATGAGAATTTGTTAGAAATTATTATTTCTGGTGCAATCTCGAAATTTGTAGAATAGTTTTAATACAACATGAATTCATTTCTCGCCATAAAGGAACGAATATTTGGAAATCAAAGACCGCGAGAGCGTGGTGCGTGAATTTGAAACGAAGCTGGGGGAATGTAAAATTACGTACGTGGTTTACCTTTATCAGGGACAATGGTGGGATGAACGAGCAGACCACCAAAGTAAATTTAACTAGCGAATATCCGAACGGGGTGTGTTCCCTGTATGGCTGATATCTTGCGTGGCACAACGAGTCGATCCCGCGCGAGGAAAATTGTGTTCATT
This sequence comes from Bombus huntii, assembly GCF_024542735.1. Taxonomy (NCBI): domain Eukaryota; kingdom Metazoa; phylum Arthropoda; class Insecta; order Hymenoptera; family Apidae; genus Bombus; species Bombus huntii. Next base: position 5,097,091 of record NC_066250.1, read on the forward strand.
ATATCACGAATAGGATTAGCCGCGATAATGAGATTTGGAAATTAACGATTCCTCGCTGGCAAATCGAATTTCTAATTTCCGCCGATCAGAAACTCTTAAATTGCTTCTTCTATCTTCCCGCTTCTTCTCTCTTTAACACGACGACATTATATCTATCTGGGAGTGTTGCCAACAAGTTTTCTCGGTAAGATAGAGTTTTTGCTGCCCTAAATGCGATACAAAACAAATAAAACTATATTTAACAAAATGATAGAAATAAAACGATGAAATTCAAACTTCAATTCTTTTTTAATTCTTTAACGGCTAACTTGAGATTCTCTCGTTTATACTGCACTTCCAACTTTTCTATCAAACGATCAGAATATTCTATAACTTCAAACTTGTGGCAAGAATTTGCTATATCTTTGTAGTCAAAAAGGACACGTGTTCTTTATTCCCTCAAATTAATAATCGTCGGAGATTACAACGAATATAAAACATGCTTTCGCAAACATAATGGCAATTACTCAGTCATTCTCCGAGCTAGCTGAATCCATATAAATCTCAGATTCATATATCGTAATTTCGCGATTTAAGAATGAAGCCCCGCAACTTTTCCATCATATTTTATTCGCCTGGAAGTATTTCTGGTAGCGCAACAGAATATCTGACGCGAGAATCTCGCGCAAATGAAACCACGAGCTAGTCGATGGTAAATTATGTCGGATGTGCAATCGTAGTCAGCGAAACACTCGGAGTTGTTCGGCAATGCGAAGCGATTGACTGGGAATCGAAACTCTTCAATCTTCCCGATGGAACCTTTAATGCGATTTCTAGAACTTGTCAATGTACCGAACGATACGAATAAGCCGCTTTATTTGTACACCAGCCTGGCAAATAGCTCCGGTGATAATTACTCTAACTTCCCTTAATTAAATTCGCTACGTTTCCTACCGCGTGTTTGTCGCACTGTCAACTCTTTTTGCTCGTCTTCTCACTTTTTATCCTTGCGCGTTCGTATTTCTTGGTTAAATTACGTTGTAACTGTAAATTACTCTTCTTCGTTTGTAACTATATCTTTTTATGCCTTTTCGCGTCTTAATTATAGCGCCGTGAGAATGGTTTAGTCAGGTTGGACGCGTAAAGTCTGTTTTACTACTTAAAGAGACGAATAACATGGATTCTGACGCATACAGATTGTCCCGTAACGGTATTTCAAACGTTTAAATAAATTTATGCCTTGTATAAACCAGTCTCGTGTTCTCTCATTTTGTATCTGATTACTTATTCATGGGAAATTTAAACGTGCAAAAATACACTAATTGCACAGAATACGTGGAAATACATAAAATATTTAAGGTAGGCTACTGGTTACGATATTTCCAATTTTAAATCTCAGAGTCATTTGTTCGTAGCTAATTGTAAGACGTCTGATACGACGCGAGTGGACGAAACTTGGAGATTCTAAACGACTAGATCATCTAACGTTTTTCATTCTTTTTAAACGCTGATTCTGTCTTTGAAATATTATTCGCGCATTGACATAGAGGAAATCCCTCTAAAATCAACGTGAGATGAACGATGAATAAGGAAACGATAGTTTAATCGCGTTATTTCCCACCATGGTAGGCTGAATAGATTTCATTAAAGTTACGTTAAGTGAGATTACACGGGCAACAAGAAATGGCTCGTTCACCATGTAACATAGAGTATATACGTGTTGCGTAAGTTGGCTGTTAAGTTATTAGGTGGATTGCTACTATCCAACAAGTGTTTCACATCGACCTGGCCTTAGAAACGGCCCACAGGGAAACAATCTATTGGCCGCGTATACGACCGGAACTATCAGATCGTCTGTGCATGAAATGCAGTAATCGCATTTCGTCGATTACCAGACCAGATCGATGGTAAAACTAACGTCGACCCTTACAACGCTACAATGGCCCTTTGTGTCTGAATCGCGTGGGTCATTGGTCGCAGGGATCGATCTTGTCGATAGTCAGACGATAAATGGGAGATTCACTGACATCTCCGATTCGTTACAAATAACTGTTAGAAGGCGAACAGGAGAAAATCAATTCCTTTCGATTATTCAGAACAAATTGTCATTGGTAGTTAAACATAAGAAGAATACAGAATGTATATACATAGAATGTGGGGAAATGAACGGAGGAACGAGAGCAAGTAGTATGAGTCGTGTATACTCAGCCGTCTGTTAAATACTGGAACACCTTCTGGTTTCGTATCAGATATTATTATAACAATTGATCTAACGTCAAAACCATCAGAGTTCGTAATCTTCTATGGAAGTTTTATAAATTGACGACTGTATATTTTGGGAGATTTAAGTAATATTAATCAGTTCAATGGAATGTAAACGACGCAGGATTCGAAGCAAAATAAGTAGTATATGTCCATATATTCTCTGCCACTCATGAGAAATAGGCCACCTGGTATCATACACGATATAACAATTTATGTAACACTAAAACTACAATAATTCATAACTTTTAGAGAAATATTGTGTGAATTATTTATCTCAAAATTCTGCAATGTTTATGTACTTTTATCTAAAATCCCAAACAAGATAATAATTCTCAAAACTTTTTTAATAATTTTTTAATCATTCGTAAGGTGAACCTCGCTTTCAGTAAATGTTCTGATAGCAACAAAGGAGAGAATATATCGTTTATCGATATCAACAATCTTCCATGCGTTTCTCGTATCACCAATACAATTCCATTCTCTTCTTAAACTCGATACCTTCCATTTGCTACGGTGAACTATTCTCTTTCTCGCGAAGGATCAACGTGTTCCAAAAGCGACCCGTTGATCATTCATCGAACGTGCCCTGCTCATGTTTCATTATCCTAAAAGCAACGCCGCGCATCACCAGGATCCTTGGTCCAAGATGGAAACGATATATCCGTAGTTCTCGAGCAGCATTTTAATCTCGCCTACGTTTTATCAAATCCCATTTTACATCCGCCCCTATCCTCTCTATCTCTTCGACCCACTCAAATTTCTTATCACTGTTATTTGTATTTCTATTTATTTAGTTATCATAAATCATTCGCATACACAAGTTGAAAACGAATTGCTACAATTGAACCACTCTCAGAAGCCAAACTAATCGATAACGTTTTTCACTAATCAGTTCATTTCATCGCGTAAGTACTCGATCAATATTCGATTCTTTAGTTCGCTGCATCGCAAGAAACTGACACGAACAATGCTAAATTCTAAAGTAAATTTAAAAAGCAGTTTTTGTAACATCATCATCTCTCTTTTGTACTTTTCGATTTCAATTTAAATGTCATCTGTGAATCGTTCGATTCTATTCTTCACTGAATTACGTTCGAAAAGAAAAAACCAGTGTGCTTTTTGAAAATTCTTTAGTTCGTGCGAGGTTAAATATTTTCCAGTATTTTAGAGCATTCGTATGTCCCTATATGAGCTTCACAATAGCGTTCGTGAAAAGGGGAACTGATTACCTCGCGGAACAAACGGAATAATTACAGCATGTTGACGTAGACTACCATTTCGCCCCGGCGACGAGAAACGAGAAAAAGAGTAGCGCGCGAGAGGCAAAGAAGCCAACGGAAGCAGAGCTAGACTTTTCCATTTAATTCCATTGCGACGCATTAGAACGCGTGTGACGATGGCACAAAAGCTGCTTGCGAGACCGTGGTGTCCCATTTCTAGCGCGGTCCTCCAGTATAATGCAACGAAACGCCATGCAAATAGCGTTGGGAATTCCGGTGTCGCGTTTTTAACGAACTGTCACCGCTTCATCGAGTAAATAGTAAATACACCTATGAGACAGTCTCGTTTCTTCCAAATAAGACTACATGGTTGCTTTAAAAAATAATAGGACGTTTTAAGGTTGAAGAAAAATTTTAGGGGCATCGTTACGTAACTTACAGTGGCCCAGAAAACTTTTTTCGAAGCCTTCTTATTTTACTTCCTTATTTTATTAATTTTATACTAAAAGATTTTGTACGTTAATTATTATGTGTCTCTTATGAAATATTTTGAAATTTGTATAAAGTAAAATTTGCAAGCAATCTGACGATGTATATACAAGTTACAAAATATTTATTACAAACATATATTTGTAAGTTGCATATATAAACATTTTATGCATAGTTTCGCAATATTCAAAACAATATGAAAACTTGGAATCGTTTGTAGGAGTAATTCCATCTCGGGAAACTTGTTCGCTAGAAGGAAAAATGGTCTCATGATTAATAACATTGTTTGCTCTACGTTTTCAAATTTTTCTAACTTTTCGAGTTACCCAACTTCGCTTGTTAAAATGTAAAGTTGCTCTATAGCGAATAACGACCTATAGAACAGTCATTTGATGTATTTTGAAGGAACGTATCTTAAATAAAATGGAACATCTTCCGCAAAAGTTCACTATGTTTTTTTTTTTTTTTTTTTTAAATTGCTTATTCTTCAGGCAAACGTGTATTTGATTTGGATCTCGTTAATCATTGTAACCCGACGTTGATTTCGTATGGTCTGCAGGAATCCCTTGATGAAGTCAAGATACACACTATCCTATCCGCGTTGAAAGACTTTTGGTCCATTTAGATAAGACTGTTGGAAGGGCAGATTCGATCTGGACAGGGTCGATTAAACCAGAGACCGCTCGAACGAGACATAATTTGGTCGATCACCGAGGCTCCCTTCGTCGTCTCTCGAACGACCGCTTATCGCCGGCCAGAAATGGTGTTCTCGCAGGAAATTATATCGCACGAAACGTTAACCGACCACGCGTTACCGCATTGCAGCGGTAATATGCCCCGGAAGTACCATTTCCTCGAACCTATTGCCTCCAATCTTTTTACTATCGCTTACGACTCGTTTCTATTTTATCTCCGTTTTGATTCCCTCTGTTTCAACTGATCTAGGGTTCTGATTGTTCTTGTCTATGAAAGTTTCAGGAAAAGGGGAAGTTTTTGTTGAGAATTTTGGATCTTAATAGCCGAAATAATGGTATAGGAACACTAAGTTTACACTTAGAGTTTATATTAGAATAGTTATATATTTATTTGATAAACGATTTCAAAGATATTCATATACACACACTAATATTCACATACAAGTATCACTGTTATGCATCTAACCTAGTCTAGCACATAAAATTATACATATCTCAATAGTTCTGTTTCGAATGGTTATTTCATTCATCGAAGTAACAAGAATTTCGAATTAAGATCGCTCGAGACATGCTGCGTTGACAATAGCTTCTTCTTGACGCCACGTTGACAACCATTTCCGACTGCTCATAAACTCGATAAATTATTATAAACTCTGGATGACAAGAAACGGGGAAATGATCACTGACGTTAGACCTCTGTCTCCATAGTCTATGCTAATGATCCTCGAAAAAGGATATAACAAATTCGAATCCATGGGAAGGATCTACATGAACTATAATTATGTATTGGACTGGCAACTAAGTGATTGCGGATTTTGCCAGTAGGTGGTATGGACAAAATCCGCAATCACTTAGTTGCCAGCCCAATATAATTCGCGAGCGATGGATACGTCTGATGTCGATCTCCATCGAACAGGAAAGAACGATTTGATGGAACTAAGAATGACGAGGGGACGTTGGCTGAATTAATTAAATAGCTTTCTGGGCACGACATGAATTTGACAAACCTCTTGACGAGCCGAATAATGGAAAAAGCATACAATGGAAGAGGAAGAATACCGACCACGAGTTTTCTTCCATAAGAAAACCACGAAACGGTTTTTAAAGTCACGATTCCTCCCTTGCTTTTCAATCTTTACCCTCCGTGCCTTTTTATCGTTGCTTTAGTTATCCCTTTATCCATTCTTTGCTTTCTTTCGTGTTTGTAAATACTTTTCCATGATGGTTCTTTTACAACTTTTTAATAGGGTCGCATGCGGAGTCGACATCAGAAATAAAAGGACGTTTCTCAGAGAACGTACCTATCATTTCGCGTGACGATCAACTCGCTGGCAAGTCGCGATCGTTGGCGACAGGTAGTTTCCTGTGACAAGTTATTTCCGCTTTCTTTTTTTTTATCCGTTTCTTTATCACCCAGCGCGCAACATTTTGTCGGATAGATTGTCTCGTCGACAGGTATTTTTTGTCGACAGATCGACCCAGTCGACATGAATTTCACGTAGATCGTTCCGGTAGGATACATCAGTCGATAGATCGTCCTTTTCGACCAAATATTCTCTTTCCAAATGATTGCTATCGAGATACGCTGCGTTCCGTGTACAAAGCGCTACGTAGAAATGTTGCTTTTCTGCCTTTGATGTAAAAACTCGAAGGTTCTCTTGAAAGAAATATCATCGAGGGCCAGAGATTCGACGATTGGAAAACGTAGAAGCGTAGGTAAATCCCTATTGCTATGGAGTAGGGTAGAGTTGTTTCAGAGAAGCCAAGTAATTTGCCTTGTGATACGACAAACTCAGCTATGAACAATTTTAAGCGATCTACATTTGAAACAGGCTATTTGTCTCGCTTTTAACTCGCGTAACTACTACTCATCAAAAGAAAGAAGTACAATGTTGATCTCCTCAGTTGTAATTGTCATAGTTCAGTAATATGTGTATACTTTATTTCTACAAATTATTCAGTCGTTCGTTTTATTCATTCTCACACAAAAACTTCTCACTGATCCAAATAAGATTGTTCAAATCATTTTTTCGTTCTTGATATTTTCTCCTACTGCACGTAGAAAATTTACACGATATTTTCTTCCTCTCCTATTATAATATCAAAGATAATAGCGTCTCATAAGATACAATAAGTTAGATTATCCCGTGCTAGGTTAAAAATCGAATTTTAAGACTTTGAAGCTTAAGCGACGAAGCAAATATTGTAATCCTCATCGATGTAACTAGGCCACAAACAAAACCATCTCTCTTTCTTGGTCAGATTGTTTGCCCTTCTTCAGGGGCAGAAAGAGGATCGTTTAATGCATCGATTTAACAAAAGTCGCGAGGGGGAGGGGAGGATTAATAAACAGAGCGGCTAAACGTAACAATAGGAAGAACAGAAACGTAGTTCCACGGTAAACGCGAACCAGTTCCTTCTATCGGCCGGGAAATTAGCTTATGAAGTGGATTGTTTCAGAGATACGTCAACAGCGGGACAGATGACTTTTTAGTTTTTAATAGTTTGCGAAATTCGTCCTCCTTTGAATTTAATTCCACGGCTTTGCTAAATCGCATGTTTGTCCCTTCGCAGCTCAGATTTTTCTATTCCTCTTGCCCTGTTGCTTCTGTATTTCCTAACGTCCCAGGAAGTTTCCCCCTTGCGGTATTTTTGCCTTGGAAAATACTCGAAACTCGTTTCATTCGATTGAAGAGAGTTCGTGCACCGTCCCAAAATAACATCTTGCTTTCTGGCAAATTCGATGACTTGCCAAATTGTGTTTTAAGTCGAGATTGCGAAGTTGAAACTCGAAGTTGTTGGTTCCCGATGGAAAAAGGAGAGGAAATAGTTAGAATCGTTGTTTGATCGTATGGTTATATGACAAACAGCCTTGTGAAAGTGTAAAACAGCGAGGAACATTATGCAAAGCAGAAATTCTAAACATCTGTCATCGTCGTAAATCAGTGAGAAGCTTTCAGGACATTTTTATCGTCGTCTTTCTCTTTCCTGAATTTTCCCATATTTCTCTACTCTTCCGCATCATTCGTTACTTTCTGTCATCGTGTTTTATTATCGAATAAACACAATTCTTTTAGGATATAATTAAAGACTGTTTCAACAATTACGTAATACGATGAACATTTTATTACAAAAACTTGACTTCTATTGAACAAACAAGCAAATTGAAAAGGTCGGCATGTTCTTCCTTTTTCCTGGAAAAAGCCAGAGGACGAAGGGTTATTTTTGTTACGAGCCCTTTAATCATGGTCGCCCTTTTGACGATAATTACGAGAGTAAATGGATCAAAGGGAACGATCAATCGTACGGCGATTCAATGTTTATCGCAACGAGCAAACTCGATCGTTTTCTGTCCAAAGATGATTACTGCCGATCGATTGCCAATCCTTTTACATCTGCTCGCTTCGTTTTCTTACGGGAAATTCTGTGTATGCTCAGGAGTTCTGACGAGTTAGAAAGAGAAATTTTATCGGAAGGAAATTTAACGTTGAAATTTTTCTTGACTCGGCGTCACTGGCGAAACATTGTCGAACCATGTTGCAATTTGTTACGACTGGTTCCCACGATGAAAAATGTAACAGTTCACCGTGTTCTCTCGCCCATGCGAGGATTTTTCTCACTTCTGAAAGACAAAAGACGCCAAGAAGTCAACCCGGCGAGCATTCCGTATGTAAAGAGTTGTGCTTCTATCGGCACCCATGAATATTTCATCTTTGTTGTGCAACCACGTTCTCGCAGGTAGAGTGACAACTTAATTTCTCTTGTATTCTTGTCGCTGCAATTGTGAGTTTTCTGTTGCTACGGAATGGAACCCATGGGACAGGAACGACGCGATGTGTCTAGTGTTATTGCTACGGTTAAAAATAGAAAACGAAAGGAGCAATAATTTTCAAAACTCGTAACCCATCGTCATCTTCTTTGAAATTTATTTATTTGATGTCGTATTGATTTTATGGTTGTTAACAGGACCGCGTAATATCATAATGTAACTTGACAGATATAGCGATACAACAGTAAGTGTCTTCGATTATAGCGACTTGGGAGTTTGAGCAAACTCGTGATTCGCGTGCCAATGTAATATCTCTGAGAAAACAGAAAGAATTTTTGCATAATTTCCTTCACCGAGGATCAATAGCGTCTCATAATATAAAACAAAGATTATGCTGTGGAAAGTTCAAGGATGAATTTTAAGACGTTAGATCTCTGGTAGCTGAAATAATTCTGCCTCGCTATATACATAATTCTACCTACGTTTTACCTTGTTTAACCAAGTTCTTTTTGATTTGTTTTCGCGCCCGTGAGAAAATTCGTATACACCGTCGCGTTTTCTATTCAAAGCTGGCACCTTTCCAAGAACACATTGTCTTTCGGTCGCGCGACGCGGGAATTTATGAAATTTAATTGCGTTCTTTTGTTCTCCTTTGACGTTGATATTACACTCGGTCTACATTAGTATGAATAGAAGTTTAAAATATGAATATGAATTAGTTTAAAATATGAATAGGTGCATAAAGTATGAATATGAATTGGTTAGAAGTTGAAAGTACAAGCAGGAAGTCATTGTGAGGTGAACCATAAGCTAACATAGTGAAAGATTCTGTCTGGTTAGTGCTTTCCAATATTAACCAGAGGGATAAGTTCGCACGTAACCGCGGTCTACATTTTTCACTAGAGCGTTTCCCAGCATCTGCTTTCGTTCTGTCCGCGTGAAGCACAGTTGGGAAGGAGAGAATGGTACGAGAAAGACCGTGCGCCGTACTCGCTTCACATTTCGATCACGTACGACGCCAGACCTTCGAGTCGAATAATAATTTCCCAAGGTTGATGGACCACTTCGACCAAAGGCAGTCTGCAAAAAACTTTCACGCACAAACTTCTCAACCTTTTTTTCAGTTTTTGAACCCAGTTGAAACGCGGATAACGTTGAGTATGAAAAAACTCATGGAAATACTAGGAAATGACGCAACAATACCGGAATTTTGATCCACCGTAGTCCACAATAGTCCGCGACGAGTAAAATCTACAATAAAACTACGAATAACAGTTTAACAAATTCGCAAGATCGAATGGAACGTATCTATGAAACGTAGATTAAAATAAACATTCACGCACAAACTTTTAAACGTTTCCTCAGTCTTTGAACCCATACGAGGCTAACACCAGATCGTGCGTTAATTTCGCAATTTCCTCGAAAACTCACGGAAATGCTACAAAATGGCGTAACAATGCTGAAAATCCTGATCCGTTTTCAGTTCGAGTCGTAGACAATGGAAAGCTCGGTGAATTAATCCATAACATCGCCTTGTAGTTAGAGTACAATGCGTGAAACCTGTTTCAGCCCCATGTTCCATCCCTTATACCTTCCACCCTAGTACGTCACGCTGTTACTCTCTGGCTGAGTAAATCTGTTTCAATTGTCGACGATCCCCTTTCATTAGCATCGGTAACGAAGTCAACGCTTTTTTTCTGGCCAGGATATTGGCTGGTGTCGACACGGAGTCGCCGATACAGAGTCGCCGATACGGGAAGAAAAGCAACGTCACGCCGAGGCGAAAGTCTGCTATTCAAGCTTTTCCTTCTCTACCGCGGCTTAAACGCTCGTTGTTTGCGGACGGAAGAATCGTTTCGTTCGTGCGTTTCGATTTTACGTGACCGCGCAACGAAGAAGTACGTGTCTGCTTTCCGTGATTTTTCCACGGGAAAAAAGGAGGATTAGAGAAAGAAGATAGGAACAATATAGCTTTAAGAAGAAGTTTCAGTAGATTAATCTGCGACTAATCGAACGTCGCTGGTTTTTATTATAGCTACGATAGGAAACAAAAACACAGAATAAATTAAAAATGTATTTGGAGTGGATTGAGAAAGAACAGTGACGAATATTTCGACTAGAGAAAATGGAATTTATCGTACGGTTGTTTATTAAAAATTCAAAGTTTTAATCTGTTGTTTTGTGACTTTTTTAACGGCTTCTTAATGGTAGAATATTAGGTAAAAAATAGTTTATCAACGTTCCAGCTTTCGATAAAGTTACAGGGATAAATACGCGGGAAATTCACCAGGGAAAAGCCGTTCTCTTAAATTTCCCTCAAAATTCACAATATCTGATTTTCTTGAAATTTTGAAAGAATATCACCTGTAATATATTACACAATATAGCACGGAATTTTTCTAAGGTTTGATAATTCTTAATCTAAAATGTTCGTCTTATAGTTGAAGTTTATATTAAAGTTTCCTACAAATGCGAGCTATTTCCCTCGAATAAAAACTACAGTCTACATACCGTGATATTACAAGGCAAGGGAATAAAGTCGAGCTGTTATTTTTACAATTAGTTTCATCGTATTTACTTTGGAATTTACAACACTGGAATTTCATTAATTTTATTGCCAGATCTAATAAACAAATACCGAAGCTTGTTAGAGCAGGTAATTAAAAAAAATCTCCTAGAGAAAGTAATAAAATTACATTTTAAAGTCTAAAGCTTCGAATGTTCGGAGATTGTATCGCGGAATTTCTAGCTTCTCGAAATTCAAGAGCGCCGAGCGAAAATTGAATTATTATTGCGGCGCCTGTGGACAGCGATAACAACGATGCAACGAGTATCGTTTCGACAGGGGCCAGGGTGTGCTTTCGTGGAACGTGTTAGGTTCGATCGTTCGATGTTTGCCACGATCAAATAGAAAGTCGAGACTCTGGATGATCGGTCGAACGAATTCTCGCGTTTTCCACCAAAATTGTCACGAACGTTGAAGTTTGTGGTTTACGAGCGACGCTCCTTTACAGCTGCGACGATTTTACAATGTCCCATCGCTGAGTTGTTACTTCGACAATTTCTGACAATTTTCCCTGCCGTTCTGCCATCCACGGTTCGCTAATTGACACGCTCTCAGCCACGGATTTATCGTGCGAAAATCTACGACACGAGAAAACGACTGTCTCTTCCTTTCTCCCTTTATTCCTTCGTATTTGAAAAAGAAGTTTTCTACGATGGTGTCGTTTCACCAAGAACATTCTCTCAATCGCTGTTCGCTCTAAAGATACCTCAACGTACGAATTTTATAATTCATTTAATTCTCAACCATTGGTCATTAGATCGTTGACTTTTACTCATTCACATAAAATTTGGAAGATGTAAAAATGCGCAAAATACACGTGGTGAAACATCCAAAGTAGAGAAGAACGCGTTATAATCTCCAACAGGTGAAACAGACTTTCACATTGCCTCTTTCTTACTCGTGTTCATAAAAATATAAAGTTGCATAATAATCCGCATTTCACGCGGTTTCGCACGAATTCTCACGCCTGTACAGATTCCTCTAAGAACAGAGGTATCAAATTTTATCAATAACGTGCATTCAACGAGCGGGAAGAACGAATATCCTATTCCTTTCTAGGACAATTCGAAAGCAACGAAGCATGTCTAACGGATACCAACGGCAGATGAAAGGTGAGCGAATTATTTATGAAACAATTCTCTACCGAAGATACTGGGAACGTCGGCATGCGAATAAAATATTCGCTCGGTTTTTTCCGTTGCTGCTTTCGCAACGCTATGCTTCATAATTCGGTCACGTAGCCTGACAAAAACTGTATAGAAAGTACGTGCCTGCAGTGTCGCAGGATATTCGTACTGAATCACAGAGTTCGTTGCTTTTTGAAGAGACACGATAAAAGACTACAATTCTTTATTATCAATAATATTGATATATTATTGGCTCGTGTATTTCACGTTTGCTACTCTTTCATCGATGGAAGATAGAGTCTTCCTAATCGAATTACCCCGAAAGGAGAAAGGATAACCTTTCATGTACTCGTAGAATCGTCACCGAACGTAACACGATATCGGTACAAATTCTCTCGGTACATCTCCTCCGAGAAACATTTTCTCTATTCGATCGAGTTAACTCTTTCGTCTTTTTTCGTTGCTCCTCGGCGAATAGATAAGGTAAATTCACGGTTGTTTTTCTTTTCTCTTGATCTTGCTTTCTACTCGGTCGAACTTGGTTATCGACGAAAGCTGCCGGATAAAATTTTTTGAGGGAAGAAAATTAATAAACGACCTATAATGCAACTCACAGAGAGTCGAGCGAACGAAGTTTGTTTCGAGCATCGACCGCGTAGCTACTTTTTAATTACATAATGTAACGGTAACAGGCGCCTCTTTACACTCGCGTGTCTGCATGGTTCATCGTGGTCACGGCTAATGCAAAGACGAGCTTTCTTTTTCCTTTTTTTCTTGTCTTTTTTTTTCGTTAAAGCCAGCCACGATGCACGAAGTTGCTACGAAGAGAAGAAGCAAACTTTTTTTTCGCCCGGTTTCATTAAACAGGATCCAGGCCATTTCCTCTGGCCGTAGTCGTTCCAGTGGTCGAGATATAGCCGCTTGCTCTCTTGATTAAGGGGCTGGAACAAGTATTAAAAATTCCACGGTTCAGGGTTACGCGTAGGCCTGAGAAGAGGCGCGAGAACAGCGACGAACGAAACTGCGCGGTGTCATTCGAAAGAGAGAAAACGCTCCGTACCGAGCTGTATTTCACGTAGGAAAATTGCCGGCCAACTGGTCTTCAACCTCAGAAACTTACGAGACTTGCTTGCTGCTTCCTAAAGAAAGTTTCGCGCCGTATATAAATCACGCGCCCTTTTAATTATTACGATGAAAGTTGTTAGATTCATCCGGTGTTCATGCACGTGAAATTAGATCGCTTTTTAAAGTCTCTGGATTTGAGATACGTTATCAGAAAACAGACGTCGGATAAATCACGAGCCATCTCTTCTGGAAGTTTCAGTGGTTTATGTAAAAACCGGCAGAAACTCCGACTAACTTCTGCGAACTGGGTTTGTCTCCTTCGCGAAAGCGGGTGTCACTTGCAAGGGATCAGTTGTTGGAAAAACAGTGTGTATCTGGCAGATAACGTACGCCGTGTCATAGTCTGGGTACTAATTTATTTTATAGTTCAGTTGGTTAATTTTTTACAGATCTCTCGCTGGAAAATTTTTTCGAACCTCTTTCTACAAACTATGCGAAAACAGGGAATGATATTGGGAAAAGGAAAGAACAGAACATCAGAAAGATCAGAACAACAGATCAAGTCAGATCGTCAGATCTACACGTTACGTGTTCGATTTCTTAAAGGGGAAATTTTATAAAATTTATCTCGTGGATCTCTTTCTTGAATCTTCTTATATGAATCGTATTAAAATAGCCTGAAATATAAAAGAATATGGAATTCTTGAATTAAACTTGCGTATCTGGTGTATTCAATTAAAAGATCAGTTGTATAATTCTTCAAGGAAAAACTTTTAGAAATTTTGTCCTGAGCTTCTCTGTATAAAATATGCAAAAATGTGAAATGAGATTGGAAAAATAGAAAATACGTAGAACCCGTGGCTTTCATTTACGTATCGGCGTTTCCAGTTAATGGATCTACCCGAGAGTTTTTTAATTCCGCGAAGAAAAACTTTTCTAGTGAAGTATAGCCAAGTATGCAGAAACGTGAAACGAATTGAAGGTACAAAGGAATATAGAATTCGTGAATAGCACTTATGTATCTGGCGTGTCGAATTAAGGAATAGTTCCCTTTCTATAGCGAGCCATTGAAGAAACTTTGATCATTTAAATGCAGATCGACTTGTGCATCTTTGTTTGTACAGTCACAATTCAAGCGCCGTCGCAGAAAATACGAACATATCCATTTATTCACGCTTACAGCAATACGAACATGCCGGCTTTACGAAGTTAACCCTCGAGAGTAACAGCAAGAAGGGCTAATGTCGTTCGTTTGACAAAGAAGGCGATAGCCGTGTGATCCTCCGTGTAATCCAGCATCATTTCATTATCTGTGATTATTCAGTCTCCCTTTCTTCTCCCTTCAACTCGCTATTCATTCTCTTCCATGGTGAAATTCGAATTGAAAGAGAGAAGTAGTACTTACACCCAGTTACAGATTAGTTTTCATTTATCTCGAATCTTCTGAGTTTACGTAACAATGCCAGGCGAGACTCCGTTACTTTCACTTTGTGCTTTGTGATCTGTCGGATTACAGTTTCGCCTCCATTTCATACCAACTTTTCGCCTATTTTCGCCAGTAGGCTACAGCCGCAAATCTTTCAAACGCTCGATTCATCCACGTATCCATAGTACAGGAAATTCGATCATTTGCTGCAATCACCAAAAATATTCGTTTTCAGAAAATTATTCAAATCAGCATTCGTATATTTATATTTATAATTGCATGGGATTTATAAGAAATAATCAGTTGATTGCTTTGTTCTTTTGCCTAGTTATTTTCTCATTTGCGTAGAATATTCATAACATTGGAAATATTCAATCGCTTGTTCTACATTTCATCAGCAAAAATTCTCATTACCCCAATAGAAAGAAATAACCGATCGATCCTCTTATTATTTTCGCATCTTTCCATCTCTACGCGCTATTTCCAACGCGTAAACCTCAATCATTCGTTCTAAACAATTAAAACATTCCTGTTTTCAATCAATTTGGTGATCCCAAAACCAATAAGAATAACGCGATACAATGGAGTCAAGAATTTCAAATCCATAGTTGTAAAATTGAAGGAAAACTCTGGCTAGGATCATATCGCGATCGAGTCGAAGGTTTGTCTTTCATTTGCAAATTCCACAAGCTCTGTATGCCATATTACTGCGCTGTATAAAGGCAATTTTCGTTGCGCTTGGGAAGCTGCATCCACGGTGTACTTAGGCTGCTCTATTACTGGCGTTAACGCCCTTATTGCATCGACGTGATAGTGGCGGCTAATGGTAGCGTGTGTCGTTTAATTTATGCGCATAATCTTGATGGTTAAGTAAACAGAAACCCCGAGACTTCCGTTCGGTGTTCGTTCTCTTTCCGTACGTCAAGTATCCCGGAGCAAAGGAAGGGAGTGGAAGAGACGTCACTGGCGGTTGAATTTATTGTAGATGTATATCTGACGCGAAGATACACTGCATTAGCGTTAATTAATAATCGATTCGCCAAGAACGGTGCAAACCTTGAACTCATTTAAATTTCACCACCCTCAACTTCGCAAGAAGCGCGCGAATTATCGGGAGTTGGGACACATCTCGATAATTAAACCGGCTAGACTTGGAAGACTTTTAAATTTTACAGGCTATATCGATCAAGCTCGTAACTACTTTAATTCTAAAATGTAATTGCTCGACAAGTAAAAAAAATATTACGAATATCATGTTTTTTTAATTTAGCTTAGAAATTGCAATTTTTCTTAGCATTTCTTCGCGATAAATAAAGTATCGAAGTAAGTAAAATCTACATACTGGTATAGTAAAACAGATGTAAATTACTTTCTTCTCTTCTTCTCTCTATCTTCTTTCACTTGCATCTCCATCAATTTCAATCAGATTTTATAAAATATTTGTTATTATGAATATCGAATATCGTTCGACGTTGCCTCCTGTTATAAACCAAAATACCTCTGCAAAATCTGGAAACGATCGTGACTAAGGACCCATATATAACGTTATATTAACATAATCAAAGAGAGAGGACGTAACGGGGGGTCTCCATAGGCGATAGCCGAACATAGTGAAAAGGAATTTATGGTAAAGATATTCTATCATAATGGTGATGCCTGAGGTGCAATTTCCTCCTGCATATCGGAGACATTACTCGCGGATATAATTTCGCCGGTTTTCCCTTCCCCGGTATCTTCTTTCTTATCTTTACCAAAGTCACTTCCATTCCCCAAAGAAACACCCACTCACCCGCATACATATACATACACCCATAGAGAAACGTGGATTCTACTTTCTGGCCAATATGCAACGTCTGCGATTTACTATTTTGTATACGAATAAATTTCTCAACTCAGTGTGCATTATTATAATCGCATTAATACGATTTTACAGGTCTGTTGGAGGAGTAAATTGAATCGAAGAATAAATTGCGTTCTCATATTGGACGAGGGAAATGCAGAGGTTTCTTGACAATTTGGTGAAATATTCGGTGATAAACATGGAGCGAAATAAGAGTGCAGATACGCTCGTAAAATATTGGACGAAGTATTTAACAGGCAGGCTGGTCAGACTTCATTCTTCCAACACTGATTTATCGAAGTAGTCGAAATGATCGTTTCCAAATTTTTTGCTTTCAAAATTGATGCTGTCGTGTGGAAATTTTTCACAAATTAATGTTGTTTTTTTATTTATTATCTTCTACGCATTGGATTATTCGGAAAATTCATAGCGAGATTTAGAAACAATTTCATTTGTTTTCAGTTTTATTATCGACAATAACATTAAAATATTGATATTATATTTCGACTAATTAAAGCAGCACTAGAATCTCATCGATACCGAAAGCGATGAATCTTCTCCCCTCTCCCTCCCCTCGTTTGGAATTCGTCCAAGTCGGAAAGGATCGCTCAAAATTTGCTCGCATTGTACGTGCCTCGTTTTTACATTCCGCGTACCGTGGATGATTTATCTGCAGGTATGTTGTAGCTACGTTTCCTTAATCGCCATAAAAAAAATTCATGGCAGATAACGAAACAAATCGAGCTGCTGTGATTTATCGTGCCTTAATCCACCGATACCACGATACTCGACGATTTTTTACCAGTTAACCGCGTGATCGATTCTGGAAATTCGCTTCATACCCCGCTTTCCGATTGCGATGCGACTCGTTCAAAATTCGAAACTCTTCGATGGTATAGACACTTTCAAATTATTGTATTGTTAATTGGTCAAACAAATTTTCAGACATAGCTCTATAATTTGATCACGTTATTATAAAATACAAATTAATTCATCGAAAAAGGTTCAGCATAAATGTTCCCGTAGCTGTCAAACAAAATGAGATCCCTGCGGATTATCATAACCGTCTTTATATTTGCTTTTCCAACGAAACATGTGTTTCTTCATACATTCAAAATTTGTTTAAATATCTCTTATTATAATATTACAATACTGAAAATATTAATACATTGTTTATCTTGATAATTCTACCTTTGATTGCCGTAAAATCTCGTCGATTTATCAGCTGTTTGAAAGACTTTCATCTTTCAATCTAAGAAATTGTTTTACTTTTTTAATTACTAAGATTCTCCTGCCTAGTCATAAAGGGATATTAAAATGAGAAGAACAACAAAAGGATACTTATTATATCTTTCCCTGTGATCTTCCGGTATAAGTGGAATAAATAAAATTGGCGAAGAAATAGTGGTTGCTTCTGGAAAACGGTGAAATTTCATGCGATGTCATGACGCGTCCGGGAAATAAAGAAAATGAGAGAACAACATAGGAAATACACACAGCAGGGGGCTGCGAGGCGATAAATCGCCTTTCCCCTTGTACTTCCTTTGCCGAATACGGAAGAAGCTGTGTTCTCGCCACTCAGCGTGGAGGATTACTGAATCTCCAGGTCGATCGATTTTTCTTTTCTCGGGGGTTCAAATCGCCTCGATTCCTCCCCAATCTTCCACCTTGTAGAAGTTGCAAGCCTCTAGATATTAAACCTCGGAACCTCGGTGTACCAGGTTTTCCAATTTTTTGGAAATTCTTGAGTCATCGTAACAATTGTCGCCTACGCTGTTACACACACACATACACACACACACGCACATACTACTTACTACTTCCAACTCAAGAACATTCCAAATTCCTCTCGCGAACTCCTTTCACGAAAATCCATAAAACTCGCCTAAAATGTGAAACTAGAGAGAGAGAGAGAGAGAGGGAGAGAGAAAGACAGAGAGAGAGAGAGAGAAAGACAGAGAGAGAGAGAGAGAGAAAGACAGAGAGAGAGAGAGAGAGAAAGACAGAGAGAGAGAGAGAGAGATTCTCGTCGTTAAGTCACGCTCGATCAACCATGATTTATCGGGAGAAGAAAAGACAGCACGGGGTGTGAAGGATGACGACGGTGTTGTCGTTATTAAATTTTAAGCCGGGACAAGACTCGCGGTCCTTTCAAAGTGAATATTAATGTCTCACCAGGTGGTAAGTCCCTGACGAGATTCTGATAACAGTGATACGAGGAATAAGCAAACTATCTCAATATAACAAAATCTCGTTTATCCGCGCCTCGTTTATATGAACAAGTTAATTTCAAGCCTCTATTATGCAAACTACGATCGAATGGAATTTCGCAATACAAACGGTGTATTTTTATAACGAGGATATTAATACACCAAATCATCTGTTGTTATCCAAAATAAATTCTATATGCTAAAGAAGGAACAAATTGATAAACCGTACGAGTCTTTTTTTAATACTGGAATATTTTAATGAAATACCTTTTTGGTACCTGTTTGAGGATAAGTTAATAACAATTCTGAATTCGTTTGATGTACACGCTATAGTGTTGTAGAAGGTAATAATAGACAACAATTTATGCGCATAACAAAAGCTTGTGTTTCATATAACCACTTTACTCCATGTCTGATCACATACGTTCCGTATCTACTTACCCGTATTCTACTGTTCTCTTGTTTCACCGCAAATCTAAGAAAATTATCGTTTATATAGAGACATTACCATCTGCGTGTTCTGACTGTGAAAGCAACTTTGACACCTGGAGAATGAAATTCACACTTCGCAGTACGATTGAGATGTACAATCTTCCGACTTAATGCAAGCGTTATTCTGGTGAAAAGCGATGCGTTTATAGGACACCTTTACGAGCGCCGTTATCAAACTTCGTGAGACTAAAACTCCAGATGTTTAATCGACAGCGGTACAGTAAAACTCCATTTGTTGGGTCGAAATTTTAGTTGATATTTGACTGACTGAACTTTCGCCGAGCGAATCCACTTGTCAAGTTGTCAGCTCTAATCACGTGGACGAAAAATATTAAGTAGCGGAGAAAATGGGTGAATTACAATTGTATAAATTGTTTGTCTTCCAACAAGTTGCAACAAATTTCTAGGCAAGTTCTACTGTGTCCTAATCTAAATATCCAAGAGAGCTAAGATGAGAGTTGGTCGCGAGTATTGGCTGATCTTCGTGTTCCCTATTCTCTCTATCGCGGTTCCTATACGTATATGTTGTATGTGTATCTCTCGTTCTCCTGATACCGAACTTCCTTGCTTAACTAAGTTCTTGGTGAATGCGCTTAACAACCACGAGCCTTGTCCTGCTACTGGCTAGCGCCATACCGACCGTCTGCCGTATGATTTAACGACAAACTTTGAGGTCTTACTTGTAAACGCGGTCAAATTAGCTGGGTACGTATTGCAGCCGGTTATTTAGACTTACGCCGACAGTTTTAAAGTTTCCATGGTGTTACAGCAGGACAACATAAGGGTTGGCAAGGTGACTTTACTTAAGGAACTATTTTATGGAAGGCAAGGAAGGGATTCACGAGTGTTCGTTCTGTTTGTTCGCGAGATTATACTCGCTAATGGTCCTTGGTATTCGTTATACGAGACGTTTTAAGAATCCGGATGATCAAGAGATATAACCGGTACAAATATCAGGATTATTTCTGTTGTAAAGTTCCACTGCAAAGGCGAGCGAATCTTATCGTACGAAAAGCACACAAAAAAACGCCTGGGAAAATCCATTTCTATGATGACGCAGTATCTTTTCATTTCAAGAAAGCTTGCGTCCGTTCGCAATAATAGGGTTTGAGAGTGTTGCCTGGTAGATTCTTGCGTATCCTCAACGTAGGAGGAACGATTCTCTTCTCCTTTTAATTACCTTCTTGCGCAATTTCATTAGGAACATTCAGATATATACCGGACCACGACAGTGTTTGAATACTTACCATAGATAATTTTTATGTATACAGTATGTATAATGGAATTTCATTTGCGAGTAATGAGACACAATTATGAGACAGAAACTAATGAGATACACTAATGAGACGCAATTTAATTAACGTATACAGAAATTACGAGACATTTATTGCAAACATATATTCAACAAAACTTACGTGCACACAATTATGAATTGTATTAAATAATATTACAGCATTGCATAACATAAATAGGTATCTTAAACCCATTAGAAATATTAAATACGAATATTAAAGTTTATCAATATAATTGATAATTAACTGTTTAAACACTTTCGTGATTTCTATGAAATGTACACTTGTATCAAATATTTTGTAGCTTCTGTATGTATTTTTAAATTCGTTTCCACCTGTACTAATATGCTCATGACAGTCGAATCTCATAACAATGCTAATGAAATTTCAAAACGTTTCGTATAACACGCGTATGATATATTCATAAAAGATGTATACAAACGAGCCTGTGTAGTCGTCGAATGACACAGTGAAACTTGGGAATGGAATCGCGATTCGTCTCTTCTTCGTTTAATTTCACATCTCGTGAGAATTATTACACGATTTAAGGATCCAACGGGTGCGTACACCTTTATTGCGTTCGTACGGGAATGAAAAATTACGCGTTTCCTGCTACACGAAATGAAAACCCGCCCCCAATACGAGTGCCGCGTTTCATTCGCTAAAAACACAGCGGCAACTGGCTGATTCATATTTTATTCATGGGACGCGCAACCGGTACAGTTCCCTTCCGATTTCTCGCGAGCCGCTCTCTTGTTTCGTTCCCGGGGGTCTTTCCCGTGGAAAGGGATGGCAATATTGCGGCCAGTTGTAATGTTTCGCGACAATGACGTTACCCTAGTGCTGCACCGGTGTTTTAGAGGGCCGGATTTTCCACTATTTCATAAGTCAAATCGAATGGCGCCCGGTGAAAATTGGGAAAATGGGTTCGATGGTTTTAATGGCTTCAATGGATTTGGAAAAAAACATTTCCTGTGTTACATATGGAGAAAGGCTCTGACCATTAAAAAATGTATTAACTTTTCAAATGAGTATATATCGTAAAAGTAAAGAATCGTTTCTAGTGTCATTTTCGTTTTTTATACGAAGTTATTGTGCCTACGTTTTCTTTTTTTAAATTATTATCTTAAATGCGTAAGTTTTAAAATATATAGAAATTAACAAGCGAATTAGTCATTTGAAACAGCAGTCGCTATTTTTTTTTTTTTTCGTGGAATCTATAAATATAAATCGAAAAATATAAATTCCGTTTATAGATATGAAATGTAATAATCATTGTACCACAATTTCGGATACACGTTGCAGTATTTCGTTATGATGATTATGAGAAACAAAATTATTACGATTTGATGTGCCCGCAGTTTTGTAATTAAAGTACATCCTATGGAAAGTGGGATAGCTTCTGGTACACCTGGTCCATAGATTCGATCAGAAAATTAATTTTCTAATATATAGTAGAATTGTATTATACACGAGGAATTTTAATGTGAAATAATATTCTGTGAACAGGATTCAACCTGTCAAATACTCTTATTTGACGTGTTGTGTCAAAGCGGCCAGTTACTAGAGTTACTCGAGATTATCGCGGACTCACGCGCTGGAATTAAACCGGGAAAATTTCGCAAAATCCAGATTAAGGCGTTACGTGGGACCGCGATTTTCTAGTTTCTCATTTAATTAAAACTTGCGCCTCGGCGGTGAGGATGCAGCGGGGTGGAGAATTTGTTATTCCGGCTGTTCAAGAGAGTGGAAAATAAAGTTTCATCGTTTATGACCGGTTCCTTCGGATAACGAACATACCCAAGCTCGCGGCTATTAACGCGATTACTTTCACTGACCCGATACATTGACCAAGAGTTCTTACATTAATCTGTATTAGCCTACAACCGTGCATCCGACGTTTTGCTTAATTAGAAGCAGTTTGGACGAAGAAGAAGAAGAACGTTTAGCGTGATATACTGACTGAAGTTTCGCCATGCTGCTCGCAGAACAATTAAAGGATCATTTTCTCTATCATTTTGTGTTTTTATTTCCATTACTAATATCTCTATATTTCTTTTTAATATTGGGTTAATGCACATGAAGTTTCTTTTATTGAAATAAAAATGTAGCCGCATGTAGTTTCTTTAACAGTTCTATCCTATTTAATGAAAATAATTTTTATGGTACATGACCAGACTGTTAGTATCTGTACAAATACATTTTCCTTTAAATATTTTTCTATATTTTTTATGAACATACGAGGTTTCGTTTCTTCAAATAAATATTTAACCACATACGTATAGTCTCTCTAGTTGAACTTCGAACAAAATAATTTTTATGATTAGACTGTTGATAATCGTGCAAATTCATATTGTGAGGGACATAATTAACAAGATAAGACTCGAGAAGATATCTAGTATATATTATTACGAGCACTACATTTTAGAACGTTTTATATAATTTTTGTCTTCATCCCCATTAACGTGTAACAAATTCATGCTTCAAGACCGATGGTTTAACTCGAACCATTTCTTTAGAAAGTGACATTTTAATGTATAGAAACCACTATCCGGTTACGTGTACGTTTCTATCACACCCTGAACACTTGGGTGGCGTCTAGACAGGCACACCATGACATGGAATTGATTTACAGACAAGCCCGTTAGTTTGAACCGTAGCGTTCTCCGGTCGAGCCCGACGGCTCGGTTAACTCGGTATTTCCAAATTAACTTAACTTCTGCAGCCTTAATTACGTTTCTTGGCCTGGCCAACTTTGTTAGCGTGTCGCTGCCCATATTGTTTAGCTGTGCCGCCGCTGGCTTCCATTAGCCTCATGTAACTAACTTCCCTCCTCTTCTGAGGACTTTCCGCTTACAGAAGCTTACGAGATCCGCGGATTACTGGCTCAGCTCTTAGCCGGCTTTCGAAGGCCACTCGAAGCCGCTTAGAAACATCCTCATCCTCCCCTAAATCCTGAACGATTTCTAATTCGACCGAACTTCCCTCAATAGAGTGGACAATTTAAAGATTGCCACAGCTAAACGGAGAGAAAGAAGAAAGAAAGAACGTTGAAAAATGCATAGAATGCGCGTAACATGCAAATTTATACGATATATCGAAAATACATAGTACTCGTTGTAATATTTAAAGCGAGGGAACGAATCTCCATTTAGATTACATTTCTCTAGTTTGTAGAAGTATGAATTTCCAACGGATCCGCTGTCTAGTAACGATCTTTTGATTGTAATTGTCGGAATCATACACAATTCTCGGCTACGTTTATGTAGCAATAAAATGAATTTTATCGTGAACATTGATGAAAGTTTACAACTTTGAGATAACAGTTGGAAAGTAAAGTGATCGAAGTTCGGGATAAGGTTAATTTTATTTGTGAAATTTCGTACTCTTATAAATCCTCGAAATAATTTCTATCATTTAAATGAAATTTGTTGTTGCAAAATCGCCGCAGATTATATAGTACATGTTTTTCATTTTAATTCTTCTCCAAAGATTAATCGTTCAATCATCGATCCTTGTCAGGAAGTAATTCATCTTCGTTTCAAGATTCTCCGACGTTTTAATCATGAAACATAACACGTCTGTTATAATTTGAACTTTGACGAAATTGGTAGAAGTGTAGTTCGGAGTAATATGGTTACAATATCGATTAATCGACGTTTCAATGGTAATTCCACGCGAGCAGTTGATTAATCCCCCATCTGACAATTTTACGATCATTACGCGATTCAATAACGAAAAAAATGATCGTTCACGCGACGACGACGTTCATTTCCGTTAGTGGATTCGGCTCGTTACAGACAGAGGCAGCTCTCAAGCCGATAGCTCGCGGGATAAACTAATTAATACTTGGCTCCTAGAGTTGAGCTGCTACTTTATTCGATTAACGACATTGTCGAAACAATGGTGCAATTAATGCTCCGCCCGATGGAACAACGGCACGTTATACGACGTTCGATTCGTCGAGGAAACAAGGGGAACCTTTGTTTCATCACGTACCACGGAAACTTCACTCTATACACGTGAGACACGTAGAAACGAAAAACATATTGAGCAAGATGCGTTTCCGCGGAAATATAATTTGTTGAGGGGATACTGAACGCGTTATGGAACGATATATAGAGAAGGAGAGATCTTTACTTTGAAAAAACTGGTACAAATGATCCCTGCCAGGTTTGTTGAAACGCTGCTGGTCGTTAAAGGGGAGCCGTGGTCATTAATGGCGCAGGACGAAGTCAGGAAAGTTAGAGGAAACTTCTCGACGCTGTTCCCCGTAAAATTGATGCGGGGAAATGGACGCCAACCATTTGATGAATTTCTTCGGAACGAATTTTAATTGAAATTACTTTTTCGCAGCGTTCATTACGCGCTGCGGATCGCGATAGTATTAGTTACGAATAGCGCGCGCGCGTTAAAAAATTATTTCTCCAGCAGAATTTCGACATCGCTTGCACAATTTATGGTATATGGCTGTTTCGTTGCGTTATTTTAATCGGAACGTCACTGATTATTACGGGCGCTGGCGTGGTGGTTAATTCGCCGCTTTGGTACGGATGAAAATGAGAGAAAAGGAAAAAGTGGAAGGAAGGATGAACAAAGGCGAAGAAAGGCAAAATAAGGGAGGAGCAAGGGTAGAGAAGGAAGAATGGGAGGCATGATGAAGAAAAAGGAGGAGAGAACAAAGAAAGGAGGGAAGAGGATTGCAGATTTTTTGGGAATCGTAGTACGCAGGCGAGTTAATAACGGAAGAAGGAAAGAAAGGGAGGAAAAGAAAGGGAATCTGTAAAGAAAGAAAGGAAAATTGTGAGGAGAATGGGAAGAAAAGGAAGGTAAAAATGTAAAAAGGATAGAGAATGTAAGAAAGGAAAACCGGATAGAGAAATATCAATAATCGAGACATACCAGCGAGAAAAATGAAGGAAATAAAAAAGAGAAAATCGGGAGAATTGAGACCGGTGAGAAAGAAGGAAAAGTGTAAGAAAGAGGGAAAATAGATGAATTTGCATCGGTAAAAAAACGAACAGCAAAACGTGTCAACGCGTATTAAAGTAAAATGGAAATAACGAAGGGAAATAGCGAAGCGACGTTTCTCGCGCGGCGAATCGCCATAAAATTTATTTAATAACCCGCGAAAGTGGCTGTTTTATCTGGCGCATCTTTACGAGTACTTCTCTTCGTTCTCCTTCACCTTTTCTTACACCCCTTTTTAACTTTTTAATGGTCTCGAAGGAGTGGAAATTTCTTGACCTGAAACGATCCTCTTCCTCTCGTTTTGTACTCGCCTGGTGTCTCTCCAGTATCATCGATGTCACTTTGACCGGCGGTTAATTCGCAACGAAACTCGCGATGGAATTTTTCTGCGTGCAGTCCGACTACCAAATGGACGATGGATATCTGATGAAGTATTTAAAAGTGTCATCGCGCGGACACGGATCTATGAAACGGTAATTCACGGACCTGTCAATTTGATTCCGCGCAACAATTGAATCTAGACAGCGAGCCAGAATCGTTTCACTAGCTCCAGAGTTAATGAAACGTGTCTATCGAAAAATTAAATATAGCGCACGTGACCTCGGCAAGCAATTTTATGATGCTCGTTCATCGTGGACACACACCTCTTTGCCTCTCGTTCTTTTTTCTCTTTTTTTATTTTTCACTCCTCTATACTCTCTCCCTTTACCTCGTTTCTCTTTTGCCCATATTTATAACCGAACACGGTCTGCACCGGCAGTCAGCGTTTCAATTCCAATAATTGTCGATCGATTACTCCAATTTCGTTACTTCTGCGTACCACCGTGAAGGTGATACTACTCGTTCATTTCTTTCGATCGTTTTTCCCAAAGAGACTTCGTCTGAATAACGTGACTAATTCGATAAAAAAATAGATCCGCGTATGTATATTCAGTGAGCGGAAAGAAATTTGTAGTAGCGTAATTCTGAGCGATTGTGAAAGATTCGTGTGAAGCGACAGCGAACCGAGTGAATTTAGAATAACGTGCAGCTTAATACACGAGAAATTATAGGGCTTATGAGAAAGAAGTACGAGACTTTTCTAGAATATTCTGCTTTTTTATTACAAATGCCAACGCTTATGTAAAAAATTCACTGACATGAAATTCTCTGCATTTCCAATATTTAAATTGTATTAGTTAGAAGCGAAAGAAAGGTACAGCTTCCATATTCATAGGTGTAAAATTTTATTACTGCAGATACTAATTGATGGTTTTGTAGCACGTTTGAAAAAGCGATTTGATTTTGATCGATTCTCAGCTGGCTTACACAATTTATTCCAGTAAACCATAGTAAAACCTCTTCAATCTTCTTCCATCTGTTTTTCAAATTGATACACCAATTCTACCAATTAAAATTCATTTCTTTCTCTGTTGCAGAGCTCACCTCCGACTCGAAGGAAAAGACTTTAAGTCGTTGGGCAAGATTGTGACCGTTGTCCGCGAAAAATGGATAACGGTGAAAATTCTGCGCGACGAATGAGGATATTAGCCGACGACATTCGTATTACAATTTCAACAAACAGACACTAACTTGGCGAACTCGAAGAAGTCGACTAGCCAAGATCGCCTTGAATAGAAGATTCATATCTCGCGGATCTCCTCGTACCGGTGGACCATGGTACGCTATTTAAGGAGATGATAGCCGACATACATTGAAGAGCCTGCTGGAACTGAGAGGATTATATCTCGTACGTCATGGAGGAACACGTAAACCAGACTGCGAACTCGTCCACCGACGGGTTGGCGTTCACCGATGCCTCGATCATCCTCACGACTATGGTCCTTGGTCTCCTGATATCCGTCACCATTATTGGTAAGTTCTGCTTCTACTCTTGGATTCGACGCTTCGACCAAGAAATTTGATAAGTTGTTAAAAATGATCGGGGAAAGTTTTATTTGTTTCGTGGCCTCATTTATTGGCGAACTTCCAACTGGAAAAGTAAAAGCTGTTGAACGCAGGACGAGTCTCGAAGTAGGTGTGTACGTGTGTGTGTGTGTGTGTGTGTGTGTGCAGGGTGACACATTAAAAAGTATCGAGCATAGACGGGGCAACTTATTGACGATCTGATGGTCCAGTTCGCTCGGGTGTTCGATATTAATCTATCGCTGCGAATATTTTGGAAAGTACGTTCGGTAGAAGGAAATGGTTTTTGGAGTTGCTGGAGATTGAGAGAAACTTCGTAAGTGTTATATATAGAAACGAGTATACGTGTAAATAGGGAAAGTTTTTATACCGAATTCAATTCAATTTACGCTGCTCACCAAAAACGTAGCAACATTTTATATACGAAATCGCATCAAGGTGTTGCAATTTTTTTGTCGAACAGTGTATTAGTGGTATTATTACTCCACTTATTTTGTTTAGTTTGTAATTATTACCAGAAGATTGGAAACTATTGTATATTTATAGTATTTCAAAGTAGGTACAACGACTACAAAATTATACCGATTATTGACTCACCCTATATTTACGGCATTTACGTGTTAATTGGGTCTAAGCGTAGTAAATCTGATATCATTTGGTAGTACCTTTGTAGTATCTCAATTGATACTATGGAAATGTCAAATGCATTAACTCCATTGACTGCCACGTGAATTTTATATATTTCTGGCATCCGCAACAGATTTAAACGTACTATATCACACAGTTGAAATTTTGCAGGATATATTGTATTTTGCGTAATTCTGTCTGACAATGCTATCCAAGTCACTCATACTGTTAAACCTCTTTCAATCCATGAAATTTATCGTATTTTAATCATTCTAAAAAAAATGTATTATCGTTGGTTATGTTGACAGTCAGCGTGTTAATTGTTTTTGAATTCCCTTTCACCAGACAGAGAACTGGCAAAATTAACCTTTCGATTAATTTAAATTGCCAAAGCAGGGGCGTTCGAGTGCGTTTGATTATCGGATGCAAATCGACGAAATGGGACATCAATTTTACAAAAACGGCTCAACATATACACGAGTGAGTGGAAACTTCGAATCTGGTTGTCGGTGTCTAATCAATTAATCGTTCTCCTTCCGCTTACTGTACAAGCAGCCTGCACGTGCAAGCTCTGTCTCTCTGTTGGTCGATGTAATGGTGTCTGTTGTTAACGTGTAGTTTCGCGGACGGCGTGAACGGTGCACCACACAAGTACAATGGGAGATTAATCTAAAGCTGACACGTTTCCGCGCCGCGTAATGTATTATCGGGAATGACGAGGGTAACCGTGTGACGCATCCACGCACGCATCTACGCGGATAGAATCGGTCGAAAGACTTGGAAAGTAGCGCACGGAGAGGAAATATCCGTTTCGACGGCGACGAAATGAGCTAGGAGAGCTATCAGGCGCCTCAGAGTTAATGGTTCGATTAGAATTTCATGAGACCTTCGTTCGGCATAGCGAACGCGTGTTTAATGTCTCTGAAAAAAGTGCCAATAAGAATCTATTATTCCTCTCCATAGACCTGTGCATACGATGGTCTCTAACATATTTGCAGAAACATTAATTCCATTTTTAAATGGATACTTGAGTTCTATGTACAGTATGTACAAGCTTACGAAAGTATTCGAACACTCGTAGATATATTTTACGAATGTATTGTACGTGTTAAAGAGATGTTGGAGTTTCATTAGCTGCTGTGGAATTAGACTGGTTAAGCGGTTATATTGGAAAAGTTAGAAACGTGCCTGAAAATGTACGACATGGAAGTTAGGAAATATTTAGTGGAAGAATATATTAAAAATATTTAATATTAATCAATATATTCAGTGGGATCATATTTAATAATTATTATGTATTAAATTATTATATATTAAAGTACCTTAAAACAAACCTTTAAAAAAGGGCAATAAATATCTTGTCATTTCTTCACCGTGGTACTAAAATCATGGCACAAGTAAGGTCAGGGATATTCTATGTGTCAAGATGAAACAACAATCGAGAATAGCAAAATCGCCCCGGGGGCATCAATTTCCAGTTCCTCAAGATCATCTTATGATAAAATTTTAGCGTCCAATGGATTAATCAATATCGAGTCAACGATTGCCATTAAGAGAGATAACCTTTATCCCATCCGCCGTTATAAATTCAAGATGATCGTCCTTCTAGAAAAATAAACGATATGATCTTAAATAATTTAGAGAGTCGAAGAAACTAAGTTATAACGATTATATAGGGAGATAACGATTATATAGGGATTTAGATATCAGACCCTTCTTTTGCGACACAGGAACAGTTCGCTTCATAAACTGGAGATGCGATGCAGATTACTTAATTTCTGGCTGCTTCGAAGACGAATAGAATTTGCAAAATTTAAGACAGCCTCTCCTTGGGATGTGCCATTTCTGAGAATGGCTAACGGGATTCGGGCCATCTTGGAAGGATTGTTAATTACGTTTTTTGCTGACATCGGTAATTTTCTGATAGCATTTCTGCTCTTGATCGAGAAAAGAAGAAAATAGAACGAGGTGTCGAAGGGAATAAGAATTAAAAGGGAATTGTATTGCGCCGAAATGGCATTATCAAAATTGGCCAAATATTGAGAAAAACTGAACCACTGGGCAATTCAGTGGTCAAATTGATCGAGTTGTTTTAAAATTCGCTTTCATTCTGTCTCTCTGCTTCGCCCATCTTTAATGCGATTCGAAACAACCTTTTTCCAATCTGTGAGTCAGTCTTGCACCTTCGAATTCGAACGTCGGGGTCAATACTATGGAAATTTAATTATTGGCTGGACATTGCGAACACTTACGGATTTACGCAGTTTCCAGTTCATCGTGTAAATCGAGCAGCTGTGTGAAAAAAACTCTTTACGAACGTATTACGAATATTGTACAAAGCGTTTTAAATTTTCATTAATTTTAATTAGTTAATTTTCATAAGTGAGATACTACTGCTGAATTGCAAATAAGGAACGTCCGCTTTTGGCGTAGACTTTTTTACATAAAAGCTACAGGATATCTAGTTCGTTGGATAATTGCCAATTTCGTACAGTAACGATCGCGGGGGCATCGGCAATGATGATTGCTTCACCTAAATCTAAAGCGAGCATCGGCGTTACTAACGTGCACGAAGTTATCTACTAGTTCCGATTAATTAATTTCGTTAGCGAATTCCCCTCGCCATTAGTAGATTGTCATTAATCAAATGTTGAACGTAGGGCACGTAATTGAAACACGAGCCGACGATCGATGAATCGCCCAATTTTTGTCCTCATTACCGTGGAAACACCAGAGGAACCTAAAAATTTCATCGCCGGGCTTTGTCTGCCACAAAGTAGAATTTTTCTACTTTCAATCGGCGAATTCAATTGGAGCACGGCTCGCTGGTTTCCTCTAATTCGTGGAGTCGTTTCAAAGGGCGAAATGTTCTTTCGGCCATAATAGCAAAGAAATGACATTAACGTTTTAGTTGGGCGGATCGCAACGTAGCTTATCGTACGTGTCAATAAAAGCTCGTCCTGCTTCTTTAATCCTCCCGCAAATCGTAGAATTTTTGCTGCTTTCAAACGGCAGATTCGATTTCGCCGAGTCAGACACCGATATAGGCAAAATCACGATTTTTCTTTAATACGTATATATATATATATATATATATATATATAGAGAGAGAGAGAGAGAGAGAGAGAGGATGTTCTTTGGAAAGGTAGGATGTCTTTTTCACGTCAAGGATAGCGAGAAGAGACGCTGTCTATATCGACCGCGTCTCCTTTATACGTCTACGATGACCAAATAGAAAGAAGGTAGTTTACTCGTCCAGGATGGTGAATGGCCTATTTAAGCTGTATAGAAAAGGTTCGTAAACCTTTATGCCTCCTCTGTACTACTTTGCCATCCCTTCGCGTAATATTATTCTATACTGAAGGATTCGAGCCTGTATCCGGTATCTTGATGATTCACGAATGTTACTGGTAGTTTCGTTTCGTTTGATGATGATTCGATGAACCATCTGCGTAACTCTTACTCGAGTCGTGGAAGTTGACAGGATTGTTTTACTATCGTCTCCTTCATTTTAGTGTCGAGCCTCCTTTGGATTTGAAGCTTTCGTATTTTATTACATTTTTCTTCTCCTTTATCTACTTCTTCTATAATTACTTTCGTTATCCATTTGTTAGTTTTGGCGATATTCTTTAGGATAGTAATCTTTATATTTTTGGGACTATGGCTACCAATTGTAAGTAGAATATTTTATTTTGTTAATCTTCAATAATACTGGCTGGAACTTTCAGGGATTATTTTATCTCTTTTAACCACTGCAGGCTATTACTTGGAATTGTACTTATTGTTCCTTCTTAATCCTTCCGTTTTCCTGCAGCGTCTTTTTGTGCAGCTTTTTGGAATAGTGGATTAAATTAGAATATTTAGATTTTTCATTTAAAATTCAGAATATTTGGATAAAATTATTAAATAAAATACTTTCATTTAATATAGTACTTTAAATAAGAATTTAATCTACTCAAGCATAAAATATTCTTCACGTATTATCAGGATTCTTAATTCGATAGATATCGTTTCAAAATGATAAATTTTTATTTAATCATACAAACGCCTATATCTCATCGCAAAATTCAAAATGTTTTTTAATATTATGGATATACTTAAAATACCAATTAAATCTGATTATAATTTTTTTCTATTGTCTCCAATAGTTCTTGTATAAAACTTTTTTCTTACCATACCGTATTGTCCATTAATTCAAAACGCGTTCCATTATTCATTACTCTACCCCTAATACTAAATGCTTCCATTCTCATCGAAACAGATCTACCTTTCTCATCAATTTCCACGAGCAAGAAGAAGTTCTTGACCAACATCGTATTCTATATATTTTAACATAATTTAACTCGGTCCGAAGGATAACAGTAGCGAAGAAGGAGAGGGACAGTGGACGAAACGAAAGAGGATCGTGTAGGATATGGCGAAAACCCGGGGGAAACTAACGGGGGAAGAATAAGAAAAGTTTCTTTGGAAATATGAGTTGTGGCTAGTTGAATGCAACCACGAAGTAGTTTAATTAGAAGGAACAACGTGTTGGACGTTCGTCGGTCGACCGCAACTTCTTTAGAACTAAAGAAAAAGTTACATGAAATCAATGAGTTGTCTCAGAAAGAATTCGACATTCTCGAGCAGGAAGCATTTGCCGAGAAGTGGAAGATCTTTTTCTGGAACGTTTATTCAAACCGGAGGGGAGAGGGATTGTTCGAGAACCGTCGGCAAGAACAGCGAGAATTCAGCTACTTCAATCTGACTAGCGTGTTCGGGGTTGGAAAGTTGGAACGCGCCAGTGAACGTTCCACGGAGCCGGAAATAAATATGACAGTAAGTTTCCGGCTCGTAGTGCCGGCTAACGCTCGAACGCACATCGCGCACGCCGTTACTCTGCGTCCTGGATATTCACTTTAGCAAAATGTATCGCTGATTCGTGACGAAAATGCTCGTTGATTCTTGTATGAAAAATCTTCACTCAGGTGTTAATACCGTTAATCAGGCAAACCTCGTTTAAAGAATTATTCGTTGATCTTGTTCCGCGAAAATTAACGATTCAACGAAAAGAATATTTATTCTTCCATGTAGATTTTTCTCTTTATATAAGTACGTACACGCTTGTTGTATTTGTAGAAATATTGAACAAATTTAACGAGCAACAGTATCATAATTGGAGACGGTTCCAATTCAAGATTAATTCGTGCATTAATACTTTTAATCAGACAAGCTACGTTTAAAGAAATATTTGTTAATTTTGCTCGCTGAAATATTTCGTTCGAGCTAAAATCGACGATTATTCAACGAAAACGTATTTATGCTTCCGTATTGATTTTATATTTTTTGTTTTAGATGAATGGACAGTTTATTAAAGAGCAGACAGAATGGTATCACGTTTGAAAACCACCTTATTCAAGATTAATTCATACGTTAATACCTTTAACGAAATAAGCTGCGTGTAAAGAAGTATTTGTTGATTTATTCGGTGGAAATTTTCTTTGATATTAAAATCGACAATGACTAAACGAAAACATATTTACATTTCAGTGTCGATATTATATTTGCCTTTTATGAAAGCGGAAAATTTGAATGGCGAACAAAACGGTATCACGGTTGAAAACTACCGTATTCAAGATTAATTCATATATTAATACTCTTAACGAAACAAGCGGTGCATAAAGAAACATTTGTTGATTTATTCGCTGAAAAATGTCATTGAAATTAATTTCGACAATGATTAAACAAAAGAGTATTTACATCTCAGTGTTGCTATTCTATTCTTCCTTTTTAAAAGCGAAAAATTTGACGGACAAACAAAATATACTATCACAGTTTGCAAACTATCTCGTTCAAGGTTGGCAGTGATTTATTCGAATTTCATCAGGCTCATCAAATTATCAAAACCAACTTACAGTTCGTTTATGTTCGAAAACTTGGTTGGTGAAGTTCCGTTATTTACAACCGGTGACGGTAATGCTTGCATTGCTAATGATCGCGTACCAATTGAATCGAATAGCAAAGACGAAGTTTGAGGACGAAGTTCCTATCTGAGCTAATTCGGAGAGCTCGTGCAGTGTGTCAGAAACATCAAATGCGATTAAGCTTGGGTAGAAAAGTACTTCGATTAGCAATGACCAGCGCCTGAGGGGGACGATGTCAGTGTTTGACCGGCATACATATTCATACGTAGACCGAGGCTTCTCCTCCTTTCTCGGAGTTGTCTGACTGTAAATTCTGTTATTAGTACAGTTCGCTGCCTAACTAACGGCCCGTTGAACATTGCCCAGGTATCCATATCTGTGTCGAAATTAGAGTAATTTTACGGACGCTTGGCAACGACCAAAACGCTCCGCGTAATTATGTCACAATTTTCACATGTTGTCACATGACGTGTGATTATTGGCTTTCAAATAACACTTATCAAACCATAATATTAGTCATTGTGCATCGTGATTAAATGTCGCACAATGGAAAATGTCTAAATTGCTCTTATTATTTTGGGAGACCATTTAAGACAGAGGCGGTTGAGACTGTGAAAAAATGACGATTGTTTTTAATTGATAAACGATTATTTCAGACAGCCATTATTGTTTTGTAAAAATTCTTAGACGCTAAAGGCTGTACCAGAACCTATTGCTGAATAATATCAATCGTTTCTGAGCGTATCGCGAGTCCAACGAAACTCTAACGCACCGAGATGTTTATCGTTGATGCGCGGCTCGTTTCGACCATTTACGATGATTACGAGAATAAAAATTAATCGTCGACTAATCAGTCGAATATCAGCTGGATCGCGTAATAACGGAAAATCGTGTCAGTTTTTATTTCAGCCCGACTATTACGTCAATCTTTACACGTGAGTAATCGTCTATCAAAGTGCTTAAATCGTTGATCTAGAGCTATACTGGTTACTCGATGTCCATAAGCTCCGCGTTATTGCCCAATAAATATTGAGTTGGCTACTCAATACTTCATCGTATTGCTAGCGAATAACTACGCCTATGGTAATTGACAGCTATTTTCATTTCGCTCTCCGGGTCCATTAAAATATACTTACTGCTCTTCGTCTAAATTTAAATGACTTTCAACTCCATCCATTCAAAAGCAGAGAATAAAAGTCAAATTTTTCTCAACCCATCAACATTTACCATTCTTTTGGGACAAGTTCGACTTTCATCTTCTTTATTACATGATCATTTCAATTGCACGATTCGCTTGTTGCTCTGCTGTTCTAAGGAATATTCCCTCGGAACAATTACCAGAATGATTACTCAAAAAATAATGATTATAATCGATAAGTTGTTCTCTAGAATGAAATGTTCTTTGAACAGCTCGTTGACAAAATCAAGAGAGCCATGGATTGAATCGCCTTTCTTGTATATAACGTTAGACATGCCGCTCTTATTCCACCTGAATTTGAATGACTTTTGACTCGTGCATCGAACAGGAGAAGATAAAACTCGAATTTCCTCCAGACAATCACCATTTGCCATTCCTTTAGTCAGCTTTCATCCCAGTTTCATCCCCTACCATCACTTCGACTGCGCGATTTCTCGAACGTTCTTTCCACTGTTTTACGATTACCATCTGGAACGTTGAGGTTTTCTCTTCGCTGATCCTGGCGCAATTTTATTTCGTGCCTCATAGTAATAGAATGATGGAGGAGGAGGGGAGGGGAGAAACAGCACGTACTGTAAGAGGTTGGTGAAAGTAGCCGTAAAGTGCAACAGCGGCGTATCGTGAAGAGAAAAGAATTATTTCGCAATAGCAACCGCGTGGATCGAAAACGTTGATGCGTGCAGCCGCGTATCCCGTGGGAGAGAAATTGAATAATTTAAGAAGAATGGCTCTCGACCACAGGTGGTACCGGCTTACGTATTCCACCTGCGTTCGTACAGTTCGCCTTGAAAGCAGAAACACGAACATCCCGCTTAAGCCTGTGTGCATGTTGAGCTTTCGCGTCACGCATCTTGTATTCTCGAGTGAAAGCGGTGTGTCGTCTATTCATTTATAATAAAACGTTGTACTGCGATTAACGACCACGGTTCAATGCTTCTAACGAACGTTGGATACCGTCACGAATTCCTTGTTACAGAAAAGAGCTGTACGAAGCGAAGAGAAGCGTCGTTACGAATGAATGAATGCGGGATAAAAGATGGAAAGTGTATTTCCCTGGTTTATTTAGTAAGACGTAGAGGTTGGAGAGCAATGAGATCAAGAATGAATTCGTGATTGCGAAGAGACCTCTTTCAAACGACTAGTTTTAAGAATGAAACGGTGAAAGCGTGAAATTCTATTGAGCGGAGGTGATTTTTTTGCTCGCAAACGTGAATTAATATTTGAAAATCACTTTAACACTAGAATTATCTGTTCTTCTTTCATTTGGAATTACGCAACGAATTGGTACATGCTATTGATAGAGTTTTGAATCGAAATATGATTATGTGAGTTTTCTAGAAACGAAATTGATCAACTGCAATTATTCAGAGGGCTGTTCATAATTATTTCGCTTTATTTATACATTTCCATGACCGATAACGTGTCTATATAGATCGGGGTTAGGTAGAAACACTTTATTTCATATTCTAAAGGCAAAATGAATGATCGATATCGAGTTCAGCTCGACGTAGAACTACAAACGAGAATAAAGTAAACTATAAACATATAAATGTTTCTTAACAGATGATGTAAATGAATACTTTTATTCCTTAATATACGATAAAAATTAATGTTTTTTAATGTTAAACAAAAAAGTATTATGTGCCCAAGATTTCTCAAGCACGAAAGCTAATATTCCAGAAATTGTAATATTCATTGGATGATCTTCGATGGATTCTGAAAGGAGTTCGCGTTTACTAACTACGCCAAGCTCTCAACCTATTCTTTTTTTATTTTTACTTTTTTTCTATCGAATTCGTAACCTTAAAGAAGAATAAAGTACCGACTTAAAATCTCCAAGAGACTTTGACTTTGATCGTACGATCTTCCAACGATCTCTAGCTTGAGCCCTTAAACGAATTTCTCGTCGATGCTGCAATCCTCGCACGATCTTTCCCCGAAGCTTGCGACCTTTTACCGACTTTACTACCGAGCTTACGATCGCGCTACGGTTTAAAATAAGAAAGAAAATAGTCTCTCATCAGTCGAATTCGACTAAAATTCTGACGCGCACTGTACTATATCCACGAAACGAAGGATAAGTTTAACACCATCTTCAGGGCAAACGACCGGAACGCGACCGCTAATTTGAAAATGCTCCTCGCCAAGCACCGTTCATTTATTCGTATTAAACGCTTTACGCGGAGTCTGGAGTTTACGGTGCAGTAAAGTGCTTGTGACGGCTTCGAGGCTCGATTTTCTGTCGCTCGAACAATTTAGTTCGCGAAATCGGCGAGAGAAAAATGTGGGAGGGCGAAAAAAAGAAAAAGACAGCGTGTGCAGTGAAACTACGTTCCCTCTGATCCGCGGATTCAA
Organism: Bombus huntii; assembly: GCF_024542735.1. Classification (NCBI taxonomy): domain Eukaryota; kingdom Metazoa; phylum Arthropoda; class Insecta; order Hymenoptera; family Apidae; genus Bombus; species Bombus huntii. Next base: position 5,134,485 of record NC_066250.1, read on the forward strand.
CGCGACTTTTCCGGTGTACACGTGTTACAAATCGACGATTCTCGTGATATAAACGTCGGTTTACTTTATACCCGCCCACCAACGTGGAAAAAGATCGGCCATCGTAAAAAGGATTCAAACGTGCAAATTACCGTGGAAAATTATTGCGTTAGGACGTGAAAACTACTCGCGCCGTTATTAACAAGCACGAGTGGTGTCGAAATGGAGTGAAAACCGTGTAACGCAAACCATGATGCCTATAACACGGGAAACTGTTAATTTCAACATTGATTCAAACTCCGTGGAAAGCGTAGAAACCAATCTACTCTGCAGCGATAATTGAGTCGAACTTCGATGAATTATAAAGAGTCTTCTGGATTTTTTGCAAATTCATATGTTCGAAAACATGATCGAAAAAGTAGAACGTTGGTAAAAAATTGTGTTATGTACCAATTGTATTATGAAAAATACTAGATACTGTTGATATTTTCTATATTTTTTCACGTTACGCGCGTTCTCTGCAATGTTGCGTTTCCAAATTTCCTAGAAATGCATAGATATATCCGCGATGTAATTATAAATACGGAACAAATATCTAACCATATTCGCGCGCGCGCGAATATCCTCGTGGCACGTGATTCGAGAGAAGAATGGAAGATCGATGAGGCGTGAAGTTTGGAAGAACGTGCCGTTTCAAATTCATCGTTTTATGGGACAATGTCCGATCTCTCGATTCTTCTCGGTTTGGCAAACGATAGATAAATTTACGAATTTTCCTGCAAAATATTCCAGACGTGTGCGTTTTGTATCGAATAAACGTTTCGCAGAGAGCGCGTGTTATTTATTCCGCTGCGAGTTTACGTCAATTGCTCGTTGTACGTTCGCTCTGACAGAGATCGACACGCGTCGTCCAACGTTGTAAATTAATTTTTCAAAAACCGTCACGTTAATAGGAAGACAGGCCGAAACTGAACGCGTTTGGCAAATCGTTTTCGCAAAACGATGGTGCTGGCGTGTCTGTTTCGTTTAAAGGCTCGCTACCTGGCCAACGAATAAACTGATTATGCGATTGTCAAAACGTTTGCTAAGCCTTCAAAGCGACGACAGCGTCGAAAGACTAATTACAGAATGTAACAAGCTAGTTGCCTCTGCTTCAACGTCCACCGTTTGCTGACAAATGGATGCTACCTGCAATACCTTCGCCACTGACTGCGGATAATTAGCACGAGTGTAACCACTACTCGCTAGTGGAAGTGAAATTCAAAGGATAACGAAGATTGATGACGTTGACTAGGAATTTAGCTTGAAAATTGTCAAATTTTAGGTACTTTGTCTGTAGGGCGAGCAAGATGCCATATCATTATCCATGGAAAATGTTGGAGAGTTCCGTTAGGCCAGATTTATGATACGGTAAAATACAATTGTTATTTTATAAATAACTTTAATAGTTCGTTTCATGATACGTAAGTAGAAGTTTAGATTTGCCACTCAATAATAATTTAATTGACTTGTAATATTATTTGGATATATTTTTAGTTCATTCACATCACTAATTTCACACGACATAGTTAGGCTATAAATTTCAAAATTGAATTATAAAGAAAATTGAAAAATGTTGCGCCCAATTTTTATTCAAACCAGAGAATCGAATTTCAACTACAAGGTAGTACAACACACCAAGTTGATCAATTTTTATTGCACCTACTTGGAACTGTAATCGTTCTTTTAACGCTTAAACAAATCAAAGTTAAACTATGCATAATTACCATATCTATCGGTGTATCTATTTATCAAAAATTTCCCCCACCCCCACTACTTTCGACATTAATCTACTCGAAGAGTTTACGCATCCGGAAAATCTGCTACCAGCGACCATCTTTTATCCGGAATTATTAACCGAAGAAAGTAATATGTGGAATTTTCATCGAAAATGAAACGAGAATCGTTCAGCTTCGTGCTTTTCGGGGTTCCTTGGTAATCAGCTTATGAATTATTTACGCGAGTTCCGAGGACCGTGCGCAACTAACCGGATGTATGATTAAAACGGTGACTCCCGGTGAACCTAAAAGTTGCAGCGAACCACCTCAAAGCACGCGCTAAAATCGTGTAGGTAGGGGATCTTGATAACGTCACCTATTTCAATGCTGATGAAACAGACTGTGAAATGTTTTGAAAGCATACGATTTAGAGTTTCCTACGAGTAATTATGCGGAAAGCTTAAGTCGCTGTTTTAGGGAATGTTTGCTCGATCTTCACGCGATGGAGTACTTGGGGGATTTTCTAAAACAAATTTTTGTTCCAGGGAACCTGTTCGTGATAGCAGCGATCCTGCTCGAGCGAAATCTACAGTCAGTGGCGAATTATTTGATCGTCAGTTTGGCTGTCGCTGATCTTATGGTCGCTTGCCTGGTCATGCCCCTTGGAGCAGTTTACGAGGTATCGAATTGTTGAATTTTTACCTGTTCATAAGTAAACCGCGGATGTGTAAACTCATATTTTCGTAAATACGAGTGAAGAAATAAAACCCGAACAGTAATATACATCATTCGTTAAATATTGCAAAGGATGTTATATTTTTATTATATGTATTTTTGCAGCACGAAATTTCCCAAAAATACATAAAATACATCCGCAGTCTATTTATAATTTATAACTGTAATATTTATAATAGAAAACAATTCCATCGCGAAAAAAAACTCGCGTGGTAACGATTTATGAACGATGCTTAATGTTTTATTTGTTGTATTATTAACTAACAAAGTTATTATGAAAGAAGAAAATTTTAATCGACCGATCTTTAAATTCCATGGTAATTTAGCGTATTGCAAGACAAACTGAATGAGTCCAAAAATCCCAAATTTCTCGTATTATACCGTTCGTGTGGTGAGTAGAATTTAATTTTAATTTCAACGTTGATGAACGCTTTTCGCCGAAAAGGGAGAAGGACGAGGCAACTCGGCTCGTTAATTTCTTCTCTGGTGGCTAAAATTTTTCAGAAATTCATTCGAAAATTCGGTTACCGCGTATCTTGTCAAGCTACGGGTAATTTAACGCATTCATTTTACAAATACGTACAGTGGCTCGGAAAAATATTTGAACTCTTAACATATGTATTATACGAGTATAAAACATTATGAAATTTTATTATCACCGTAATAAGACAAGACTGTCCGCATTATAAACTCTAACTCAATTTCTAACCCCTATATACATTTTCAAATTGGCTCCTTTGACCAATATGATCATGATAATCGTGTTTCATTATAGCGCTAATAGAATTTCAAATTGTTTCGTATAAGACACATAATATATATTCATAAGAGGTTTCTTCAAGTATTCGCATACTTTCCTAGGCAATTTCGTAGCAAATGTAGATCGATCATAAGGTTTCTTGCCTCTAAGTTTTACGACGGAACGGTATTCGTTCAAAGCCAGCTATCGAAGATCGTTTGCAGTTAGTGGCTTTAGCCGTTCGATACAATTTGCGCCGGATTAAATTCCATGATTTAACAGAGAATTAACCAAGTAGTTGGCCGAACTCTCGTCATCTCGAAGAAGTACTCATCTTGTGCACTGGTAATAAACCAGTTTAACTTTAATCGAGAAATTGAAAAAAGGATAAGAAAATAAATGGAAGAATGGACCAAGTTAATAGGAAGTTTTGGGAAAATTCGTCATTCTAAGAAAATAATCGCGGAACTCACTAGCACTGTTTTCAACAGTGAACGAGATTCAATTTCAATTTCATTCGTTTCCTCTTCCAGAGGAGCAGCAGGATTGTTTCGGTTTAATGTATTCCAATGGATTTACGAAATCTTAGAAGACTCGAGAGCTCCTGCAACTTGCAGACGATGATGTATAATTAAAACGGACTCCCCATTATGTAAGAAACTCGTTACGCCCGTCGTTCTATGAAAATTAATTACCGTTTTGAAGTTGTTAAGACGATTACCAGGCAACTTACACAATCGTTTACACCGGTCTCGAATAGTTGCCTCGTCGTTTCTATTGTCCCGAATTTCGCGTGATATGATTGAAGTTGCTTCGAAATCCTTGCATCGTGCAACTTGTTGTTCCGAAACCTATGAATCCAGAAAATAGGGAAATCGATTTTTTCGGTCGATGTTGCTGGAATTTAAGAATCTAAGAAATGAAAAAATTAATTATTCTTTCTGTCAACACGGTACTGTATTTAAATAACTTTTATGGGAAAATAACATTCCGTAGCTAGTTATTCCCTGGAAAGGATTTACGTGGGTCGTCGTTAAAGCTTTACTTTGACTTCTCGGATTTGTGACACAATATCTGAAACTTATGAATGTCCCAATCATTTATTTACCTCCACTCTGACCCGGCTCGTTGAACAGAGTACAGTTAAAGATTCTTAAGAATATAGAGAGAACCAAGAATTGAATAATAAAAAGTGGGGAATAATGGGATCTAGAAATGCAAAAATGTAGGGAAGTTAATAGCAAGGGAACGAACATTTCAGGGATTTGGAACTTGGGAAAGTAGAATAATTGGTTCTTTCTATCGGTATTACTTGATAATGAATATTTCAGGGATTCAGAAGCCAAATTGAAAATCTCATCTCATCATACTATAGGAGCTCACTACAGAACATTTAATCTAAATTAAACTGCAGCACTGAAGCAATTTAAGGAATTCGATCATCCAATTAATTATAAAGCCGCGAGATTAGTCGCTTCTGGAATAAAGTTTCGAAAATATCAATAGAATTATTGTATTAACAAAGTCAAGATTAGAATAGATTAGAATAAGAGGAAAAAATCAGTGAACGAAGATTATATTCTTGTAGCTCTGCTGTTGTCGACATATTTCCACGAGAACAGAATAATACTGCGCTCCGATTTCAATGAATTCACACCACATAGGAGCTCCGGAGTCTTCGTTTTATGTTCTTTTCGGAACTTCATCGTACCCGAGGGTCTCCCAATTCGAGCGTTCTGCGAGCAGAGTATCCAAGCGCACGTCTCTGCAAAGAGTTGCGAATGTATCTGCAACGTCTGCGTAACGCGTTCTGCATGTTACCAGAACACCGCTGGAGTTGGAGATCTTTACATTGTGTTCTCAATGCGTTTACTAAAAATGGGCGATTTTTAACCGACAAATAGTAAGAAATGCAGAAGCTGTGCGTATGTATAGAAATTCGATAAGAATTCACGATTTATTACGAATTTATTACTACTAAATATAGAAATTAACTTGGTGCTGCTTTCAGATGAATTTACCATTTATTTATCAGCTTTTAGATTAATGCCTAATTCGTTGACACCAGTTTGTTTTTTTTCTATTATTGAAATCTTAAGAAATTGTTACTTGTTTCTTAATTCACTGGAATCATAGGAGGATACATGAGAGAAGTTTCTTCATCTAATAGCTATTAATTACACAGACTAATTAATTCGTCAAACTGACAAACTAGTATTTAATATTTAAACACCGATTACCATTTTATTCCTTTCCCTTTAAGCAGATGTTTCATAAAACTTTTTTCGTATGTAAATTCTACGAAATCCATCTAAGTGTAGAACACAATCTAGCTAAAGTAGGCGTCTACGTTTATCCATCAAAGGGGAGATATATCAGAGGAATTCCAGGGCCTGTAATCCTCCGAAGTGAAGGTGCTCGATCTCAATCTTCGAGCAATTCCTCATTCCGTAATGCACGTGACGGATATACAGCTTCCTAGCTAGACGTCGCAATGAGCAGCTTCTTATTAGCCAAAGAAACTTCTCTACGTTATATTGTCTTAGAAATTATAGACCGCGTTCAACGCTTTCAAGATGATTTACATACGGCTTCTTGACTGTTACTGCCATTCCAATGTTAAGTTAGGTTCCCGCTTAGTTAGACGGTTACTGAAATTCACGTTCTTCTTACCGGCAAACAGCGCCTTTAATGTGTTTCACCATTCTGACGTGTAGTCTTGCCTCTACTCTAAGCTTACGTGCACGCAGGCAAACCGTGATAGCGATTCTTCGCTTTAAACTCGTTTAAAACTGTGCAGCTGCTCAAACAAAAAACGTGCGCTGCTGGCCGAAAGCATCTGAACACTTGGCTATTCCTGGCAGGGTGTAATTTAATTACAGAATCGCAAGTAAAAATTATACGTTGACCAATGAATCACACAGAAACTGACCAATTCATCGATCAAACATGATGAAATCGTAAATGGAAACGCAGAGGAAAGTGAAAATTACAAATATTATTTTGAAAAGTTCATCTTAAAATTCGCGATCGTTTATACTATCTCCGTAACGAATAAACTCATGAAAATAAACCCTACATCTGTTGAGATGTTGAATGCTAATTGCGTTCTTGACTAATAAAATTAGGAGAAATTAGTATGTAAAATGATGTTGATCATGGAGTTTCGCTTCTGAGAGGCTCAAATAATAACTACGTTCTGCATTTGTTATTTTATATTTTCTAGCTGTTAGTTGCTTATTAATTCATATATTTCACGTTCATGCATTGTTGCTATAAAATATATGTAAAATGTCCAGATACTTACAAACGGCAATGTAGCCGAATGTGAAAAGCAATTCTAGAAAAAATTCAGTCCAATTCCTGACATTGAATCTTTCGAGCTTTACGATAAATAAAAATCTCCGTTCTATTCATACGTTTAAATTTTTAAGTTTGAATTTGCACAAAGCACCCAACGCGCAACACAGAACCACTGTCACGTCCTTCTCGCAAACACATCGCAGCCCAGTCGGAACTAAAGCAAAGGCCCGCCGGTCACAGACTACACGCCGAGGATTGAATATTTTTGGGAAGCTTTGACAATGTCAGTCGACTCAGTACAAACAAGGCAAGTTGGTCAAAGGTTGAGCGAGCAAGTATTTGTATCTGTTTCTCGGAAGGTGGGAAAGCTGTCTGAACAATTTCCTGTTTCTGCACTTACCAACCGGATTCTGCAAGCTCCTAATTAGAACAAACTATCTTGCCGAACCCGCGCCTTCCTTCCGTCTTTAAATGTTCTCCATTCGATCTTTATTCGCCGCCTTTCCTCTAATCGTTCCCTCGTATATTTGCCTTTCGCCTAATCGTATTACTTCAACTGTACGCCACTCTTGATATCATTCGCCGTCTATATACGTTCACCTTGGTACGTAGCAACAATCCATTCTCTGCTTTTCGCCAATTTATCTCAACTGCCTCGTTGCGACGAGGGCAAGAGAATCGCACCGACACATAGACTCGTTCAATTTTCTATTTCTTACTCGCGAGGATACGGCCGCGTTTAAAGCACATGGCGTGGAAACGCAGTCGCCTTTCTTGCTTCCGCCACTTTTCCCCTCTTCTCCTACTTTCTATCCGACGGTTCTCCGTCGTCTTTCCGCTTGATGGCCGCTCTGCCCTGTGTGGTAATGTAATTGGAAAGCTTGGCCAGTCAAGCCCGGGTGTCGAGCACGCAGCGGTTTCCCGTTCTGTTTTTCCCTGTAGCAGCGTGAGCCGCGTTTGGTTACACGGCGAATTCCTGATGTCCGCGAATTCCTGATGCGCGTTCCACTGCATACCTCGAAACGCTAGCTGTTACTCTACTTATCTAGCTCGTTTCGTTTCAATTTTATTAAGGATGCCGGCAGAATGTTCTTTGAGGATGTAGTCAAATCGTATTAAATGAATGAAATTGTTGGATTTATTTAAGAAGTGTGGTGAACGCCGCAACATGTCGCAACATATATGCGGTTATACTACTAGTTTACACACTTTTGCTTCTACACGTGGTCATTATAATTTAGGCTATAATTTTGTAACTTTTCAAGTGGATATTACGGTAATATACATCACATACGGTGTTGTATTAAGATATTCGTTCGTATGGTGCTTTCATTTTACGTTTATATCACTAGCGTCTGTATTTTCACTCGTGCAGATCCCCACGGCGATTTTCTCCTGCGCTCTTACTTTTTTCAATAAATATCAAGGCAGTATGTAGTGCTCAGGATATAACACAGTACTATGAAGGTTCTAAACGTGTTAGAGAAGTCTGTACGCTCCATAATGTGTCGATAAAATGTTTTCTAGTTTGCCACTTTAATTTTATACTACTGGTTTCTACAGTTTCATTCGCGTGTGTTCTCGGCATGGTTTTAGCTCCAACTTTTTAATTTTTTTAAAGAAGTGTCTCGGTAATATTTAATATTTTATATAGTATATATATGTAGCGAAAAAGATTCTAACACTGTGCTGTAAAAGTAGTTAGCTATTTTTAATCATCGTTCGTTTTCCAAGAATAACAAAATTTTCCGCCGGAAAGTTTTGTCGTGTATTTAAATTGCAAGACGAAGGCTGCTCGTCGTGGCAATAAAAGCTAAGTTAAAAATCGCTACGCTGAAGGAATATTCGTAGTATAAGAATGCTACGAATTTTCTGTTCGACTTCAGGCAGTTCCATAAATGAACGTGTATCCATAACATTCCGTTCGTTCTGAAATTTAATTTCATAGTTCCAGAACTTATATTGTTTGTGCTCTCGTATCGAATAACTAGTTTGCTGGCCGAGTTTTCGCGACTCAAAAGTTTCATTTTTATCACCCTGTGCTCGGCCTATCTTCTCAAATTCTTTTCTCTTTTCTCCCGTTGTTAGCCAAATTTACGTTGCCTCCTTCCAATTTCCTTCAATTTCCTTTTACCTCCGTTTCTTTGTCCTTCAGCTCATGTCCCTTTTATGCTCTCTTTCTCTTTCATTTCACAGACCAAGAAAATTTTACCTTCTGCATACAGTATATTTTTTTCATGCTTCCTGATGCCACTTTCCCTCGTTCCGAAATTCTTTTCATAATCTTATTTATCTCTTCTTCCATCACCGAATCGTTTATCTCCTGTATCTTCCATAATTCTCTTTAATCGATACTATTATCCGTTAGAATTTAAAACGTTATATTTATCCTTTATTTTATTTCGGATCGTATACGTAGGATTTATCAGATTTTCGTCCTCCTTCAATAAACGTTTGATGAAAGGTATCGATAAAGTAAGAATGGAACGAAATTATGGGAGACAAAGCGCGGGTTAATCGCGCATCTCATCGGATAGTCGATAGAAAATTTCGCAGAATTAATCGGGAATGCGTTCGATTTGGACGGACGATCTAAATTGCCATGTTATTGTAATAACGTTACAAATCGTTGGAATCGCGTTCGCATGACAAAGATTAATTTTATCCTCAGAGATATGAAATAGCAGAGATTTACAAGGGGATTCACACTATGGCGAAATTTATCGGTTCGGCAGACTGCGAATCTATTTAATTTAGTCATCTGTAACTTTACATTGAAGTATGTATTCCCTTTCGTTTTGTGCAGCTTTACATTATTTTAAAATACATACGTCGAATATTCGCACGATGACATTTTCAACGAAGAACGATGGACGAATCAAAGGTAATCAATGGACGAGGCAAAGAATGTCACTCGTCAAACATATGATATTTCATCGACGAGGCGACATGGAGAAGTCTGGCTGGCACAAATTTAATGGAATATTGAGAATAAATCGGCGCTCGCGTAACTTATTGCTCGCCACGACGAATGTATCATTACGGACAGATATATCATACATGCAGAGAACCGAAATTTGCAACACTTTCTGTCCATTTCCACTAATTCTCGATTGAAAACCATCAAAATGCATTGTGAAGGCAACGTTCCATTTAGGAAATTCTATCTCACAAAAAGGAAAATACTCGTACACTTGTCGTAGAAAACTTTTATATATTGCGTGTCTGACACATTTTCAAATTTCCTTAGCATTGTATTAAAAAATTAGTATATATTAGGTTGTCCGGAAATTATCTTTCTTTCGCAAACGTGTTTTTTATAACAGTGCACCTTCGTACAAACGTGAAGCCAAATCTGTGAAATGTCACGGTGTTTATGTCAACAGAACAAAATGGATCGTACGTAATTCCACAAAATGATATAAAACGGAAAACGTTGTGCGTCTATTATTTCCTCATAAAACAAAAGATACTTTTCGGACAACCTAATAACACGAATAATATTCTTAAACGTATAATTGGTGTTAAAGATGGACTGAATAAATATCGTGATTTATACTATAATTTATAATTGACTTGTTAAATGCTTTGATGATTGTTGTAAAATGTACATTTGTGATAAATATCTTCTAACTTCTATATACATTTTCTGATTCGTTTCAACTCTCACCAATATCATCGTGATATTGGTTTCTCGTTGCGATTCTAAAGAAATTTCAAAACATTTTCTACAAGACGCATAATACATTCGTAACATATTCCTGTAAGTGCCTGGATATCTTTATCTTAATTTACGTAAAAATCCAAGACGTTAATTTGTCTGCAGACATAAGCTATCCATTGAAAAAATTGAAGCGAAACGAGCGCGCAGAATTAGACGAAGTAAGAAGGGTCGAAAGAAAACGAGAAACTGCTGAGAAACATTGCTATGCTTCTCAAGGTAAATGCACTTATTTGAAAGCTCGTGATATTGCGAGCTGCTCTTAGTGTGTTCCAAGGATGCGATGTTCATGCTGAGGAGCAAGCTTAACCCCATGTAAAGAATCTGTGTCTGTGTCTTGAGAACGTGGCAAGCTTATTTGTCGCGACTCGTCTCGTCTACAATTTTCCTTCGCTATTTCCTTTCCCATTTCGCGTCGACTCCGTGTATCGGATGATCCAACGAAGCTTGACTGTATCCTTCGCCGCGGCTCCCTCCATTTCGAACGGTATTAATACACTGATTGGAATTGCTGGTCTTTCCATCCGCGAAGATGGGAGCTTGGATTAACCTTATCTTCTTCCATTTCAAGAACTGTGAATTATATTGTGAATCAGTGCACTGGTAGTTTTTATAAAATAGTTATGATATACTGTCTTTATAATTACAGCGTATTTAATTCTAGCATTTACGTACTAATTAATTAGGTCCAATATATATTCGTGTGATATGATGGAACTTGCGTACAAAATTGCCTAGAAAAATTTGATAATGCGAAATGGAGACGTATGAAGTGTAAGAATAAAACGCTTCGTTGCGAAATAAGGGTACGTGTCAGTTCAAAAATTAGTTACGTTTTTCCAACTTGTAAGAGCATTTCGTTGCAGAGAATGGAGTTGTTAATTAATCATGAAACTAAAAAGATGATACGTTTCAAGGTTAACACACAATTCTCAAAATCTCGACCCACATCGCTATGATCTTCAATTCACCATTTAGTCTTCTTACATGAAAAGTAAGAAAGATTCTAAGTGGAGGCGTCTGTATATTTGATCGTCTTAACATATTCTTCGAACGACAATTCATCACGACACGCATCTGGTGTAGCCATAATCTAACATTCTCATTTTAAATATGGAGTTCTGTGACTACAAAGTCTACTGCAAATTAAATGGTTCTTGTGTTGTAAATGTGTATAGGTTTCCACGCTTTGTCGGCTAGAGCAGATATTAAATTCGATGCAAAGTCAAAAAGCATTCCCCGCGATACTACAGGAACGTTTACTTCCAGCATCTTCACCTTTCTGCACGAAGCTGTTCCATTTGTTTGTCGAAGAGTTTAGCTCCCTTTGGTGGGCGTGCCAGTGCACACATTGTGCCAGCATTTCCACTGAAGTATGCTTCTGCGCATAAAAGTAGCTGGAATGACTGCTTTTCTTTCCCCTCTTTCTTTTCTCTTTACCTTCCTTCTTTTTATAATCCTTTTTATTTTACGTTCTCCTTCTTATGATTATTTCGGAGCGTGGTGCTTGTGAAATTTAAAGGTGCATTCGTGGCCTCGTTGTCTCGTTTTTCCACGCCTCGATCAGAACTGTCGAGAAATCTACTCCGAGACTCGAGATAGTTGTCTTTAAATTGCAACACGGGGATCGACCCGTTCCTCGATAATGATCCCGTTGTGGCGTCATTATCCGGAGAAACGAGTTTCGCGTGTTATTCGCGAATTATCGATACGTGACTGTCATCGCTGACTGTGTTTTAACCGTTGAGAATTCGCGGCCAGCACGGTTCATCGATGAAAGGTCGCGACAGATGTACGATAATAAAATACAAATTCTATCGAAATTTCTAGATGATTTAATACTGTGAATTCTATTATTTTCGATCAGATACCTGACATCTATATAATTTTCACTTAAAATTTCCAAATTTCCGGATTGTCTGAAATTATGATAAATTATGGCCCTGTGTTATCAAAAAGATGCTTGGGAATGCTACAATTTCACTGTTTTATGAAACTCATATCTGCTTTTGTTCGGCGCGAAATTAAATTCTTCATAACTTGAGAAATGAGACTTAGACAATATTTTTGTGCATGAAATTTCTTCATTATCTTGATGTGTAAAATCATATAAAAATGTCACTCGTTTTTCTTAACATATTGTATGGTTTCTTACGACTACAATAAAAAAAAAAATGATTCCGAACCTTTACGTAATAACGTACATCACTTAACGTCATTTTCTGCATTTACTATTTGAAATCTTTGAACGGAAGAAGCTCAGTCTCTTTCAGAATATTTCTCCCTTTCACAGATATTTTTCAATTTTGTCGCTAATTACTCGCCTCCTGTTTAATGAATTTTTAATTTAGCTGAAATTCCTATCAAAGGAGAGTCACAGATAAAGCCGTGCTTCGACCAATGATTCATGAGTCTTTCAAATATTAAATTCAGCCAATCGAGTGAATCGGTTTAACGAACGATACCGAACTGTACATAACGTGGCACGTTGCTATTTGACGTTAACAAACAAATACGCAAACGGCAGCGAAATGATAAATTCAAAATCAAACAGAACGAAATACACCGTGTATTCGACCTGTCGACTTACATTTCGTCTTCAGAATATAGAGACGATGATTTTTTCCTACTTGCAAGATTTTCAAACGAGTTATTCGCACTGTCTCGTTACGTATGAATTGCGTTTGATAGAGTTTGATTCGATGATGGAAGTTCGAAAAACGATAGACACGTACAGCGTCTGGAAAAATTCATTCCATCAGGATTCGCGATGGTGATGCCCCTTGAGAGTTAATAAACGCTCGTGCGAGAAGTTACCATTGAAATATTTACGAGGCAACCATATTTTCGCGGTGAAACATGATTCGTTGGATTCTACTTTACTCGAACGATCTGTAGGAAAGTTGTTTTTTCCTAATACGATATTTAAAAATATTGGTAAGAATTATTCTTTAAAATTTTAGAATTACTCCTCCTTGGTTTATAATTGCGTGCAAAGTTATAAAAAATTGTAAAAAAATTAAGTAGATGACCTACAAAAATAATAGAAGAATAATACTTACCTTTGAGACAAGGAAGAAGGCGCGCCCGTGAAGTCGGCAACAAAATCAAGACGGACACGTTTTGGATTATCGTCGTGTTTACGAGGATTTTAAAACGAGGCTGCCTAATAGGTTTACCCTGACGAGGTCGCCGTAAAGCTTCGTAAAACACGGTTAAACCCGCGGGATCCTTTCAACGCGAAATCGTCATAAGGACTCTTTACGTTAGCCATCACGAGAAAGCTCCGGCTAGTACGAAAATATTATCCAGCCTTCTTGTCACATAAACGACCGAGACATAATCTCAAAGAAGAGAAGCATATCGATCCAACAGTGCATCTGCTTCATAGAATTTTCAAACTCTTTGCCGTAATTGAAGTATTAAAATCCAACGGGACGTTCGACGCTTGGAATCGAATTCCAAATTTTCCGTGAATTTGAAAAGTTTGCTACGAAGATCTTGCAATAAAAAGCAGAGAAGTTTCCGAGTAAAACAGTGTACACACGTTGAAGTAGAATATCAAAGAAGCGGTTTAACGGACGTTGTCAGAGGAGCTAGAATTTATCTAAACGATGATAAAACGTGGAAGCTGACTGTTAGCGCTGTGAAAGGAACAGAACTTGCAATCGTTAGAATCTTCTGTATCGTAAAAATCCAACGAAGATATCGTCAACTGTAAATGCTCTTGGATCCTCTTGAATGTGGACACGTCGAACTACGGAGTATTTGTCGAGAGCTCCCAAAGAATGAGAAACTTATCCTAAGGGAACGACGCGACAGGTCGCGTTCGAAATTCACGGCTGAAGTTGAAAGTTCGAAGTCTCGAGGTGGTGAAAATTTCGCCAACGTGTTACTCGAATACGCTATGAGAGCTCTCTATCAGTGATAGCAACATCTTTGTCGTGTTAGAGCACATGTAGATGATGTAGGTGAATTTGCAGGTTGTGGAGATTACGACTACTCGTTGATCGTGGGTTTACGAGTCATTCGTTTGTAAGTTTTATTCTCTATGGGACGATACAGAACGTGTGCAAGTGATCTATCGATTTTCATAGCGAGGAATATTAGCGTTTAATTCGGATAAAAGTAGTATTTTCTTGGAATATTCTTCTTACAATTTTTAGTATTCATCTTCTCATCTAACTTCAATCTGAAATTTTGGATAAAAGAAGATTCGCTTTATCATTTGTATAATCGTAAGTATCGTTCGTTGATGAATTTCATTCCTTGTACAATAAAATTGTACGAAACGACATGCATGGAAATGATCTTGATTCTAATGCATTGATTTTAATAATAAGGATAATTTTAATAATATGATTATAATATTTATATTATTTATATTTATATTTGATTTAATAATATGAATTATATGATTTTAATAATAAAATTCGCGCTTCAAATACTGAAGGTGCCATTTTCTTCAAGTGTGTTCTTCTTTTAAAAGCCGTTTTTCTTTACAAGCTACGCATTCCTCTCAACTTGTAGCATTTATCACCGTCACCGAGATTTTTAGATATTAAAGTGAAAGAGCATTTTTTGTCATTCGTAAACGTGCGAACGAGGATGCAATATCGTCGACTTTTTCTGGTCGGATAGCAACGCGATCAATGAGAAATCACGCGCGCAGCGTCAAGGGAAACCGTAACGAATTGAGAGAAAATAAAATCGGGACAACTGGTTCGACGGGAGAAAGGTTTATGTACACATGGAAAGAGAATGGCCGACTTGGAGCAAGAAAAGCAAGCGAACGTTCCACGTGTGCGAAAAGCTTTCAAAGGATCCGACGCTTATCCGTGAATCCAGCTGGAAGCCATAGAAGGATGCAATTGAAATTGAAGGTCCTATGCAGTCTTCGAAGGTTTCGATACAGACGCACGTAAAACTTTTACATTCGAATCAAGGACGCTCTGACTAAGGGAATGCGGATCATATGGGCTGGCAGCTAAGGAAATGCGGATTTTGTCGATACCGACTAATCCGCATTCCTTAGTTGCGAAACCATTCAAATGTACATAAAATACATAAAGACGTACGAAGATACATAAAGATTCGTAATACTCGTTGAGCATTTGCTAGCATTTCATCCCCCGCATTCTACCCGAAATTTCTTCTTTTGTCTTGTGTCACATATTACTCTCGATATAATCGGCTGACGAATTCTTCGAAGAAAAGATCGCAAACGATCCGACTCTGAGTTGAATGAAACACTGTAGCTTAAAGAATAGCGAAAAATAGTAGATTGTAGATAATATTTAATATAAATGTCATGAAAGCTGTCTTGAACAAATAATAACAAGTGTTAAAAATGATAGATAATAATAGATCATAATGGGATATAATGAATAAATGGCTGCTGGAATATCTTTTTCATCAAGTGTTTTGCAGTTTCAATGTACATCTTCGTTTCGTATTTTATAATTATATTCATGACAGTCGTGTCTCATTATAACGCTAATAAAATTTCAGTACATTTCTCATAACTAAATGGCAAACTTTTATGGGAAATTCAAAGCTAGAAAAATGCACAGAATGCAAATAATATGGAAAAATCTATAAAATATGGAAAACGTAGCTGCCGTTCATAATATTTCACTGATAAGTAAAAATTTTGTATCTCGGTTCCACATTTTTGATTCTTTCATGAAATTTTGCATAAATATCTGTCTACTTATAACGCATGATATATTGACAACAGATTTTTATAAATAGCCAAATATTGCCAAGCATCGTACTTTCGAACTATTACCACGCTATCGTTTTATTATTAATGCTGACGCATATTTTCGAAAATCGAACGATGCCAGTAAAAAAGTAGACACGCGTGACTTATCGTTCCTCCTTTTCGTTCTGCCCGATTTCCTTTTTACGCGGAGTAAGCAAGCGAGAGGTGAATGCGCGAATTCTTATAAATAGTCGTGGAAACCCGATTTATTTTTCTCCTCCGAACACGACAAAGCACCGTGGCCTCTCCTTACTTATTTTTCAACCAAGCCACCCTTTATCTACCCGTCTTGACGTTTCTATTCTCGATGCATCCTTCGTCCCATCCCGGAACGTCTGCTTATTGAAAGGTTCTCGTACCGATTGCATGACATCCTTCCGCTTCGTCGCGTGTCATATTTCTTTTCTGCATGCAACTGGAAGACACGCTTGACCGTTCGCCGCTTCTCCTGGAAAATTGCTCGTTTCTATAAAATCGTTTGTCTGGATGCAACGAACCGAGCTTCGATAGGCGGGCCATGGCTGGAACGTGACTGAAATTTTTGTAAAAGTTTCTTCGAGAAGATTGACCTCTTTTTCTGCCCTGAAATTGATCTTCAAATTGAATGGAAGATGAAACTGAGGTGGTGTCTGCATCAAAATTGACATCGAGAAAGATCTGCCAGAATTTCAAAAAGTTATTTCATTAATTTGGAAACCTGCAATCGACATTTCAATCTTTTTCATTACGTTTTCTTGGAATTATGGGAATTTCAAGATACCGGTCGGTGTATACGTATGTCGAAGTTGTACGTGAAACGTTAAATGCATTTTCGTCGGTACCATATTCTACGGATTGATTGCTGATTTCCTAACAATTGCAACAATGAAACACGAAACGTTTTAAATATTATCTCGAGTAAAGATTACATTGTGTTTTCCTGATATATAACTAAACACACGTGGCAAGTTTTCAGCCCCCTACGCTATAATAATCCAATAATTTTTCCTCCTAAGGACGACACCTGTAAATAGAACTACCCTTGAAAGAATTTCAAGAAGGTTTCGAAAATCCAAGATCGTCTTTCACCCAATTTAATATCGCTCAGAATCGTGTCAGTTGTTACGTGCGTTTAAAGAACTTCTTCGTCGGAAAAATTCGATTCGAACGTTTCTCGAATTTCGCGAAGCGTAGTTGATACCCGTGTCCTCTTGGTAAAATTGTTAGGAAAGCTTAATCGTCGAATTGAATCGTTCTTCGGAACTTTATTTCGACCAAAAACTGACTTTCTGAGCCGTCGATTCCATCCGGATGGATTGATCCAATTTTTAAGTTATCTCGCGATTGCGTGCGATAGACGAGGAACTTTCATTGGCAGTCAGCCTCGGGGCGGAAGTAGAAGATTATTGATCGAAGTTGAACGAAGAAATGTGCTCCAGAGGGGCTGGTTCATCGGCTGATTGCACGCATGTACAAAGTATTGCGGGGAGGAAAGGGGCAAAAGGGCGAAAGAAGCTCGCGATAAAATAAAGCTTAAGTAGTATTTAGCGCGACATCCTGCGTTTATTCAATAACTGCCGGTCTCTTGATACTTAGCACTTAAAACAATTACGGGAGGAGCGACACCCTAAAGCTTTACTGAGTCTGAGAAAATTATTTACTCGTTGATAATTTAATCGTATTCTAAATTGAGCGCATTGTAAACAAGCTGTAAGAGCGATAAAGGGGTGCGAAAGGGCAAGTCAGGGGTTGAATCAGACGCTTTAATCTCTCTTGCATGTCATTTTGACGAACGATAAAAAAAGCACTACGTGTATATTTGAAATTATTATTTTATCGTCCTTTGCTTCGCTCGAAAGTGAGGAAAATTAAGAACTTGGACTTCCACGATAGAATTATCAGCGGAGTCTATGGATGTTGGATTTTTCAGGAGAAGAAAAATAATCATTTTATTTATCTCTGTGGGGCGTGAAAGAATTTCGCCGTTTCAAAGGTTGCGTTCAACGGTTTTGTTAAACGTGTCCTAAATGCGACTGCATTCTGCTACTTCCGGTTTTCTTCACTCGAAAGAATCGCCCGATGCGCATGGTAAAAAGGACGCAGTTTCTTTCTATAGCGTCCTCCGTATCTCGGGATGCCTGTGTACCGTTCGTTATTGTTCAGCCGTTCCATTTCTGCTGATCTCGGCCCCGAATATATATGTATACACACCCCTATTCCGTCTCTCTCCACTGCATCGCATTTTTCTCAATTATTTTCTTCTCGTTTTCAAAACGTTTTGCGACCGTTTGAGAACGTATTGTAAAACAAACGTCGTTGAATTTTTTCGCCCAGGAATTAACATTTTTATTTGATAAAAATAAAATGATCAATTACTCTTTTTTTCTGGGACTGATATAGCGATTTACAAAGATATTTCGACAGTTATTATAGAAAACTTTTATCAATATATTGTACATGTTGTATAAAGAATTTTGAAATTTTATCAGCACCGCATCGAAACACGGCCGTTCCAACTACTAGGTTGTCCGAAAAGTTTCTTTCGTTCTATGAGGAAATAATAGACGCACAACGTTTTTTATTTTATATTATTTTGTGACATTTCACAGACTTGGTTTCACGTTTGTATGAAAGTGCACTGTTGTAAAAAACACAAATTTGAAAGTAATCTGATTATGCGTACAGAAGTTACGAAATTTTTACTGTAATCCTGTATTTGAAAAAAGATTGATATACGCCACGAATAGTTCAATTAAATAAATAGAAAGTCGCACTAATTATTTCGGTTCGTTAACCTAATGGATAATTGATTGTTTAAATATTTTTGTGATCTCTGGAAAATGTATGTTTGCACTAAATATCTCGTGGTTTCGAAATTTTTAAATTATTCTATGACACGCATAACAATATATATCTATAATAGGTTTCTACAAATGTTCGAGTATATTCGTGAGCATTTGTAGATTCTCCAGAAGCGTCGATAGATTTTCTAGAACAAATTGTTCAGCAGAAGAGGAAGAGAAAAATGTGGAAAGGCGAAGCGCGATAGGAGTCACTGGCAAAGACAAAAGTCGATTGGCTTTCGGAGCTAGATTCCAATACCATGAATGGACTTTTAAGCAGGCGTGCGTCACTCTTTCCTATATATCTTCTCCTCTCTTATCAGTCGAGCTCTTCCTTCCTTCCAATCTTTTGCCCCTTGTCTTGGGGATTCTTTGAACCGACCTCGCTCTGATTTCACGCGAAATTCGCCAGAATAACAGAAAAAACGCTAATTACTGCAAGGAAGCCTTTCGTTCGAAGTTTGATTGTTAAGGCTTCCTGAAAATTTGTAGTGCGGGGTATTTTAGCAATAAGCAAAACTTATTTGTTAACGTCAAATGTGTTTTTTCAAACGTTCATAAAAATTCTTAAAACTTCATCAATTCATTAACTTTCTAAAAGATTTGTATCCTCGCGTCTAATAAATTATCTTTATTCTCAATTATGTCGTATTAAAGTTCTTCCATTTAATCATGAACTGACACAAAAGTCAGGAAATCGAAAAAAATATATTATCAAGTTTCTCTCCCGATCTTCATATTAAAAATCCAACAATTGAAAGTACAAAGTTTAAGAGTTGCTCAAAGTAGAAAAATCCAGGAAGTCTAAATAGTTGAAAATGCCCGCGTAATTGTCAACATCAGCTAAATATTCGGCAGTTTCCTTGACTATGAAATGCATGCGTCCAAACCAAATAAATATTCAACTCTTAAAACCAGTTCAGAAGACTAAAATATTCTCGTGCGTATCATAAACTTTAAAATGTTTTATTCCAAAGATTCCACCTTTCAAAACAATTTTCTAAATAATACTCGTATTTTTTGGAAATTTAATGACTCTCTGTCAGACAGTCTGTAACAACGTCTTTACGGCCGACAGCTAGGGAAAGGGGATGCTGGTTAGTAAAAATAGAAAGTGAAGACTCTCGACAAAGGATGGAGATTTTTTGCAAGGTGTGTAGCTGAATTTTTCAAGGAGCGAAGCAAAGGACGATATTCCGTCGAGTGGTTCTTCAGGGACGTGGAAAAATGTTCTCACATGAATTGTATCCTTTGTGAAGTGTCATTAATTTCCCACCCTGGTCATCTCCCTTGGTAACTTTCAGTTCTATACCCTGCCTCATTTAACCGGCAGTTCTCGATTCAACGAGCCTGGCCTGATTTCGTTTATCCGAGATAACCGAGGTCCCCGAATGTAAGTGGAAATTGAGTTCGCCTGAGTCATTTCACGTAATACTTAAGGCCTTATTTCGATGTCGTTTTCCTCGTCTACATTTAGGTTCCGTCCCTTCAGGGTTCCATATTAATTATTCGGCTGAGCTTGTTTAGGGGCCGTACAAAGGGCCGTAGAGACGAATTTAATACAGGTTTTGTGATTTATTGTTCTCGTAATTGATTAGGGTTCAGGATATACGGTTTCCTTTACAACATACTCTTGGGTTTCATGGACAGTGATGAACATTACAAAGGAGTTGAAAGTCTTTAGCTTGTTAATCGAGGATGAGAAGTTGCCAATCTCCTGGATCTAATAGTTCCTTTATTGAGAAACATTACAAGCGAACTGGAAGTCTTTAACTTGTTAATTGAGAAAGAGAAATTGACAGTCTCTTGGGCGTAATAATTTCTTTAATTGAGAATTATCTATAGTTTTTATCCTTATTAAAAGTAGATTAAACCAACTACAAATGTATTTCGCAAGAACTAAAATCGACATAAATAAAACTCGTTGCTCTCTGTTAAATTTCAATTTCGTGATCGTAGAAACCTAAGTTATAACTCGATTGTCAGGTGCAATATATTTAGGAATAGTAATCGATTTAATACATTGAAACATAGATTTAAAAAATGACGACTACGAACGTGACTTTTTAAAATTTATCTGAAGGATTATGCGTGAAAATATGTGAGTCATCTATTCTTTGAAATATTCAATAGGTACATATACTATGCAAATATCTGTATAATGAAGTTGAAAAATTTATAAACAAGCGACGTCGATGAATACTGAATCGCACTCGTTCGACTCCGTTTATCTATTAACGATAAGCATTCGACTGACAATCGTTTCACTGTAAGACAATATTCCTCGAATTGGTTCGACTAACAATAGGAAGTTTTCCAAGTGATATATACTAGTGAGTTTACCAGGTGATATATAATATAAGGATTGACGTCAAGGAAGTTTGACACTTCGCTCATTAAATGTTCCATCTGCAACTCGTATTTTGAGCACTGCATTTCGAACCAGGCGTTATGACAGTTTTGGCACTTGTTGCTCGGAATTGGGGGCATTAATTTCGCTGGATCTCGATTGGAATCGATTTGTCTTCGAGTTACTGCGGCGTCGACCGATTTAGAAAGATCGAACAAATACCTGCCAACGCTGCTTTCAATCAAATTCGGTCTGATCTCGTGTAATTTATTGAGAATTCAGTTACATCTTGCGCAAATTTAATAATCAAAATATTTCATTCACAAACTACTAAGCCGATTATTTCCAACTTTTTTATTTCATTATGTATTTTGTTGTTATATTTTCTCAGACTATTTGCTTTCTACAAATTTGTGCGCCTCTAAGCTTCACGTAGACGCATAAATAAGACATACAGAATACATAATGTAAAGATACATAGAACATACAGGAAAATATGTATAAATATATATAGAATATAAATGTGTAAGTAGAGAGAAATGCCTACAGAGCACAGTACTATTTTATTGTAACTTATACATTAATAAAATTCTTCCAGCCAAAATATTCTCAAAATTCCTAAAAGTAATAGTTGCGCCACAGATGTTTACCTTCAAAAATTTTTTATCTCAACGACGTAATAAAATTCCACTTTCAGCAAAAAGTTTCTAACCGCCACTGCACTTAGTTAACCCTTTAACAGTACAATAATATATCAAGAAATTCAGAATGAACAATTTAAAAAATAATTATATACAAAGCTTCTTATCCTCAAAATTCCTTGTATTTCAGTATCGAACATAAGAAATAAATCCCTTCAACTTTTTATAGTAAAAAATTATCAATAATTATCTTACATATAATAACATTTAAGATATCAAATTTATAATACTCTATTTGACGATTTGCGCGAGTCTCTTTCGTGCCACACACTCAGAGAGTCAAAGTACTCCATATTTAATACGATTATAATATATAAACGATCACTTCTCGCAATATAATTTGTAATCGTTATAATTATCCACAAAGGTAAAAATTTATTACGGTGAATTATTAATACTACCAGAAATTTAATCACACGACGCATTAATCTTCATTTGGAATGTCTGAAAAGTTGCACCAAAACTGGTTAATTATTAAAAAGCAATCAGAGTAGGCCAAAAATCAATATCGTATTCATACCCACTGACCAAACCGTTTCTGCTTTAGAATTTACAGCATCATACAGTATATCGTGTAACACATTCAGGCATCGACCTATGGCAAATATCGAGAGACCCCGAAATCCACGTGACAGTTGATAATTAGAGAAACGTACATAGTCGCGATCTCTCGAAGCAGAAAAAATTTCGAAAATATCAGAGGCATGGGCGGTCTGCTGGAATACTGATACCGATGTATCGATCCTAATCTCCTTACGAATATGTTGCGCACTGACACGAGCAGATGATTTACGAGACCGGTGCGTTGTGGCAGCCGAGCCAGAGTTTCTATTGTATGCGAACAAACGCTTTCCAACCCATCTACCGATGCCCAGTCTCGTGATATTCAGATAGTTGTTGTTCAACACATCGGCGAACAACGTTGCGATTACGTTCACGGGTGTGCCGATCGTCTTGCTTCTCCGTGTAATGGATCACGGACGAGAAGAAAAAAAAAAAAGAAGAAAGAAAGAAAACATGCACATCCTGAAAATTAAATTCTGTTTCCAGAGAAAATATCTTCCATCGATGCGGTACGATACGACTCCTCCAGACTTTTACCTTTCCACATACTTGACAAATTTTACTTGTCGACGATTGAATTCGTCGCCTTTCTGCGTTCTTTTTTAACGTGTACATATACGGTAAGGCAAGGTTGTTTCAACTATCTAAACTTTGATGTGTCAAAACCACAAAAACAACTTCGTGTAGATTAACTTCGTGTTGTTGTGTATTATAAGACGCTGTTAGTTTTTAATACACTAACGAAAGAGTAAGAAAACATCGTGTACTTTAGATATAGCAAGAGAAAATATCGGAAACGAGGAAATGATTTGAATATCGCAGAGAACAACGATCGTCGATGATTGTCGATATAAGTAGATGATATATTTCACTCTATGTATCGCGTTATCGATATCGAGTTTAAACATAGATCGCATGAAAATTGTTGGTAACCAAATTTGACAGATAACAAAGCACATTACTTATCTGGCCTCGAGTATCCTTCTCGATAAAACAGCCATGTCTCACTGCAATTTATTTTTAAGTTCATTCGGTTAATCACACAAGACCAAATAGTTAAGAGGCTTTTATCGATCGATAAGCAGGTTGCGTAATCGAACAACAATTGTAAACATGTTCCGCGGCGGTTTAAGGCGGAAACAAATTGAATGGAAATTAGAGAGCGGTGGCCTCGTTTCGTTACGTAAATACTCGAATAGAGGAACAAAGGAGGATGAAAAAAATGTCGACTTTATCAAACCAAGGAAGCTGTCTTCTGCAACTTTGACAGAAGCGGAAGAAGCTTTATTTAGAAACACGCTCGGTAAGCGACACCGAACGCTCTTCAGGGATTCGAAAAATGGGACAACGTATTAAATCAATCGTCGCTCCTATTTTACCACTCGCATCAGCTTTGTTTTTCTTTCCACCTTCTCGTGATTTAGGATTTCTGTGCACGAACGCCTTTGAATAGAAGACTCGCACTCCGGTTTGCTTTCATATCGGACACAATCGCCATTTTTATTACTTTAGAAAATTATTAATAAATAGTGATAAATTATTAATAGTTTATTAAACATCATGATAATGAACGACGCTGAATATAAAGACCATGGACGAGGGTCATCCGATATTTGTAATTAACGAGCCACGCATATTTATCGAATCAATTTTCGATACATTCGCGCTCGAAGAACAACAAAACTGCATCGATACGAGAGAATTTTGATCGACATGGAGTACGATAGTTTCGTTCAATTAACTTTCTACACGTAGGTTTTGATATGTACATTTCCTGCTAGGAGAAGATTAGAAAAATTGTTTCAAAAATATAGCACGAAAAAATGTACTCCTTTCTTCTTCCTATTAAGATAAGCTTCCTCCTACGTACGAGTTAACGCGCGTACTTTCATTAACATTTAATTAACTGCGTGATTCTTTTAATATGGAAAGTTTCACGAGGGGAAAAAGCTAGAATGGAGGAAGGTTGAGACGACAAATTTTTATTCGTTCTCGTTTATGCGAGGTATAAGAGAGATACACAAGGGAAGGCAAAGAAAGGATCCTCGCTCTTTTCTAACGCAAAGGGTCCTTCATAAAGTACGCTGCTTTTCCTTTTATTTACCTCCTATTCTTTGTTCTCTGCGTCGGCAAAACTCATAACTTCGAGAACTATACATTCAAGCATACGTGTCTTCTAGTAGGAAGAAGCAATTCTCCGAGCACATGTTACGAGCTTACACGAAACATCAGAGAAATGAGCGATCGCTACTAACAACAGCAACATTATGAGTAAATTTTTGCAACTCGCCAGACTTTCAGTACACGTACAGAGTTACTGTCGTCTCATTCCTGAATCAACAAGTAAATATAACTCATAAAACTGCTACATCAATCAACGTGAATAAACAATAAACAAAATTAATCAACTCACTTTATGCAGAGTACATGTAGTAAATTCCAAACCAATTTAGAATCTTCGTTCCACTGCTAACAAACTTGTCGTAAGCAAACTTTCCACAGAAATTAACATATTTATCATAAAATTCATGCAGAAAGTCGATTGAGCCGAATTGAAATTAGCAAAACTTTGAACCGCTGTAACTTTGAAGATAGTAACTTCTGATCAATGAGTGAACGATTAACAGAAGCGTGGAAGCTTCACCTTTAAAATCCTTTCTCATTTATCACGATACAACTTCCGGTTCCGGAGATATCACCGTGTAAAGACGATGGTAATTTTCAGCCGTTTATTGTCTCTGTCCTTGTCGCCTGCTCGCGCTTTTCTCTCGCGACTCGTCACTGTCTTATCATAAGCTCGCGTCAGACGGGCTGGTCAGCGATAGACGCTAACTGGACGGTTTCTTCTACTGTTCCTGGGAACAATATAGGGCGATAGCAAGGTCGTCCGACGTCCTTGCATTATCTTAAGGGACATAAGGACACTATGAACGCTTATATCTCGAAAACCGTTTGAGATATCGGGATGAAACAAAAACGGGATTAAAAGGCATGCGTTTCTCCATCTACTGAGTAGATTTTAGTAACAAAATGTTGACTTTCTGTGGACAATTTTTATAGTCAAAGTTGGTCTTTCCGTGACTATGAGGATTTGTATCAATTTACTGTGATCATTTGACCTGTGCGTGGATAATAAAAATGGTTCTAGTTGTTCGGCAAGCGTATAAATGAGTTAGAGTACTAATATTTAGAAGTTTTGCATGAATTTGGAGTATCAGTAAAAATATCCGAAGAATGGGGATCAGGAAAGGTATAGTAAGTAAACAAATTTTTGAATAGAAATGTAGGAATAGGAAATATGAAATAGGATAGAAATGTGGAAGTGTAGAAATATACAGGGTGGTTGGTAACTGGTGGTACAAGCGGAAAGGGCGTGATTGTACGTGAAAAAAGAAGTCGAAAATATAGAATAAAAAAATTTTTTTTTAAATTCTTTTTTTAATTTTTTTTTTTAATTTTTCCATCGAGACAACGATCTACAGAGAGATCTGTTATAACGTACCGCACGCGTACCGAGCGAAAATTCAAAGTCGATTTTCTCAAAAACAAAGCCTCGAACGAAAAATTTTTATTCCATATTTTCGACTTCTTTTTTCGCGTGGAATCACCCCCTTTCCGCTTGTACCGTCAGTTACCGACCACCCTCTAGAACTAATGTAAAGAATCTGAAGAATGTAAATCGTTTCCGGTTACCAGGTTGCTCGCACTAGATTTATCAAACCGCACGATAACTGAAATGCATTTAATCTCATTGTTTCACATTTACGGTATCAGCAACAATAAACGCATGAATCGCGTGGGCCGTTTTTATCGAAAGCGCCGTGACTACACCACTGTAGGTCGTATTTTATGTCGGCCTCTCTGTTGGTTATGTGTTAATGATTGCTTTTAAACATTCAAGATAAACACGTTGCGCCAATCTCGCGAATATACACATATAACTGTCTGAATGTTTTATTTAGCGTATTGGGTTAGAAACCACGTTCATGGAACGTACATGTACCATTAAAGCTGGTATTTTTGCAATGGTGCTCTTCCCCGTATTTTTTCCCCCCGCTGTTCTTTATTTTCTTTTTCTCGCCGAATGGGATACGAAGAAAAACGGACACGCGTGCAATTTTTTGCACTTTTATACAACGCGGAAGGCGAATAGCGGGTATAACGAAATTGAGGGAAAGTTTTCAAGTTTGTAACGAGACGCGTGTTATTTAGTATCGACAGTTTCAGTGTTTGCGCGTGTGGCAAATTGGAAATGAGCGTTCAACGTAGTTCGCGCTTGTCACCGATAAAAGCGGCAGAATTTTCATGTCCATGAAGTACCATTGAAGACTACGATAGCTGCTTCTACGCGGAGTTTTCCCGGTAGTTGCTGAGAATTTCTGCAGCCGAGGGTCCACCACTGCAGTAATTTTCATTATGTCGCCTGTTATTACTGTAGTTTCGCGTCGCAGCAAACTGATATTACAATTTCAAGCCGTCGAGATCCTTCTCTGTTTTTGTTAGACATATTTTCTCCTATAAGAGACGTTGTAATTAGACTCCTCCGTCAAATGCAACGAAATGATGCTCCGGCAAAACTGGAATGACATTCCGTTAATGACTTTACGTTCGTTTTGAATATTATTCGAGAAACAGGCTAATGCACACGGAGGCAGCTAGCAGATGATTAGCTAGGTGGGACGTAGCGAAAGAGAAGAGATTCCGTCTCGGTAATAAAAGCGAAAAATCAATTCCTCGCGCATCTACCTAGGAAACAAATAGAAATTTTATCTACGGTCGCAGACTTTGAACAACCACATGGAAAATGGTAAAGAATCTACGTTTTAATAATCCTGAAGTGAAGAAGATATACTTGTTAGCATATCCTTTAACTTCCATGTACATTTTTATCGTTTGCCGAATATTAATATTAGAAAATATTTTATGACTGGGACGAGAACGTTACATATCGTTATTGTGCGAGTAATTGAATAAATTGTTTGAAAATTTTCTTCCTTCTGTCATTAAAAAAATAACACTTTAATATAACAGATTTTCATTTCAGTTCCATTTCTTCAGTCGCTCTGATAAATGTACCTATGAATTTGCAATACGCTAACTGTTCTCAGTCTTCCTAACAATTAATTAAAGAACAAAGTGAGTATTTCATGTCGCTAGCACCTTCTCCATTCATAACTTCTACAGCTGCGCTTCTTGAAACTTTTCCATTCGTGACCCCTGTTTCGGCCCTGAAAATTTTACGCAACTCTAATTTATCGGTTATGTACATAAAACCGTACATAAAATAAATACAAATAAAACATTAATGGATAATAAGCGATAGAAGTTGGATTTTAAATAATTCATTGTTACATTTATAATTCGATCACTTATTGCTGCTGATTAGGATAAAATTAAATTTTTATATATTAATATTTAATATTTATTTTTATTTATTTATATTGACGAGACAAATGTGCTTGTTTATTCTTGTATAAAGAATTAAATCCAAACTAAATATTTCACATGTCACAGCATCTACGATATTTTTCATAGTTAATCGATATTTCGAGTTTACTGTACGTATTTATACGTACATTTCATTAATTTTTGCCTGTTTGTTTCGAAATAAGATTAATTTATACAAATTTCTCGTTCACACTAATTCAATCTCGATGTGTATAGGCAATAGATGTCTATAAAAAGTTAGAAGCGTGTTTAAGACCATTTTAAAAACTGCTGGGAATTCTGTGCTACTTCTGAATTAAAATCCATATAAACGATTTCTTCAAAAGCTGGTGTTTTATACTTGTCGCTGGTGTCGATTAATAACTCGATAAATTTTCCTGAATCCTTTAACGGTAGATAGTTGACATTTTGCATAGCGATTGTAAAAAATTTAAGAAACTCTAATCTAGAGGGTGAGACAAATTGTTATCCATTCGTTTCCTATTATGTATATCGTAAGAACACGAATCTCCATAAACGCGTACAGTCTACATATGATAATGAATCTACTTATCCTTCAAACAACACAGCTTGAATAAGACATAATACGTATGGTACGATATCGATGACACGTGACAATGAACTTGTTCAGGCCAACCCTTAAGATTCTCATTCACGTGGTGATCGATCGAACGACATCACGACGACACATCGACGTATACCCCTTTAACAGATAATTCTGTTTATTGCAGATAAACGCGGGATGGTCGTTGGGACCTGGGCTTTGCGACATGTGGACCAGCAGCGACGTCCTCTGCTGCACTGCCTCGATATTGCATCTGGTGGCTATCGCGGTCGACAGATATTGGGCAGTCACCGATCTCAATTATATACAGGTTAATTAACACTGTCGCGGTCTGCAGGTAGTTCGTGAGACTAGAACGGTAACGAATGACGAACTTACGTCACGATCGCGTGGACCCCGGAGGGATGACAGTATCGAGAAGGAGATTAGGATATGCTGGGACGTGGAAACGCTCGTGTATATTGATCGTAGAATGCGACTCGATAATCGAGCTCGGTGTCCTGCTTCCCTTTGTACGACCAGAGATCATTAAAACGGAGGATGTAATTAGTAGGATTATTGCATGTACGCTCATAGAATGTTCAGTCTGTTTTTACACGAAAACATTGCATTGTTTCATGCGCCGTATCGTGAAATAACTCGTGATTTCTTTTATAGTAAAATTTCCGGAGAAATTGGAAATTTGAGTCGTTATACCCGACTAACGTCCAGTTAGATGTGGAACCGCAATTTTCAAACAATTAAGAATTTTTTATATTTAATCAAAACCAACCAACGAATTTTTCCTTACATTGTCTATTAGATTGAATATATTTTTTGCATTTTTTAACGTGCCGCAGAATCTTTTTTAATTAATCTGTGTATAATTTATCTTAATTTCAATCGTTTTGGTAACGTACAGTTTGAATTTTAATTAGTTTATCCGTGCCATAAGATGATAATCGTCGGTATAGCGCGCGATAAAACAACCTTACGTAGGTTATCCACGCGTTATTATCCGAGGGTTAAATTTCTACATGGAAATTCTGTTTGAGAATCGACAAGTATATCGAAATTTCCTACTCGTATCTAGTAATCAATCCACCGTCCTATCCCTAACAGTCAATAGCTAATCGAATCTGAATCCCACGATATCCCATCGCATGTTGGAGATAGTTGCTGCTATGGAATCCGAGATTTATGATCGCGTGATACTGTTGCAATCGACTAAGCTGATTATCTCGAACCAATGAGGTGAAAACGTTTCAGGCCACTTTGAAAACGGTTTTACTATTTTAATCCTGCAAATATCATCGATATGCAGCCTTCTTTGGCCTCGATCTGAATATTAATTTCGAACGGGTCATTATAAAAATATTTTGAAGAGAAAAGGGAATCCTCGAGTTACGAGGACTCGTCAATTCTCGAGTGTGATAGCCGGTGAAAGAATTTCTTTACTTTCAGGCAAGGAATCCACGACGGATCGGTATGTTGATCGTCGCCGTCTGGTTGGTGTCCTTAGGAATCTCGTTGGCGCCTCAACTTGGCTGGAAGGATCCTGATTATTTGGACCGTATAGCGGATGGGACGTGTCTCGTGTCGCAGGACCCTGCATACCAGGTACCTGCCCCTTGATAAATCAGAATCTTCCTCGAGTTATTTCGAAATTACATCTCTACACCTTTATTAATCCGTTATAAATCGAATCTGGTGACAGCGGTCTACAAATTAATTTTTTTTCGTCGCGTATAAGGTTCAATTGTCTTTGTGCTGAATACAGAAATAAAAATCACACACGAAACATACGACAAGTGTATCTTTGTTGATTTTCTGACGTTTATATCATTTGCTAGGTAAACAGGAGTATAATATGAAATGCTGGAAGAAGGACTATTTGCCAGATAGTCGAAGAATATGATAGATACGATGTTTATTTAGAAAACAAATGAAAAGTTTATTTTGTAGGGAGCGAAATATTTTTGAAAATATGTTGGAAATATCGAGGAAATATCGAGCAAGGCGACAGAAACACATATTATATACAAGGATCAAATGAAAAGAAAGTTTCGATATAGAATTGGTTGGCAACATATTGAATTCTAAAATTACTCTTCCATAAATAATAAAAACTCTGCGTGATTGAAAAAAATCTGATCACAGATTGGAATTCAGCGAAAAAAAAATACACGAAGACCAATGCAAATATTCACTGTGACAAACACCAGTGTTTGTTAACCGGAGTAATCTTCCTGTGAAATTGAAATTCATTCAATTGAAACTCGTTACGTAACGATATTACTCGCCCGTTATTGCATAACGATATCATTTCTTCTTTTTTTTTTTTTTTAGGAACGTATGACTTTTCCTATATATATAAGAAATACTTACTATTCGATTGTGTGAAATTTTCTTAAATATATTTGCAGATTTTTGCCACGTGCACCACTTTCTACCTGCCGCTGCTCGTTATTCTATTCCTGTACTGGAGGATATTTCAGGCGGCACGAAAGCGAATCAGAAAGAGACCAGGAACTATCGTGCAACCACCTCGTGAAAGAAGAGGCATCCTTAGACTCGTCACAAGAAGGTTCCGCTTCTCCCCCACGAATCTGAATAGATACACGGTTGCGAGGCTCGTTAGCGGCGTGCCTTAACTATCCTTCCCCATTCGTGATTTTCACGAGGCCGGTTTCTTGCGCGCCACAGACTAATTACGTTGCTGAATCGCTGAGAATACTTATACGTAACAGCTTGTTAACGTTACGTTGCATTACGTGGCATTTCTAGCAGAAATCTTGTTAAACGTACGCTGTTGCTCATAAATGTGTGGACGCTTTGGTCTATTTGCATAAAAAATACTTGAACGTGATAGCAAAACGTACGAATTAATGGAAAACTTAGGATTCCAGGGAAACATTTACTATCTTCTTGGAGAATCGATAAATTCATTGAACTACTAAGATATCAAACTGATAAATTCCATTTTCTGGATATTGTCTAATTTTAGTAATGGAACAAAGTGAATGGGGTGGGATTTTTCAGAAACCAAACGACTAATCTCGAAATGTGTCCATACATCGCACGAAATACAAATTCATTGAAAGACTTATCGATATTTCTATTAAAATTAAATATATAATTTATCGAAGCATCATTGGTTTTTTAAATATTACTGCCAGGATTATAGTCTATCAATTTGAACGAATCTTATGCATTTTATGTAAGTATAGTTTGACAACCAAATGAATCGACAACTCTTTAAAAACAACAAAATTGCTCCATAACGTTTGACACTTGCAAATACCAATCCTTTTATTGCGCGTTAATATTTAGCATCATTATTTAACTATATTTTATACTTTGCGACAGCTCCAATAGAGGATGAAATCCTACCAAATTCAAATAATCCACATGATTTACAAATGTCTATCGCAAATAACCAAATGTCCACATACTTTTAGGCAAACATAGAATATTTCTGTCGAGCCAATACTGCAGAATCGATATTAATTCTCATTCGATTAACACAGGCGTATTGCTAATTTTCTAATGAAATTTACGTTCTATGAAACACAACGAAACATCCCTGTACTTTTGTATGACAGTATAAAATATCTCTATCCACCTAAGGAAATCAAAAATAATTTTAATCGCAGCTTGATTAAAACTGACGTACATTTCAGACCGAGGGAGGAGTCAACAGCGTTCACCATAACAAGATCCACGCCGGACCATTCGTCGATCTCGCCGGAGAAGTCGTCGTCGTACAACGGCGCGAACGCGACGCAGTCGACCACCGTCACACCGTCAACAGTGTCAACGACAACGACTACCACGACGACTACCGTCACGAATCCTTCTAGCAGCCATTCGACCTCCTCGAGCAAGAAAACACGCGAGACGATCGAGTCGAAACGCGAGAGGAAAGCTGCGAAAACGCTTGCGATAATCACCGGGGCGTTCGTCGCGTGTTGGTTGCCTTTCTTCTTGGTCGCGTTGCTTCGTGCCACGTGCGAGGCCTGCGAGCCACCGGAGCTAATAGCGAGCGTCTTCCTGTGGCTGGGCTACTTCAACAGCACCCTGAACCCTGTGATATACACGGTATTTTCACCAGAGTTCAGGCAAGCCTTCAAGAGGATACTTTGCGGTGGTTCCAGGATAATTCGCTGACAGTGGATTTAAATTCGATGAAAAATGGAACGCGACAAGAGAATGAGCAGTGAGTGAAATTGAACAGATGCATGGATGAATGACGAACGATCATCTTG
Source organism: Bombus huntii (assembly GCF_024542735.1). Taxonomy (NCBI): domain Eukaryota; kingdom Metazoa; phylum Arthropoda; class Insecta; order Hymenoptera; family Apidae; genus Bombus; species Bombus huntii. The sequence goes on from NC_066250.1 coordinate 5,167,183, forward strand.
TACATAAAACAGTTATTATTAATTCCTTCCTCTCCTTTGGAATAGTTCAAATGCTACGTTCAAATGCCGTATCGTACTTAGGCAAACCTTAGAGATACCGTAGAAATTTGTCCCCTGAAAGATTTCGTTCGAACGACGAGTTTATCGGCCATTTGGATGCTGATCGAGGCTAACACTTTCGCTGCTATTGACGTATATTGTGTGCCGATTTAATTATCTAAGGATTAGCGATCTCGTCGACGCACACGGTACGTTGCTCTGATTATTTCACAGTAGGAGGCTCTACTGGCGCAATTGTTGAGCTTTCGCGTGTTATAGAATGACCTAAAAAGACTAGAAGAAAGCGTGGAATAAAGAAATAATTGTTACTCAAGATAAAGACGCTTTCGATGAAGAAAAATTTGCAAATCCAGAAATGGACAAGTAATATTTAAATACATAGCAGCGAATGTGTTCAAAATTTACACGTAGTCGACGTTGCCCGGAAGAGTTTCCCGTGCAACGACGCGATTTTTAGAAATTAAAAGACATTTTGCGTGGCCGATTCGACGGCTGTTTCCATCGAAACGACTGTTTCTAATATAACGCTGCATCTTACGCGAAGAATCCCGTCTTTGAAATAGCTCTGTATTCCTCGGATATATCTAACAATAAAATAAAGATACTTTATCTACTAACATTTAATTAACGACTGGAAGGACCGCCAAAATACTTTCGAACAGAATGGGGCGGATCAAAAGCGGAGATACGAGAGAGCGATTGAAATCTCGGATTGGTGGATTACCAGTGACCCAGTTGACGCCTTTACGATAGTTCCGGTCGATTATTTCAAGATTTCAATGAAGGGAACGTCGTTTGAATAGAATTGTCTAGTAACTTATGCTTTACGATTAACGTACGATGAAACAGGAAAATTTCATTCGATTTACTGTAATTCCTAGATCCACAGAAATTGCTGGTGATTTAATTAGACGATACGTCAACGATCTATTATGTGATCGATATATTATGTAAATTAGAACTATCGTATATTTACCGAGGCACGTCGAGAGGAAAGGTAATTAAAATCGATTAATTTCTCCTGATTGCTCGAATCGTTCGAAATATTGGCGTCACGAATAACGTATACGCAACAACTATCGCGTACATATGTATAAACGTTCATTTTTTTCGTTGCTGCTCACAAAATCGTTCTGAGATCGTCTTAAAAAAAAACAAAAAAAAAAATAATATCGATTAAAGATAACATAGAGTTAGGCCATCGACGATGAAAATAGATCGTCGATTTCTCTTCATCAAAAAAGAAAAAAGAAGTAAAAAAAAAAATGGTATCGTAGTTTCCACTGATGTTCCATTGAATTCGTGAATCGGAACGACGCGTTAACGTCGTCCTGTTGTAAATACTATGGCGTTTCTATAGCAAATAATCTTCCTTCCCTAAGGTATTTAAATGAATCGGTGATAAAGAAAAAGGCGGCCAGGTCGATCAGCTTGCGCCAGCTAGTTCGCATCGTTGTTCTCGAATAGCAGGTGATCGAAATTTTGCGCTTCCGTGTCGCGTTCGATTGCTCACGATTTCGATTTGGCGCGGGACACGTCGGAAGAGACCGCCTTCCACGCTCTGTTAATGTTCCACGATCGTGCATACACATCTGAATCGTGTTTTCTTCGAAGAAGGGAACACTTTTTATAAGCTGGTTGATTTAAAAAAAATGTTTTATCGAATAATTGGTTCCTTCCTTTTTTCCAATTTCTTTGATATCTCAGTCGTGATTTTTAATAATTCACTGCAGCTTTAGCTTTAATCAAATCTTTTATTAAATGCCTCTTCCTTTCCTTCTGGATATTTTCATTAATATTTCGATCGATCGCGCTCTTTGTGTAATTCTTTGCACCTTTAATTCTATCCTTAATATGTTTAAACGTTTATATGATTTTCCAATGAATAAGTTTCTTTCTGAATATTTGCGTTAATATTAAATTATAACATATATTCGTCTCGTTTCCTCCATATGGTGATATAATAAAAACTAGACGAATCAATGTTTCATTTGATTTTACATTTTTTTTTTTTTTTTTTTTTGTAATTCCCTGTCCTTTCAGTCTTTTATCGTAATTTTATAGCACAACTATTTACCGAACACTTTTTCCTTTTCCTCTGAATATTAATTATATTTCAATCGACTCTGCATCTGTTTATTTTAATTCCATGCACTCTTTGCTTTTCCCTCCCATTTCAACGACGTAATTATTCTACTTATTTTTACATCATTTTTCTTTTATCAAGTTTCCAAAATCTTATATCCAGACACGTAAAGCGACAAGCTACGTGCTCGTAAATCGTCAGAAGATTGTATCAACGATCGTCCAATAACGCCTTACTATGTACGAATGCATACTCTATCTACTAGCGAGTTATCGTCGTTATATCAGCGTTCGGAGGTAGACCCTTCGAACTCTGTAGAGCAATGCGAAGATCGAAATAAAATAAGAAACAGCGAGATGAACGAAGAAAACGTATACTAAGCGACTGTAGTACAGAAATGTGTACTATTTGTCCAGCGATTTAATTAGCTTAAGATTGCGCCCTTTTTCGATGATGCAATATTAAAATAAACGAGGTCGAGGAGAAGTCCCATGGTGTTCGAATGTGGCGTAAAAACGTAGGAAACATAAATACGTTTTAAAAAAGAGAGGCGAGGAAACACGAGACGAGAAACGAAAAAAATACCAGAACGTTTACAACGATGCTTCGTATGTATATTATTTCTTTGCAATCACTGATGTAAATAAATGCAACAGTTTGAAAAACCGTTGGCTAAATCGTTCGGCTGACGTCAACTTGATATTCCGTTCTTTGCTTCCTATCAGCTTGTCCGCTTTCTCTCTCTCTCTCTCTCTCTCTCTCTCTCCCTCCCTCTCTCTCTCCCTCTCCCTCTCCCTCTCTCTTTTTTCGTTATTTTCTCAAAAAAGAAAGCTGTTTATCAACCGCGTTGTTGCATCGTGAGAAAACGAGAGAAAATTTCCACTCGAGCTTTATCAGAGGTTCTTGCTCGTCGACGTGAGAATTTTTGTTGATTTAACGAATGAATTGTTCGACGGTTACCATGCCATATTTCACCGTCGAACATACTGATGAGCGATAATTATTAGCGGCGACACATCGATCGAATAATATAACGAATGTTCCCTCTCGTAATTGGACAATATGTCTTTATTATTTTCGACGACAGTGGAACATTACTAAAGCAAACAGAGTCTAATGAAACATTACAGTCGCGATATATGCAGAAATGTTCGAGTCACTGGCCAGGAAATACTGATACTATTACTCCTAATCAGCAATTCGCGATATTAACAATCGATGTTTCGTTTAAAAGCTGACAGAGGCGCTAAACCTTTCTGAAATATCTTTTTAGAGGCAACCGATAGATAGAAATGAAATACGTTGTATGATTTGATTTTCTGATAATACAATGAGAAGAAATTATTTTCGAAATTCTGTCTGGCGAGTGTGCAACGAATTGCACGGCGACAAATGTACGGGGAAATGTCGATGCAAAAATCATTCGAGTGACCAATTAATAGAGATATCGTATAACGCCTCCGTGATATAAAATTATTATCGGCTATTTGGCTCTGTAATAAACGCTGGAAATTCAGATTCGATAATTAGTATTGTCGTGAACATTAACGGTATTATTTCGCAGACGATGTTGCTTGAAATTTGCCTGTACGTGACAATTCAATTTATTTTCCTTTTTATTCAAATTATTTCATTTCAATTACACTATTACGACAATTATGTAGAATCAGACAAAATCATTCTCAGTTGTTATACAGATCCTCTTTGATAATTTTCATCGATGCAAGAGCGACCGATGTAACAAACGATGGGCGTTCCGTGTGTTTAACTGAGGAGTGTAAAAGATTCGGTAAAGTTTTATTCAAAATGGAAAACAGCTGGGAGAAAATAATAAGGGAACGTTTTCTTTGACGATCGTATAAAACAGCTACGAGGATACTAACGAACATGAACGCATCCGCGGATCCCTGCGTGGACTTCTATGAATATGCATGCGGCAACTGGCCAACGATACATTCGCTTCCACTTGGAGAGAATTCCTGGCAATTGCGAGCCATTTCTGACAACGAGAACAAAAGAAGAATCGAGGGTAAGTTTCACCCGTTTCGTAAATTCCCTTTGGGGATGACGAACAGAATTTTGCAGAAATGATGAAGATGAAGCTGCGAGGCGACGAAACCTCACCGGTAAAGGTTGCGAAACAATGGTACAAAACTTGTATGAACACAGGTAGTGATCTAATTAAATTACTAATTTATAAACGATTGGCCACTACACGATAGACAATAATTAATTCGAAATTAATACTGGTGACTTAAATATAAAATACCAGAGAAATTGAAATGAAAGCTAATTGAAGAAACGCATAAAAAATACAAAATACATAAATGTTAACGTTTTGTAAATTTATGAAATTTCTATGGAAAAAATGGGAAATCATAAGACTTGTACGCTATAAAATTTCTATCCAAAGTAGAAATTGTTGTAAATTTTGTAAAGTTATAAAACATCTAGAAAAAGTTAAGATTTCATGAAAGTTATAATAATTATCCATAAAAGTTCTATAAAAAAGTAGACATCGCTAATTTTGACCGTTCTGGTACTTTGCCCTGGTTTTGTAGGATATTATACTTTAACGATTGGAAATGTTGTTAAATTTCATTATAAAGAGATTATCCATGAAAATTGTATCGGTTCGATAATTTTCCATTGCTCGTAGAGGATATGAATAAGCGAGGTATGGAACCGATACTCTTCATATTGAATGAAATCGGTGGATGGCCGATAATAATAGGAAAAAACAAGTGGAACGACAGTGAACAGAAATGGCAGAATATCGACGATTATTATGCTCATTTAAGAGGATCTAATTTGTTGCATGATGTCCGAGTCACGGCGTATGGTGATACCAAAGAGGAGACTGTGGTTGTGAGTAATCGATTCTGTTCGTACGTAACAATTTTGCAAATTCCTTCAAACATTTCTAGTTAGACGTTCCTGACATGCCAGCGTATTCGTGGATGCTCGAAGAATTTTTCGAAGCTGACAACGTGACACTTACAATCACTGATAAAAGAGATTTTAGTTATTGGAAGTACATTGTGAAGATAATTTCGAAAACAGCTGAGGCTGGAGGATTTAATACAACAAGCAGCCAGTTAGAAGAGGAAATTGAAGATATATTTAATTTTGAATGGAAATTGTTGAAGGTTTCATTATTTTAAAAAACAGTTGCTTTACTATGGACTCTGTCACCGACTAAAATTATAACAATAATTTACAGATAAGTAGTATGGTAAATGATTATGTAAATATGACTGTGGCAGGCTTCCAAAAATGGTACGATAATTTAAAGCCACGTACACAGAAATCCATGGTAAATATTTTATTTTTAATGGTTTTCAGTGAATCGTTAATTGACAAAAGTATTTCTTACAGGTAAATTGGATAGATAAGATAATGAGGATTTTTAATGAATCGGGTATCGATATCTCTGAAGACACGATGTTAAAAGTAACCTCACCTGATTACTACGAGAAATTAATCCCCTTACTCGATGAAACTCCAAGCAGAACCATAGGTAAAATCATAATGATTTAAGACGAATATAATTGTGCACAATACTTGTTCCATGCACTTATTATTTGTCAAACAGTGAATTACCTTCATTGGAGCTTCGTTTCATCGATGATCACAGAGACTACCGACGAAATGAGGGAATTGGATGAGAAAATGACTGGAAATGATTCAAACGTGCAAGAAAACAGGTTCGTATAACAGATTATAGAACTTTTATAAAATAGAATCAACATAGAAGTTAATGTAGAGTTTGAGTATTGATCGAAATGAATTACAATTGACTTATGCTGAATAGACTGCGAATGTTTATGAATTTGTGTGAAATTTAATGCTTTCAAAAGCAAATCTTTTTTAGCTTATAGGAGAAACTAATTTTTGTTAATTATTGATAATAGATATACATCTACTCGGATGATTTTGTTTTATAGAGAAGAAGAAATTTTAATGCACGTAATACACTAAAATTTGAGAGTAGTTTCATTCGAAATTTATTTATCGTATTAAATTTATTAATTAACAATTTACTAAAGTATACGTAGCGTAGAAAGATTAAAAGTGCAAGAATGCGCAGAACGTACATAATGTACGCTGATGTATAAAATAAACACGGTGCAGTGCTCTTTATAATATTCAGCGAGTGAAGCAAACTTCTTTCTACGTTCTTTAATTATAATTTTTCTATGTTTTTTATAGGAATTTCATAACTGAAAAACTTCTAAATTTGGAATTTTTCATAGAAATTTTGTAATTTACAAATTTACAAATACCCGATTTCTTGTATGAATTTTAAAAACTTGTTTCTTCGATTGTACGAAGTTGCATAAGCGTTCGTAGTCCAATGACATAGAATCTAGAAAGCACTAAGTAATCAGAAAATATCTCACGTTAAATTTGAAGCATCTGTGGAAAGTAGAACAGCGACTCGAGTAAAATACGAATATGGCGCAATTAAGATTATGACGTGCACGTATGTAGCTGCACGTGGCGGTGATTTAATTTAAATTAGCCGTTCGAATTACCTGGTTGCTGGTGGCGCGATTATTTTCGAATTATTCGTAGGTCGGACTGGTGCATCAAGAAGATGGAATTAACGAAAGTCGTAGCGCACGTGGAATACGTAAGAAGATATTTCTCCGACGACATGATAGAAACGGTAAAATTCTCGTACCATTTACATGGATAGAATAAGGGCGCAAATTAAGAATTATATAAGTTAGATCGACAGATTAAATTATACAGATAAGACTTTTGTTTTCTGATAAATCAGGCATTGAATGCGTTGGATGACATAGAAGAGGAAATGAAGATACAAATTAAAGAATCGAATTGGGCGAACAAGAAGATAAAAGATTTGGCTTTAAGAAGAATTAAGTTTATAAAAAAAAATATTGGTTACCCGGATTGGTATAATAACGCGACTATCATGGAAAATTATTCTGCAAATGTTTGTCGATCTTTTATTTATAATAATCTTGAGAATAGAAAGTTTCATGGTTTAACTTTAATTTACAGCTTACAATGGGACCGAAGTATTTTGAAAATGCATTGGAGGTTCAGAGATATTATAAATTCAAGGAATTGCGTCTTTTGAAGTATAAAGATGTAGCGGAACCGTAAATATTCGTATTTAAAATTAATTTAATCTGAACTTATAATTTGCATTAATTATGTATTGTTATAATTTAATGCTTAGCATTTATTTGTCTTTTTATGTATAGATGGATTATCGATCCTTTGACTCTCAATGCAATTTATTTGAGCCAATCAAATTCAATTAGTAAGTGCCATTTATTTTGCTATATGTATATATTAAACACTCGTAATGTATCAAGCCACTAAGGTTTGATTTTTCTAATTGTACAGCTGTACCCTTGGCGAATTTACAGGAACCATTTTTCAGCAGAAATCAACCAAAGTACGTAAAAAAATTTCCCTTTAAATTCTCATTCGGTCACTGAATCTTTAATTACGATATCTTTTCCTTCAGTACGATTAATTACGCGTTGACTGGGTTTTTATTAGCACACGAATTGCATCATCCATTTGACGAGCTAAGTAAGTAGCTCTATTTCATCAAAATTTATATCATTTTTATGACTGTTTTATTGACTTACAGATATTTTCAGGGCGTCTTTTCAATGAACGTGGCGAGGAAATAAACTGGCCAGATGAAATGACGAAGCAATACTATAAAAGTGCTCAGTGTTTCGTTGATCAGTACGACAACTATACTTTAGATGGGACATCTTCTGGTCCAAAAATCAAGGTAATGATTTATCTCATTCACGACGGTATCATTGCGATAAGTATTTATCAAGAATTTTATAATCAAACATAAGTATTACTGATATGTCAATTATCGAACAGAATTATGGCAATCAGACTTTCGACGAAAATATGCCAGATACCATGGGATTAAAAACTGCGTTTAAAGCGTACAAACGAAGAGAAATAATAAACGGCAAACCAGAATCAACACTGCCTGGCTTGGAAATGTTCAACAATGATCAAATTTTCTTCCTATCGTCTGCTAATGTACGCATTTTAATAAAAAATAAAACATTTCTTCGATGTATTTTATGTTTTAGTTTGTTTTTCATTTGATTTTTCTTCTTTTTCTTTAAGTTATGGTGTGAAACCAGAGATTCCCAAACGTTAGTCACAGATGCCAAATTAGACATACATAGTATTGGACGATTAAGATCCATAGGGGCTCTTTCGAACAACGAGGATTTCGCAGCTACATTTTCCTGTCCTCTGGGCAGCCCTATGAGTCCTAAGAAGAAATGCAACATATGGAAGATATAGCAGGTACATTTCAATTAAATGTTCGATCATTCGATTCAATTTAACATACCATTGCAGCAATAAAATAGAAAAATGAAACGAAGTTAAAAGTGTGCGTCTATTTTCATCTTTGTGCTCTCAAATCGGTTATTAATTATATGTTATCGGACGTAGATAGTGCGATAGATACAACTATTACAAATCTTATATAATCTTTTACTAATACAATACGATGGTAACGCTAAAAATTGATAATGCAGTGGAGATAGTAACGCATAAGTTGAAGGGAGTTTGGCGTACGCGGAAGTGCAACTTTCCCTTTGATGGCTGTTGGTATCAAAAGTGAGAACAAGGCGCGCACTCGCGTACCTTGGGTTTCGAATATGGAGCAGCGATAGATACAAAAATTCTCAGTAATTGTATCGGTAAAACAGCAAAACATCAGTAGTCGGCCATCACAAATGTCACGCTTATTCTGTATCTCGTCGGTAAGACTATCAGTGATAACTGTGATAATTCCTATATTCACAGAGAGCGCAAGAAACACTGATTTTTTGACAGGTCGGTATTTCGCAATCTAAAACGCGAAGTTCCATTTAATGTCACGTCTATCGTGTCCTTAATAAATTTTCTTAGTCAATGGTATATACCATCTGTGTTGTCGATATAGAAATTTCCTTTTTACCATCGGCCAGTACGACGCTTTCTCGAAAAATGTTTGAAAGCGAATTTCTCAGGAACCGGTGGAGATTTTTGGATAAAATGTGATGATTTGTTTCGGGAGAATATCTATGCGTGGTATTTTTACCACGAATAAGATTTTGTGATTCTATTAAGAAAATAAATCGTGAATGGTTCGGACTTTTATTAAAAGTTTTTAACTAAAACGAGAGCGTATTTCAATAACAAATTAAGGGAAGAGAATAGAGTTGGTAGGTTTGGCTTGCAAGTCAGTGTCCGACAGAACCGGAATGATATCTAGGTTTTCGCTTTCATCGACGCTCGGTTTCCTGAAGAATAGCTCTCTCAATAACGTTCCCTCTGTGGTAGGTTCGTCCAGGTCGTTTTTACCCTTGATACGTATATTTTGCGGAGGACACGAGATGATCTCCTTATCCGATTCCTTCTGGATGCCGCTGTCGAAATAATATTGCGGTAAAATTCGAAACTACAGCTAATCCTTTTAAATGAAATAAAAGTGAACGTGTGAAACTCGTCTGAACTGGTGTGATGCGAGTTAAATCATTGACAAATCAGTAGATATTTAAGCATTTAACAGCGATCGAAGTATATAGAATACACATAATATTCGAAAATATAGAAAATATTCAAAATAGAGTGCTAATTATAACATTTGAAAGGTAGAATAATTCTCTTTATAGGTTGCAATCTTTTACTTAATAAATAAAACATTATATTGTAAAAAAAGTTTGACTGATAAATCAGTCCTACTGCGGCTAGCGAGAAGTGCAAGACTCTGGTGAAAAAAATGAAAATCTCGTTGAAGAAAATATACGAGTATTATGTCTGTGATTTATCTTTCACCACACTACTTGAGAGTAAAGTTCATTTTCTTCCTACAATCTCCTACATAAACATACTTTATAGAAACCAGTATTTTTCTTCGCCGAGAGGAAAAAATGAAACTTTACTGGAATTTTCTTATTTATGCCGTAAAATAAAATCCATCCTACAGTTTTCGACCCGTTTATAGTGTTTCCTTACGAAGTGATCTCAATGTCCACGGTTTGACAAGCCTGATGAACCTTTCTCGCGTCATCTTTGCACCGTTCCAATCTCTTCGCCTCGAGTAGTTCCCTTGTTCTTTGAGATTCGCTCTTCAGAGCATCGGTTTCTCCCTGTTGCTCGGCCAGGGCATTCTGCAATTGCGATTTCTCCCTCACCAGATCCTTGACAGTCTGCGTGAGCTCCAGGAATTGTTTTTCTTGGGTGGCGATCTGTAGCGTCAACAGCTCCAAGATATGTGAAATTCGAGTCTTCAATTCCTTCGCCTCGCCTCGCGCTTCGTTCAACTAATAAAAGACCATGAAACGCGATATCAGATTGAACTCTTCTTAATCTCTCGGTTTTAACCGTTAAGTTGTTGCAGCTAAGACACGGGATATTGTTATTTTGAGAAGTTTCAGAAACTTTACGACTTGATCTTTATGCTCGTAGAAAATAGAAGTTCTTCTCTACGTTATATTTTTCTCGCGTTACTTTGCAAACTGTGTAACATTTCTTGTCAATAAAATGAGAAAAATGTATTCCTAGACTTTGTGATACGTCTTGCTAACGAAAAAATGAGCCAGCGAATAAAAACGCTAGTTGATGTAATTTTCCATCGATCGGTCAACGACGCATTCCAGTTTTCTTTTCCTTCCAATTACTAAGATCACGTAAATGCTACTGGCACAATTGATGTTTGATTGAAAATTGAGGCCAAAGTACGATTTCTTGTTATCTACTTTATTTCCATAAAACGTAAACTTAATCCAAGTTATCTATGTACACTATGCTTAGATGCAGATTAGAGAGATAGATCGTTCTGGTTAAACAACCTGTCACAAGCACGCAACTCAGTGTCTCGATACATTGGCAATCTGTAAACGCGTATAGTTGCCTCTTGCACTCCCAACTTGCTGACTTTCGTGGCATCTCCATGAGCGTGTTGCTTATTGAACTATCAGAGACAGGCTGGGTTAAATTGCTCAAAGAGGTAAGACTGTCACCGATCCGCCAATTGAGCCAACACCGACGTTTGCCTTCTAAATATTTACATTTTTAGAATGCTAAAAGAGTGTTCGACATGTGAGAATGTAAATCGATTGAAAATTATTGCAAGTGGAATGTTAACGGTACCTTAAGATAGCAAACGTGAAAATTTCGCTACCAAAACCAAACGATCATCGTATCAACCTCTGCTACTAAGCTTCTACTTTCCATTCATTTTTGTCTCTTTTCATTTCAATCAACGAACGACCAACGCAGATTACGTCACGCGGAATATATCGATCCTCGCTGGATCGTGGAAGTTAAACTGCATCGAGCACGAATCCGAAACAATTTCAGTTGGATAAAGCGAAATCAATCTAGGGACTCCCGTGTACTGTTGGCCTGATGGCTCAAAGTTCAGTTGAAACTATGGCCCACGGTTAATGAAGAAAGTGAATCGATGCTTCGATATCTTAGCTGGCGGAGCATGATCCTTTTGCACAAGTTTTCCCAATCCATTACATTATACCGCGTAGATACACTGTAGGTAGACTCATAAAGCTATATGTATAGCAAACGAAGAAGAACTTTGATTTAAAGTTACTTGACCAACTGCAAATCAAGATCGGAACTCTAATCCATAGTTAAACCCTATTTTCACGGGCCAACCATATATCTCAGTTCTTATCAGACACATATTACCGACATGGGTAAAACTTACACACTACATTCCTGTTTATCACAATCGACTTTTTTTCTTGTTCTTCCCCTTGGTCTATTTTTAGCCTTTCTTTATTTTTTAGCCATGGATTTTCTCTCATTAGAGAGCAAAATATTTCATAGTGTGATACAGGAGTGACTTGGGTAGATTATAGAAATCATAGTGGTGTAAATGAGTTGGTATCTTTCATAGAACAATGTTCGCGATTATTAATATAAGAAGTTCATTATACCTTTTAACGTATCACGGCAGAGTGTAAAATTATATCTTAATTAAGTATGAAACTAAAGAAATACTTGTAAGAAATGAAATAAGTGATTAAATTCATATTCTCAGTATCTTCGCTTCTTAATTAAGTATAAAACTGAAGGAATACTTGTAAGAAATGAAATAAGTGATTAAATTCATATTCTCAGTATCTTCGCTTCTTAATTAAGTATAAAACTGAAGGAATATTTCTAAGAAATGAAATAAGTGATTAAATTCATATTCTCAGTATCCTCACTTATATCATTGTGGTTTTCAATTCACCATATTGTATTAGAAATTTCATATCCTAAAACATTCACTATAATTAAGATATAACTATCTACTCGTTGAGTTTCACTACTTTTTTTCGTTACAAATGTCTTCAGTTTACTCGATGATTTTTGTTCCAATAAACCGGCCACTACTTTATTTGTCTCCCTAATCGTAAGATATTTGTTCGCAGCGTACGAAGACTATAGGGCAAGGGTCCCTACGAATATATCTACCATAAATTCATAGGTGACTTTTTCATAAAGTTTCCCAATTGTCTTCTGAGTCGTTCATTCTGAATTTTTCATCACTCGAGTACATTATGAAGGGATATGAAGGGTCCTTTATCATTAAACGTCATTATAAATTTGTAATATCAAAATAAGTAAAAAATAAACGACGAAAATGAGAAAAAGAGAAAAAAGAAAAGGGAGAGGAAAACAGAAATTCAAGAATAATTGGCGTTACTTGGAATTCTAATTGCTCCTTCTCGGTTTCGCGGCGGTCAAGGGATTTCTTGTACTGCAGCCTCATTGCTTCCTTCTCGGATTCGCTCACTGTCAGCTCGGACTTGGCATCGCGCATTTCTTTGGTGCATCTGCATAAAAACTCACCTATCTTTTCGCGGAATATTGAAACACCGCAGGGAATTGCGAAAATTTACACGCGTAACTTGAGCGTGAAATGCGTCTCAACTCCGATCGATTTACTTTACCGCGGCAAACGAGAGAAAACTTGGTCTTTTCCCATTTTGTACGTGTGAAGTTAAGAGATCGCGTGTTAAATTCTCGTAAAATTCTCTCTCTTTAATTTGCCCCGTGTTAATTACGTAATTCTCAATTGCTAACTTTTATTTTCACGCACAGCGGAATTTCCACGATGTAGTCGCTATAATTGCTATTTGGCAAATAAGGTAGGGCTATCCGAGTCCACTTAAATAAATAGTTTGCCTTGTAATTCGCCAAATCTGATTACGAACAATTTTTAAACGATCCACATTTGGAACCAGACTATTAAACTCGTAAGAAAACAGTGAAATGTAATACATTTTTCGAAATGAAAAAAGTTTTTACAACTATACTTATCACTTTTCATATATATATATGTATTTTCTTTTTTTGATATTTTTTCTTGTTAGACCTAAGCGTACACGATATTTTCTCATTTCTTCGTTACTGCAAACGCTATTTATAAGGACTAATAGTGATTCATAGCGAACAATAAGCTTGATTATTCTGTGTAAAGTTCGAGATTAAATTATAAAAGATCGAAGCTTAGGTGACTCAGATAACTCCACCTTCCCAGTTTTTGTTTTCACAAGCAAAAAGCAACGGAGCCACTATAATCGTCATTATCTTAATTAAGATCTCAGTGTCCAACTCGTAGTACGCAGATTGTCACAGAAAAATCTCGACTAATCACTGATGCAGGTCTGGCGTGCGCGATCGTTCCCAAGGGTTATCTTCGAACGCCCAACACGAATTACACGGTCAAACTTTTAATAGCCATCGCTGACTCTCTAATCAGTTCTTGTGATAAATCTCTCCGTTACTGTCCAACTGGTATTACCAACTGCAGGAAGTAATCGCGCACGCTGTAATTTATTCGCACTGTATATCTTGAGGATCGATGAAAGAGCGAAATGAACGCGATAGAAACGAAGAAATGAAAATGGGGCGACAAAGTGTTTGAATGATCCTACGATAAAGATTTATTCGTCGCGGCAATCGATGTTTATTTAAGGTCCGAGTTAACTAATATCGGTCGAAGAAGAATTGAAGCAGAAATAAATTTCGTGGCTTAAGATATAAAGGACAAAATAAATGGTAACATGTCGGTTTCCTTACTGATGGCGGATGCGTGGCGATATAAAGTGGCTGAGAAGGGAATTGAGATTAATTCTACAGTTTCTGTAGATACCCACAGGTATCATCTTTTATCTATTCTGTGAGATTAATAAATTGGTAGTTGACAGATTCTAATGGATTTTAGTTTTACGTTGGATACTGAGCCAATAATAAAATAAATACCAATTTATTTCAATGTGTTAGTTCATAATATCAACGACAGGGTATTTTGGATCTACTATTTACAATAAATTAGATTTTTAAGGTGAAATATTTTCTATACTATTAATTATATGGGAAAATGTTTTAGATTAAAATTGAATGGCTTCAAGGGGATGTTATTAGCTTCTTTGTAGGTGGGTGCATAAAAGTCATGTGGAGATCAACTTTGTTTTTTTTTAATCGAATTATATATCTTTTAATACGTTAATCGATGCAGCTGGAGATTTTCTATGAAAACTTATAAACCTACTTATGTCGAGAAACTGTTCTTTTACTAGATACTTTAATTTTTAATTCGTAAAACTTACAGTATGAAAGGCAAGAAAACCAAATACGGTAGCAGTTCCTCGCGTCTTTCCTTGTTTATCATACGATAAGTTTTACGAACTAAAAATTAAAATGTCCACTAAACTAATAATTTGTTGACATAAGTAAATTAATAATTTTCTCTTGAGAATCTACAACTGCATCGATTAAGATACTAAGAAACCATTCGACTTCTATCTGAAACATTTTCCGAGATAATTAACAGTATCGAGAATATCTCAGTTTAAACTCCTAGGCGACTCATCCTGTATATATACTTTATATCTCATTACAAAATTTTCTACGCAAAATCAGTTCCTTAATTCCTCTTACTGAGGTTGGTTTACTTTGTTGGTTTTTTTATTTTATTCTTCTTACTTGTCTTAATGCTTATAAACGAGGGTGTAATCCAAAATAAATTTTCGAAGCTTCTTATTTCGTACCGATTAAAGATTAAAATTACTAAAATTCCCTGGACTGTACCATAACGTGTTCTATGAAAAATTGAGGAATAAAGTATTTGGAGAAATTGAAGGGTAAAGCTTGAACAAAAATTGGGAAAGAAGTAAATGTCGTTGCTGGGATATAAGAGGATGATAATGAAAATGAATGGAAACACTTCTTCTTGTATTAATTACGGATGTATGGTGACACAAAGTGGCCGAAGAGGAAATTTACTTAATTAACTGCTTAACCAGCAAAGCTATCCTTCTCCTGTCAGCGGGACAGAGATCTTGAATGTGAGGGAACGAGGCCGCGTCGCCGTCCGCGTCTGCGGTCTCACCTCTGCATTTCCAGCAGAATTCCTCGTCAGCTTTCACCTCCTCGCTCTCTGTCGAGATCGTTTGTCTGCTCGAAGATTAAACAGTCACAACGGTTCCCTTTATTAACGGTAGAAATGGACGCCACGTTGCTAGGGCTCGGTGCAAGGAACATCTCTGATACACGAATTTCCCTCGGTTTTAACACCGAACGAATGCAAATATTCCACACGGATGCGAAATCTAAACTACGTGCGCGACATAGAATTTAATTTTCATCGACAATTTCGAGCATGTCTCAAGAGGTAACTAATGTCGTTTATAACTTTGTCACGTTAAAGACGTACAAATCTACTACGTAGAGACGCAAGAGACAAAGAATTTTGGAACAGTATAGAATATTTCGACAATTCAATTAACATTAGGTTTGCGAAGCGAATTTTTCACGAAGCAAAAGTACTTTTATCGATTCTAAGATCGACAGCGGAAACAAAATTAATTTACGACGCAATCAATAGATCAGATATATCATATTTATAATAAAGACATTAGTTAACGAAGCTTTCGTCGCTAATAATATTTGTACTGATCCGTATGCTAAATTCCAATTTACATAATCCGAGATTTTTCCGTAGCGCAGCATTTCTGGGATTACGCGTTTTATTACTTAATTTGATAAATTTATAGCTATTTTGTCGATAACAGTATACAATACATAAAGGGATTTTAAGGTGTAATAAAAATTTAGAATGCAATATATCTTTGAAATCTGTCTTAAATTTTTCCTCGAAAATCTTTTAATTTTTATACAAAAAGAAATTAACGCTTCTGGGTATTCGACGAAGAGAAATCACGTTTATCCTTTGTAACTATACTTCGGGAATTTTCGATGAATGCAAAGTTCGTTCATTCATTGTGTTGCCGCTTCCAACTTCTTCACGAGGACAGATTTCATTCATCCCGCTTTCGCTACTAAACTTTTCCCGAGGAAACAATTCATTTATCGTAGTTCCTCTAGCAGATTCTATATTGCTCAAAAATTTAGAACTAGAACTGCCACGAATAAAGGACATGAGGTGTAATTTACCGTCGTATCGTGCAAACAATGGCCTGATTACGCTAATGTAATGAGTACGGTTGGATCGGTCTTTAACCTAGTTACGTATTAACGGAAGATTGAAATTAGCTCGATTCGGTTACGGACCTTTGTCGTCGCGATGCATATACTCGTTCTCCTGATACATGCGTAGAGTACGTTGATGGAGTCTGGCCAGTCTGCACAGAGGAATTCGTAAAATCGATCCGTTAAATTAGCCTGTCGTTCTTCAAATACGGCGAAGCATCGGGAACATGCAACGAAAAATACGAAAGAAACAAAGAAACGAGAGGGAAAGTGAAATGGGCGTGTTGTACCTCTTGCTCCATCTAATATAAGAATTCATAAGTGTGCCATCGTCGTAGTCGTTTGAATACATCACTGTCGGGCATTTCTCTCAGCTTGCAAGACGATCGTGCAATGGGAAAGTGATTACGACACAGAATGTCAGAAGACTCTACGACTTTCGAAGTCGATTCTTGTGCCGAGCGTGCAGCGACGACAAATCCTGCGAGAAAACGATTCGTTTCTGTCCAGAGAGCAATCGATACCCGTTGCTGCCCCCAATGCCCTGAAGTTAGATTTATATTGAGTTTTAAACGACACTTTGTGCAGGACGACAGTAACGCGCGAGTATTTCCTCGATCGTTCTGTACTGTCCGCGATCAAATATCAAATTGTCGATGAAACGAGATGAAAGCACGAGATATCGGATGAAGCTGGATACGTGGGTCTTCAAATCAAATTAATGGGTCGATCACTTTTTATTTCGTTTTCATTTCGTTCCATTTTACCTCGCTTTGTAAACGTTGGGAAGGAAAATAGAAAAACGACGGAGGTTAGGTAATAACGTCGACGATTACTTGTCAGAATTTTATTCATAAAATCGGTGCTCTCTAAACGTACAACTGTCGCAGTCTTTGTACCTGCAAATCATACTTTCACACGAGTTCACAGAATAATTGTCTAGCGCTATAGTTTTGACGATATCGGTGCATTCGAGGGACAAGATATTCGACGAAGATTTACAGGAAATGACAGATGTCTTAGATATGGACGATCGCTACTTCTCTCTCTCTCTCTCTCTCTCTCTCTCGCTGTCTCTCTGTCTCTGTCTCTGTCTCTCTCTCTCTCTCTCTCTCAGAAATTGGAGCTAAAGCTTAAGGCTTTAAGAATGTGGGAGAAAAATATGATAAGTCCATTTTTTGATGTTTTCATGCCGCTTCTAGATAGTGGCTAAAAGGATCTCTTAAATATGAAATCTTAATATGAAATCTTCAAAGGAAGGGAATAATTTGATAGATTCAAAGATTTTTAGCCTTTGGAGAACTTAGGATGTCGAGCCGTTTGGTCGATTTAATCCATTAAGATCCAACGTTGAATTCTATAAAATTCATTTTGTGATCGCAAAAAGGAACTGCAAGCATTTGTTTCATATTTCTGGATGCAATAAATAACGACGAAAAAGGTATCAAGGAAATTCTTAGAGTTCCCTTTCACAGCCATAATATTAAAGAAGGAAATTCAATAAATAAATTGATCGACAGCGATAGCAAATATTGCTTCTTAATGGATTAATCCCAGAGCTAAATGAAGAGCTAGTCTCGACATCGAATTTCTAACAATGTACAGAATTTCAAAATTATTCTCCCGAGTAATGTGAGAAATGCGACTTAATGTATCTTTCGCCTGTGATCTTCGCTTAAGAGTTATTGGACCATCGACACGAATAGTGTTTTCCAAATGAAAAGAATACACACAGGCGTGATCATTGGTTGCTGAAAAATCGCTGAATTATTCAGTCCTTGGAGTTTAACGAACATTCGCGAATGTTCGACTGCTCCGTCGTGGAATTTTGCTGGCTTTTCAGTCCATCCTCGATACCGTTAGGACACGCGGTCAGACTAATGGTCGTCTCCTGTTCCTTGATCGGGCCACTGGTCCTGGTGTCGTTTCCAAAGATGGACATGTGCATGGTGTTTCGTTGACCGCGTCGAGAATCGTACCTTTTGGAGCTTATCAACGAGAAACTTTGACCTCGTCCCCGGGAGCTCAAGTCCGACGAACAACGACGCCGTCTGCGGATCCTTCTCGGCACGCAACAAAGCAGATACCTGCAACGAAGTTTGTTACACTTTAACGACTTTAGTCTGTTAGTTGGCTGCAATAATGTTAGCTCTTTAAAGTTAACAAGAAAAAGACGAAATACTCGTCTACTTTTGCTTGCTCGTTAAATCGTATTAATTCGTTCATGAGGGATTTTACGAGTGATAAATTTTGGAATGTATTTAGAGATGAAAGTATGCAAATTATTGTTAAAAACTAAACCTCTATCTCTATCTTCTTTTCCCTTTATTTTTTAATTCTGAATATCTATTTAAAAAATAATATAAATAATAAAATATATCATTATTATTATGTCTTTTAATAAATGATTTAAATTGATACTGCGAAAATTTCATAAAATATCAATTTCATATAATTCCATACAAATTCCTAATAAAGGAATATCATATAATTTCATAAAAATTCATGAAAACAAAATTTCATGTAATTTCGTGAGAAATTTCCATCTCCTATAATTTCAGATAAAATCCAATTTTCTATAATTTCATAAAAAGTTAGTAAGTGCTGCTTCTTATTTATTAACGTATCTTTAACTTTCGATCAAATTATTGACACGTCGAATTGGGAAGAATAAGTTTGAGAAATATATATGATTGAGCGTTCAATCGTAAATTGGATAGGTTCGGAGTATCGCTATAAACGAGATAGTCCGATAGTATATCCGAAACCATATCTCAATCCGGCAATCAATATTCATGACAACGAGCGATTCGTTTTATAATTTTTCACGAGTTGAGCCAGGATTGATTTTCAAAGAGGAGCATAAAATACGTAACGAATTAATTGTGGTTGCATATAGTGATTAACTGATGCGAAACGTCATTGATTATCCCGTTAATCGACCAATTTTTATCGGATTCTTGAAAATTTATGGAAATAGGTCGGATCGGTTCGTAGTCATGCGCCAGGTGTCAAATATTTTTCCTAGTTTCTTTTCCAATATTTTATACCGAAAGAACGATAATTCCTTGCGAAACGAGGATAATATTACTCGAAATAATGGGAACTGATTTTTTGTATATTTTGATAAAGCAACGTTATGAAACTAAAAATTGATCGATCGTATATTTCTTAAATTGTAGAATAATATTTTTGCCAATGCAGAAAATACCTGTCGAAATATTTTCTAAACGTGCTGCTCACGCAGTACAACGCGATGGGATTAATGCAGCTATTGGTAAATGCCAGGCAGAAGCTAAGAATCCGGAAATAATGCCAAAATGTGTTGTAATCCTGTTGGGCGGTTGGGTGGATGTAAAACCATAGCATAAACACGTGTTGCGGGAAGAAGCATACTGCGAAAACGATCACGAACGCCATCACCATCTTCGCCACTTTTTTACGAGCTTTCACCTGCTTTAGCTGTAACCAAACGAGTTTCAAAGTGATACAAAATATATTGCGCGTGTATTTCAAAAGTGACGGAACTCAAAAAAGCTTCACAGAAAGCACGAGAAATTATTTTGAAATTTACGAGACATTGTTTATTAGACAAATAATTTTAGCATGTAGAATAAACTCTACGAAAGAAATTTATTTCATCAAAATTATCGTATTAATATTATTCGATGGAATGTTTTTTTTTGTAATTTCTCGTAACGTTCTTCCAATATGGAAATTAATTGTTTCGAATTGTGACACTTCTGAAATTCGTGTACGATATTATTAAAGAATATGACCCCTTCTTTTATATTCTTTCTCGTTGAATAAATTTTTTTCATAACCGAAAACTTTGCGTCTTGACTTTGCTAGAACTTTACTGAAAAGAGTAAATATTTCTTGGCAACTTTAAACGAGTCCCCTGGTTGTGTATTAAGTTCCAAGTTCGTAAAACGCGAAAATTGTCGAGAGGAATCAATGAAGTTCGGCCTGTGTTCACAACCGAGTTGATATTTATCGAGTTTAATAGGACTTCTAGCTGTTGTACTGAATAGCGTACGTAAATTAAAGCGATCGCTTATCTCTGAAACAATTCGAGAGTTTGAATATTTTTGTCCTCAGTTGAACATGAAAAATTTGAAAGAAGATAACTTCGATCACTATCACATTCTCGTGTTTGCTGGCAATTTGTCTTTTTTTTTTTTTTTTAGCTTTCCTATTACATTTTGGTTAAACGATTATAGCAATTTTTGTTCATTAAGTGGTACATTTTAACGTTTTGCGTAAATCGAGCAGTTCATCTCGAAAACTACCATTGCAAATTTTTGTCTCTTTGCAGTTTAATTATGAGCTCTTCGACTTTTCATTTGCAAAAATAAAACATGGTCATTTTTATCGCCCATCTTTAAAACTTTTTTTCCACTCACCTGACACTGCATTTCGCCAGGAATATTCCTAGTACTGTGAATCAGATGTCTGGCCATAAGAATGTAGAAGAAAGCAATAATACTAAGCGGCACAGCGTAGTATATGAAGAACCGACAGACCAAAATCGTCTTCGGATAATTCGGTCCAAACTCCGCAGGATACGGGTAGCAGGCCTTTAAATTGAACACCATATAACAAATGTAAAAACCTTCCCTCGAATCGATCAGATGAGTGCAAATTATTTGGACAATACAGTGGAACAGCAGTTGTCTGATGATGCCGAGCAAAGGAAATTGGAAAGGAATAAATGGAGAAAAATCGTGTTAGACGTTTCGTCGATCGATCGTTGAAGCACGAACGATAAAATTAATTATCTTATGGATGCTAGTCGAACTCACTTGAAAGGTCACGTTGGTGTTCACTTTGAAAACCCTGATGTAGGAGAAGGAACTCGGGATGGCGCACATAATGGCTAATACCCAAATCAAGGAAGCGACGATCACCGTGAAACGCGTTGCTCGCCTTCCTGTACCTTGAACAGTAAAAGTCGGAAACGATTGATTTCATCGATCACATCTGTATTCATATTCGCTCAAGTATTTCTTTTCATGGCGCACTGCGGATACCATAGAATATCTTTCTATCCAAGAGCAAACGAAATTCGCGTATTTCACTTTATATAAATTCCTTTGGTATCCGTGGTGCGCACATAGTTCCACCCACGGAATATTAAATTGCGGCGTAAAATGCGGAAAACGTTCTCAATACGAGACGAGGATCTTGTAAAAGAATATATGTGTTATCAAAATCGAGTATGAAACTTTGTTTAACTTCGATTATCCTTATTTCCGTATTCCATTATTTTTATACATTTACACATTTATTATTTGAATTGAATTAAACGAAGGAGATGGCGAAAAATTGTTATTCCTACTTGAAGTATTTTTAATCTTGACGTATTTTCATATTTTTTAGCTGTTCTTTCGTGCTTTCGTACAGAGAAATTGTACAATATTTTCCTTGGATATTTTGTACATGTATTTGTTCGTGTTTCGGTGACATTTACAAATGTCTTCTGATGAATATTATTATAATATATCATATTAGAATAGGTAGAATAGCCGCTTAAGCTTTCGAACGTTTTCCGTGCTCTTGCTTTTCATCGCGAAGATCTCTATTTCAGAATGATGGGAAAATGGGAAATCGAAGCTCGTACCCGAGGCGTGGAGCTTTCTCATCGGATCGACGATAGCGAAGAATCTGTCCGCGGATAGTGCCGTTAGAGTGAAGACAGAGACTCCGATGGAGATATCCTTGGCGCACTCGGAAACCTTGCAGAGCACGAGTCCAAAAGGCCAAGAATCCACAATATATACGGTGAAAGTGAATGGTACGCACGTAAGAATCACCTGCAGCGCAATATCGAATCATTGTCTCAGAAAAGAATCGTCAATAACGTTTTTATTCGAACAATAGCCTCCAAGCTAAATAAAATTTCGACTGACTAAGGAAAGAATTCATCGAGACTCTTCATTGTGCACCGATAAGTCTCTCTTTCTTTGAAATGAAAACAGAAAACTGTTGAAGAAGAAAAGGAATCTCAGCTTAACGAGAACTGTCTGTAATAGCAAGGGTTAGTTGAATCAACCAAACATCCTAAAATTGAATGTTGAATTTTTCATAGAATAATAGAGTAGACTCGTTGTCTATTATGACGTACTATTAATCTTTGATATGTTAATGAAAGAATGAGAAAATATCATACGCTTTAGACCGAGTAAAAAAAAGACATCAGAAACGAGAAAATAATTCGAATAACCCTATGGTAGAGTTATCTAAGTCAACGAGGAGATATTTATTACATGAGAATTGATCGAATGAGCGATAAAACATTGTGATAATTGCAAATAAGAATATTAACATCGACCATTTTCCTTTTGATCTTTTGATGGCTGAAAGCTATATGCTCGTAGAGAACTATGGTCGTCGATCTGCCAATATACACGATATTTGTCACAAAGGAAGGTTTGAATAGTTTGTTTTCAAGCGTACATCGCTTAAACATTGTCTGTAACTAAATTTGCGAATTGCGCAAGTCAGTAAGAAAAATTGAACAAGTTTTACTCGTCATGGTATTCGAACATTTTTCTGACTCGAACATGACAAACATTTTCTTACTCTGAACGCACATATAGTTTGACAAGCAACGATCGCGCGAAGACAGTTTAAGAGATGAACCTTCTATGAAACTATGTCGCAGGGAAGGGAAATATCTGAGTGCACATCGAAGGGAGGAATTTCATGGTAAAGAAAAGGGACTGATCGTTTTCACGAGCAGAGAATTTTAGGGATGATAAAACATCGATAATAAATCTAGAATAAGAATAAACACGTGCCAAGAGATCTCCGAGCGCCAACGAAAAGACATAAATATTGGGAACGTTCCTCATGTTACTGTGGCGCAGTATGGTGAGCGCGAGCACGCCATTTCCTGTAAGCCCGATCACAAGAATCAGCAGGAACACGATTGGCACGAAGTATGTTTCCGGTCGATCTTCATACGGCGTGTACTTTTCTTCCGCGTTTGTTTGCTTTTCGATGCTCGTGTAATGTGTGGTCGAAACGATGCCGAAAGTGTCCTTGAGGACGTTCGAGACGGACGGCGTGGTCCATGAGGTCGAAAATAAGAACGAAGACGGGGAAACCGTAGTCCGAGCCATGAACACGTTCGATTTCGTTCTTCCTTATGACAAAGACAATGTGGTCCCGTATGTTGCGGAAACGAACCGTCGTGGTTCACATCTTAATCGTGGTCTTCAGTGGCCAACAGCCGCAAACGCTTCAGCTCAGCTTCCTTTCTCAAATCTTTGTGCCCTGGAAATTGTAAAAGAAATTCGCGTTAGTGAAAGTTTCTCTGCAAATAGAGCGGAACACGGAGGTAAATGGGGAAATGATCCCCGTGGGCATGGAAACGTCTGGTTTCAAGGAAATTGCACGCTGGAAATACGTGTTTTTCGGAATGGCTGAGAGCTAAAGTGTCTCTTCTAGGGAAATGCTATGGGAACAGGATAAGGAAGATGAATTTTACGTATATGTTAAGGAAATGTCATCTACATTTATTTGTATTGCATTCGACATTCCATTGATACGAGAGAATGATGCTGCCTTTCACAATAGTTTATTGATTTATTCTATTTGTTAACGGGGATGAACTCAATGATATTCAAATACGTGGTAGTAAAGTAGCCGTTGTAATATTTGCAACGGGAAACAAATCTCAATTTAGATTACGTATTCGTTGATTCTGTCCATCACAACATGAATTTGCATAAAGATCCGCGGTCTAAGGCAATTTGAAGATCGCTCGCCGTTTATGTGGAGATAATGCCTCATCCGAAAGTGCGCGAATCTCTCGGATAGTCATGAATGGAGAATTTTGAAAGAGATGCATCTCTGCGAATCAGTTACGGTAGAATACCGTTCAGTTCAATAAAATTCAATCAGAATAGCTCGGAACCAAGCCGTATTAGAATATTTGTATATTTCAGAACATGGAACATGTGGAAAGTCGAGTAATCGAGAATAGGCAAAATTTAGTTGGAATTATCAGAACATTAATTATTGCACTTACAGAGTTTTATAACAGTTATGGATTTTTATCTATTTGCAAGCTGAGCTAACAGTATATGTATAAGAGGATGACAAGGAGATGACGACATTCTTGCGGCACTTTAACAAGCAACTCGAAACGACTTGGATACCATGGGCCAAGAGCGGTCTAATGAGATTTCCGCTGCTTATACCTTCACGTACACTATATAAAACTGCCATCAATAAAAATTCACGATTCACGGAAAGAAAGAGAATATAAAAGAGTGCATTTCTGTCGCGTGAAAAACATTAACGGCGGTGTTGGGTGACCTCGTTAACCGAACTCGTGGATTTTCGTGGTAATACTTTTTTCTATCGTGCCAGCATGATTCCACCGTAACGAGTTGCTTAGATGCTTATAACTCCATCCGCTATCCGATATCGCTTCCGATAGCAGATTTTCCAGCTAACGATACTTCTCTTCGCTTTGATCAAATGTTTCAGTCCACCTTAATCCTTAACAAAGTCGATGTGGAGATTCCATCAGAGAAGAGAACCTGGAAATTTCTTAATTCCGTGGAAAGCAATATCAATTATGCGTTACTAAATTCCTACGCGAGTAGGTACAGTATCGTAGAAAATATGAGTAGGAGGAGCTTGAGTGAAACTTTGGTTGTTAATAGCAACGATAGTAGATGTGTCGCAATGTTTCCTCTGCGTTTAGTGTTGCAAAAGCGCCAAGATTACAGGAATTTAGAGGAGATTATCCGGACAAAGACGACTATATAGAGACATCCTCAACGTAGAGGAAGGAAATAATAATGACCCGAAAAATAATTATCATTAAGTTAAAAATAAAGTAAACAAATTATATCTGTACTTCAAAACTATCTATTTACATCTTAAAAAGTTCTACTATTTACCATGTAACCGATAATTAGATTAAAAAAAAAAATTCATAATAATCACTACTCTTGTTGTTGTTACACGATAGAATCTCACCTTAAGATATTTAACTAATTTCCTAGCAATAAAAATAATGGTTGGAACGAAAACGTCCTAAAGGATGTAACACAACTGAAGGATATTCAAAGGAATTGTGCGAGCATTTTATACGGTTAATTTAATCAAGTAGGCGCCGACATAAATCCAGGCGAGCGCATTCTCGCGAATGTCGTGGAAAAAGGATACACTCGAGTATTTCTGGCACTTTGCTATAGGCAAGGGTCTTTTGTAAGCTGCATAATAGTAAAAGCATACTTGATTATTGGCGTCCCTCGATCCACGAAAGACAATGCAAGCTCGTGTTTACACACGAACATGTATACAATCCTCTGGCAAAGGAATTTAAGCAAATTTATGCTTGCAAAGGATAGTTCGCGTGAATTTACGATTCATCGCCTCTCGAGTGCAATTGATATAGTTTCAAGGTGGCCATTGTTCACTCATTACATTCTCGAAATTTCTCTCCCGATTTTATCGCCTTAGCAATGTGTACGTAGGCAATAATGCACATTTTTCTTAAAAAAAGAGTCGTCGGGACCAATTGATCTGACGTCATTCAGCTTTGAGACAGTTTACGATAGGTGTAGTAGGCGAAATACAATTCAGTAGGGTCGTAAAGCGTTAAGTAAGGTCACTAAATGATCTAACTACAATTAAAGCCGTACGTAAGAACCTGCTCTAGATTTTAAAAATTTATATCATCGTCAGTGGTTCAACGACGTGTCATAAAATCGGAGTTTTAAGCGTAGAAATTATTCGAAAATATTATTCTGTTTTTAAATAAATAGATTGTTTGGCAGTAGAATTCTGGGAATAGAAGTAGAACTGCAGAAGTAGAAGCAGGATTTCACTCACTTGGATTCTATTTGTTGGAAGGAAGTTTTATTTAATATCCGACTAACTGAACTTTTGTCAATTGAATTCACTTATCTACTATTTTACCCACTCGAGATATTCAGAGCGGATGAACACAAGGTGTAATGAAACTGTTGAAACTTTGAATCATCCCTTAAACTCGAAGTGTCTCGTTTAATTCGACGGAGAGCCGGTAAACCGATCTCCGGCCACTTTAATCATCCAACAATTTCACGCTGGGATTCGCTCGAACGCCGCTATCTTTCCCGGTTGACGCGAAATCTCATTCGAAGATGGAAGAACCTTCAACCATGTGAAACAGCAGTCAAACAGTGTATCAACAAAATGATAAATCAAAGCTTTCGAAACTGAATCTTATCGATATAGTCATTATTTACGATAATGTGTTGCGCACAGACAATATAAACATTTGTCTCGAATGGAATTTCGTTCTTCATTAGAACAAATTTAATAGATAGAGACACGAAAATTCCCACCTGGAGCTCGTTAACTGTTTTTCAAAATAGACCTAACCTTCTTGTATGTTTCTAGTATTTTTCCAATTCATAGAAAAGATCCATGCGATTGCATCGTTATTGTGATATCGTTCCTCGTTAATTGATATCGCTCGCATTCTAAAAAAAAAACACTTACCAAAATCCTTACCTCTGCAAAGAAACGTACAATCGAAACGTGTATATTTCAGCTCTCATTCATTTTATCATCGCTCTATATTTTCATTCGTGGTGTACGTATACGCGTGAACCTTGAAGCGAGATACAGTTTGGCCAAACGAATTTGACGAGACGTGTCTGGAAAAGGAGAAATAATTTAATAAAAGCCGGTTGACTATAAACCCTTTTATAACACGGTTTCAATCACAAGCTGGCCAGATTGGATACCACGTTACAATGGTATTTATTCCCGATGATGAGCCGTTACCACGACCGGACCCATACGCGGGAAGACAGAGCTAGCACCTCGTAAATCGAAGCCCAAGACATTTAGGATCATTAAATGAGGCTAAGTGCGATAGCGGCCGTGATAGGATTAAACAGGATATATACAGTGGCCTGGCTATCGAAAGGTTGTGTATAACGCGTGTTCACGTTTTTCATGAATTAATATCTAATGAAGCGGAGAGATCACTCAGTGTCCCGTAATTTTGGCAAAAGTACATTATACACACTGACGAAATATGATTGCATACAGAACAGAATCTGCTAATTTCGAAAAAGGTTTCGTGTACGTTTTGAGTGAAATTTCAAAACTTTAAGAACGTAATATAATAGAAAACGGGGACAAAGAATATTTTTTCCAAGCTACTTTTACGTGGAAAAATAAATTACGATCGTTATTCGATGGTTAAGTACTCAACAATCTGGCGAGCTGTAAGTAAGCTGAAACTCCAGGAATATGAAGGTACGGGAATGCGTGAAGAAAACGTTCGTTTAATCAATTTACTAGCGTCCATGGCAGCTGTTACTAAAAGCCTGTTGTTCAATCTAGCAGCGTGAATGGAAATTACAATCTAAAATACTTCTGGACAATCTGCCTATCTCTTCCTTTTTATTTCTTTCTCTTTCTCTCTATCTCTCTATCTTTCAACTCACGGCTGCAGTTAATAAAATTCTGCATAGATACAGTTTCTCTGGTTGATGTGATTCACGCTTGGAAATATCGATTTCGTTCGTTCGAGAATGTAGCGGTCTTTTTCGTGCATAAATTGAACTAGGAAGCTTTGTGGAACGTGCTACGTACGTTGGTGGAATATCATTAGCGTCATTAAGCTTCGACTATCGATTTTCAAGTTGGTTGGCGTCGCGGCGTCATTCCCCAGGGCATAAAAATTTCGCTTAATCGATACAATCGCGCCTATTTGTTTTAAAAGAGCAACTAATAGAGAATTTTTATTTTTCGAGCTTTTTCTACGTTGCAATTTAACTTTGTTGCGGTTTAAATTTTGGATAATTGAATTTTAACTTCAACCAAAAAAAAAAAAGAACTTTCAATTATTTGGAAAAATTATTAAAGTATATTGAAACGGGGACGCGCTTATTGGTAATAATTCCTCTCTCACTTTCGATCAATTTTCTAATAATAGAGAAATATAGTTTGGGCGAAGAGCGCTCAAAATAACAGAGCAGAATTCATTTTCGTCGAATGATCGAATATTCGAATCCTTACACAGAGAACAACGCAAAAGTTGTGGATTTAGAATTATCACGATCGTCATGAAGCACGCGAGTTAATTTTCAATTGAATAATTTTGCAGAGCAAAGATAGAACTCGATTGGGAAAATAATTTACATCGTTGATATTGATTCGTCGAATTGATATTTTCAATTTTCCCCGTATCACCTGAACACAAGTTAATTGCCATGGAAATCTTCACAGCGCCACATTTTCTGGATATTTTGATAATTAATTGCTCGTGTATCATTTAAAACGGCACGTGTAGAATGCGTTGCACGATACCACGCGTGTTACCTAACAGGTTTTGATAAAACCCGGTGAAAATCGATTAATTACTGCGGCGGAAAATTCTGAAAACGTTGCATTGCACCGCTCCACTTCGTTTCATGGTTCTCCATACAGGCACAAATGAAATGATCAAACTACGATTCTTTCCAATACCAGCGAAACGATGCACGTACGTCCCGCTGATGTAACAATACGTTGTTATTTCGCAGAGGTTTTGTTATTACGTGGTTCTTTTTACGTGGTTCTTCTACCAGATACAATACCCGGCAGTTGTAAAATCATTTCAAAGGCGCGAGTTACGAAAATTGAATTGGATTACACGTGGTTGGTATGGATGAGAGCAGATTGCGAGAAAAAATTCGGATTTCGTATCAAGAGCAGCACAAGATTAGGAACGTTTTAACGACTTTCGATGATCGTTTTCCTTCGTAAAAGAAGAATCGTGAAATCGCATGGGGACTACTAATTGGGGCGTTGGCAAAATAATCATGCATCGGACACATGGTCGAATCGATGCAACGTTACTCGTTTCATTTGCACTTGCTAAATTTGTAAATAATTGCTAGTTGCAGACAACCGGCCAAATCGATTGGTAAAATCCTTGATTCCTTTCTTGCTGTTAAAATAGTTAAACATACTACTGTTTTAAATCTTATATTAAGTATAAACGCACGAAGTAAACGATCAGTAACCATGGAGATTGGAAACATGAATAGAGATGAAACAGAAAGGAAATAGTCTTATTTTTCCAGCGAGTGTATAATTGCAAATCATCAGAGAACATTACACTTCTCAATCAATATTCGATTAAAGGAGACTTCATTTTGAAGACTTATTCACAGTCGAGTTTATTGCTCGCCGCATTATTGTTCTTGTCGAGTACAATAAAAGTAAATAAGGTGCAGAAAATAAGGTACAGAATAATTTAGCAACCTAGTGCTATTAGCCAATTGACAAGTTGCAAATTGTAGGTGTATTTTTTTACAATTTCACAGTTTTACGTGATATAAGATAATTGCATAACGTGCAATTTCTAAAATTTACATTTAAAATTATAATTTATTATTATCGACCACTTGTAAAGTATCATTAGTTCAATTGTGCAAGGTGGACAGTTCCTATTAACCAAACTAATAAAAAGAAATAGAGAGGATTAGCTGGTGAACCTTTTTCATTGGAACTGCTTGATTATCCGAAATCCCATGGTCCCTGCTCGGACAAATGAGATTCCACTGTATTACCTACCTTTATAGTCGGACGATATACGTATGCAACAAAATTTCCTATCTGTGGTCGCCAGAATATATGAAGATAAGAGCAGCATGAGAGAACCGAGATTATTTTACAGACTCGGTTTCTATGAAATTGCAGTATAAGAAAGAAAAGGAGAAGGTAATCCAGTCTTCGAGTATTTACGGTCTTCGAGTGTCCATTCTCCCTTGGGTACAAAGAATCGCCTGTTTCATTGCTAAACGGCACTGTCAGCGCTTTTGTCTTCCGTCTGACTAATATCGGTTTCTACTACTAATCTCGCCCAACTTCACTGATATCCATTGTACTGGAACCTATCCTTTGAACTAGTTCCCGGAATTCTGATCTCTAATTATTCATCGTATTAGGATAATTGTAATAAATGGATAAAATGATTACAGTGTGTATAAAATTTAACAAATTGAATACTTCCATCATTGTCTGAGAGAACTGCAATTGCCATATCACTTGGAACGTTTTAAAACTCTGAACTCGTGCAAGTTTTTCTAGAGCTTAATAATTCTGTTGAATGAATGGTACTTCTTTGACCGGACTGATTATAATTACCGTGGCACAGCTGGTTTTAATCTTCTATATTTTAATTCTCTTATTTGGAGCTTGATTGAAGAAAAAATCCAGAAATTCTGGGATTTCGAATACAATTGTTTCAATTTGTCATCAGGTAACGTATTTATATCTCTCGGGTACGTAATTCAAAATTGCGATATAAAATAAATTTTATTCAAACGACTGTAGCTTCTTTCTTTAATCGCGAGTACAAAAAAAAAAAAACGGGACAGGCCTGTAAAATTATTTCTCCATGATTTTATGACACATAAATTATTAATTTCTAGACGTTTTATATGTTAAAACAAAATATGTTAAGATAAAAATTATCTTAAAAGATCATATATTTAAGGATAAAAATGTTGAGTAATTCGTGACAACACAACGTCCGAATATTTTGAATATTATATCGAAAAAAGAGTGGTTTACAGGAAATTGAGAAAGATGTTGGTCCTTTTAAACTGAAAAATGTCACGATATTTGGTCGTCAAGCGTCAACGCCATTCATCGCACGCAAGTGCAATTTTTTCAATCCATCAATCCTTTTTCGATTGACGCGTTCACTGTAAAGGTAGATGATAAAATGGAGTTCCGAGGACGTTAAACAAATTTAATCCTAGTAAGACGATGATGTCTTTTCGAAAGAATCACAAAATACACGGAGTTACCACACCGTTAAAAAAAACAATTTGATTTGAGTAACTATATCGATAGGCTTAAAGTCGAAGTAACCTAAGCCTCTTAACCCCTCTTACGAGCTTGGCTATGCTACACCATAACGAGGAGAAGGATTAGTTAGATTCGCTCGAGTTTTCCTTTGTATTCGTCGGACAATGAACTAATATGTAATATGTAATATATATAGAAACATCTTGGCAGTATGTTTTTCGAGAAATCGAATAAGCCGCTCCAATAATTCTATCTGGTTATCCCTCAGCAAATATCATTTCTGTCGTTGATAAATTGATTTTAAACGTCTCATTTTCTCAACCAGTTTATCAAAATTGACATCGTTGACATTGTAGAATCTTTAAGCGAAAATGGAAAGCTCGAAACGTAATGAAACGTGTAGAGGAATGGCATATCGAATTAAATTTCTTATTGCAGTGGTATTTACGTACCTTTAACAATGGGCGAAGGAAACGCGAGCGAAATGAGTTTACGGTTTAGCATCGTGACGGGGGTAAATTAAAAACGCCATCTCTACATCCGTGGAAGTTACGTTACAACAAAAGTTACAAGCAAATTCCACGCTTTCTGGCTTAATTAATACATTCTAGATTGTACAAAGAGCTAACTAGAAAGTCACGTGATTACGGAACACTGGTTTTTCGTTTAATTAAAGCGTCTCGAAAGGCTCGTTCGAAGAATCGAGTTAAGTGTTAAGAACTCCGATTAAATGGTTAATGACACAGTTTAATCAATTGTTATTTACTTTGTGAATACGAACGTTCAGATAACAGGCGACTTGTTGTTAGTTGATATTTAACGAATCTAGAAATGCATTTTAATTTGTAGTACATCTGTCACATCCTAGCAGTGTCTTCAACCTTCTCTCTAAACGAGATTTCTTTGAATCCGAAAAATCGTTACTTTCACTAAAATTCTACTGTTATATTAAAGAGTTTCCTTTTGATCATCAAGTAGCGTAAAAATGAGAAAATCACCAAAAAAGCATTTATCATATTTTTCCTATGTAACCTTTAACAAACTTCGTTCGAAATATATATGTATCGTTATATAGTCCACAACTGTTGTTTACTAAATTACGAGCCGTAAAAATAAATTTCTCGCTATTATTGAAAGAACAGTTTTAGATACGAAACTGAACCATCAGCGATGTTTGCGTAATTAGCGTGACGGTGAGGTTGACTTTCGTCTTTCTTGAGGGTGGTCCCCATAAAAATATCGCACTGAAGCCTCCGGTAGTCTTAAAGCTATTTTCACCAGGGTATGGGTAAACGTGGAGTAGGAGGATCGTAAAGTTGAGAAAGTGGCTGCTCTTGACCGTCGACGGCGTTGATCCACCCTCTATAACTGCCAATAGAGGGTTGCGCATTGCCACCAGTGTACGTTCTGTTGTTTAGAGTGCGGTATTATTCCAGAGAACATTTATGTGGTTAGTACGCCACAAAATTTAGATATTCGGCGCAGTACCGAGATTGCATGTCAATATGACGTTTCAATATCTCCATTAAGTAATTAAACGAAGCCTGCCGGCGAAATATAAATTAGCATCTTTAATAGGCAATATACGCTATTGTACGGAACCATTTGAACTGCCTTATGCACTTGCGGTAATAGTATACCAATTTTTGCAAAATGTATAAATTAATGGCAAATCAATGACTAGAGACGGTGATTAGTATGTTCTCGTGAAATTGGAAGATTATAAACGCAAATAATCTGTTAACGAGGATCGATGAAACTCGTATTAAAGGAACCAGGATGAAAAAGTATATAATACAAGGAAAAGAACCAAGTTGGAATTGATCAATATTCTTTAAAATGGATCGTTGTAAATTTACGAAATTTGTCTACGAAGAATTATGAATTGATCACTTGGCTCCTCTGATAGTTCTAACGTTATAGAAATAAAGAATAATCTTCTCTTCAGATAAAGTACACTATCACGTTGACGTACTTCCGGATTTTGGATAATTCTGCTGGCAACAGCGTTAATAATCTTCGCGTGAGTTTAGAAGAACCTCCTTTATCTGACTCGTAGTTTACGAGCGGTCTGAAGATAAAGAACTTTTTAAAGTATGTTTCATTACATTAACCGCTTGAAAAACATGCTGATGAACTCCGTAAATTGAAGAGCAGAGAAAAATAACGATATTACGTACATTTTTTAAACTTGAACTATGTAATTGTCTATACCAGCAGCTTTGATAAATAAACTTAAGGATATCAGTCAGTTGTCTAATTGTAAAATTGTAAATTATTGTGCGAGAAAGCTGAGATAATAAGATTTAAAAGCTTTACTTTACTAAAATCGTAGCAAATCTTTTGATCGTAATTTTTATGGTCGAATTGCATCCTAATTGTCTGAATGTCTGAAAATTTCTAAGCTTTTATTATTTTAGGGTACATTAAAATACATTAGATGGAGATGATCGGACAAAAGATATTTTGCATGATTCGACCAAATAGTTGCATTGGTATTCATCTTCAATATCCGCCAGTAAAAGCGACACGAAATCATAGTGAATCCTTTAGTGAGACGTGTCCCAAGATCCGTCGCGTTCCTTTGTTCTTTCAAAGTTTATTTCCTGGTGGATCTTCGTCGTGTTCGTTTGAGAAACGTGCCTCAGCTTTCGATAAAATAAAGGCGGGGAACCGTGCGGATAGTTCCTTAGGAAACTGAAGAGAGTACCGACTGTTCCTGGCAATTTCTAAACATTCCCTTGACTACTCCTAATCCGTATCCTACTTCCAAAGAAGAATAAAAACTTCGAACAGAACGAACTGTTGTTTGAGAAAGAAGGGGTATAATACTCCAATTACCCACCTATAAAACCCTACTTTGGGCTACTGAAACAAAGAGGATGAATAAAAGGAACAAAAGAGCGCAAAGAAAACAAAGCACGTATTGTTTCGAGCTGACAAATAAAATCCAACGCTGCACGGCGGTGTGATGAATTGATGCTCTTGAAGCTTAAATACCGAACAGCTTGGAATTTATTTGATAGGTACATTCATGTCATTTGCCAACGTATCTACATTTCACCTATTGTAGAGGATACCAAACTTCGAGCGTCCAATATTTGTTCCCACTGCTGAACACCGTATTCTGCATATTTCAATCGTGTTACGGTAGCGAGTTAGAGAGAACCAGAGAACTCCTGGCCTCTTCGAGATGTTCGATACACCGATACACCGGAACGAGATATTCAATTATAGGAAGAACACTTGGTGCACGGTTGTAAAACAAGATTGAAGCGTGGTGGTCGATTATTTTCGTGAAAACAACCTACCGTTTGTTCCAAGTGTTCGTTCCAAATATTCGTTCCAACTGTTCCTTTTGGATGTTCCTCCCTCTCATTCGTGCGAAACGTTTGTCCCAAAGTGTTCGTTCGAAAGGTTCGTTCTACACCCAACCGATCTATTTTTCGTCGTTGATATCTTACCGTCTCGTCGTTCTAGACGACGGGGAGAGAGAGAGAGAGAGAGGGAGAGAGAAAAGGCAACGGGATAAAATAACGTTCCCAAAGGATGGAAACATGGGATAACCAAGCCTCGCCTGGAATCGTAGCTTTCATTCGAATGGCAACCTTTCTGGACGTTTTTTACACTCGCCCGGTCGTTTTGATTGCGTATTCTTCGTCAGTCGGTTGGTATTTGCTATTCGACGAAGAGGAGGGAAATAGTCGAGTGGTGAACCAAGGAATTTTAATATCACGTTCAACGCTCGGATTTCCGACGTTTTCGTATTAAAACGACCGGAACAGATTGCAATCACGCCAACGGCTACTCGGCAATTAGAGAGAAAACAGGCCAGAGACGACTGTTTAAAGTCGGATAATCGAGAAACGAAATATATGGGAAGAAAGTTGGTTATTCGGCCAAAGAAAAATTATTGTACAATGGATGGAAGGAAAAGGAAGAACGTAACGATCTATTCCTGAAAAGGTTGACGATAGCATGTGTTATGGCGGAGCTTCGTGGAACAACGTTCATGTCTCAGAAGTGGAATGATAAACGCGATTTCTTCAACGGGATTCTTCCATATTTTGGACGCTTTATGGATTTTCGATGAATAATTCGTTGACGAGGCGAGGTAAGTTTATAAATCATTTTTGGAAATTCGTGACGATGACACGGGCCAACAAGAAGGGGAAAAAATGTATCTGGTTGTGAAAGATCGCCTCGTTGACCCGTTGTCGAACGCGTGAAACCCTGCGAGCCGACGATGAATTACTACGAAGTGTTTTGCAGTGTGTAGTTTCTGTTCGTTAAACTGTTCGATCATGCGGAAGTATCTATCGGCTTCGAATTCGATGCAAATTTAATCGTTGAAATATTTTCTATAGGATACAAAGGTGATTTGACGTTTTATCGAAAATCGAAGAGGCTGCAACGAATATTGCCCGTACCTTTCTTCTCTCAAGAAAACAATGGATTATTCGAGCGTTTCTAATTTCTCTTCGATACATTCCAATTTTTCTAAACAGAGTATCCATTATAATACGTAATTCTTATAAATATGTTTGGAATTGAATCGTAGAAAAATGATGTTTAATCAAATGATGAAGTTATAGGTCTCATTACAAATGACTTTGTAACATTAGTAACAGTTGTTTTACGATAAGCCAAGATATAGATCATTTTTTATAATCTCAACTGCACTATATTGTGGGTTCAGCTTTTAACTCATAAAATACATTATAATCTAAAAAATGAAACGATAGAGTTTCTAAAAATGAAAAATTTTCTTCAAAAGCACGATTCTTCCTTGTGTCGATTAATAATAGAATTTAAAAAAAAATTGACAAGCATTTTGTTTGCCATGAACCTCGCAATTCCAACGAATATGATAAAAATAATGTTTTTAATCTTTTTGGACGTCTCGTCTTGCCAAATTTTGTATCATAAGGTTTGTATCACTTCAAACCAGTCAGTGATTATGTTAGTTGATAAATCTTTTCCGCTGCCATTTGCTGGGAACGTTACGCAACACAAAGACGTGAATGCAATCATGAAACGTCAAAGCCAAACAAACGGGTCGCGCCTTGCAGAAGTTTCGTGTCTGAACAAACATGACAATCTCCTGCGGGAATGTGCACGTTCGCGAAATACGTCTATTAATCGTTCAGTTAAGTCATCTTCATTCATTCGTTAGAAACAACTGTCGCAATTTGGAAACATAGGACTCGAAATGTTTCCTCTTAAAAGTACAACAAACGATGAAACAATCTTATTATAACTTGTATATGAAATTTTCTTTGCATTCGACTACGGTGGAATTTAAAAAAATTAAAGCAAACCGTAATAGCAAGAGGCTGACTTCAAAAGAGAAAGTTTGACGTTAGTATGATACACCAAGCTTATTACACCTGTACGGTTCTTTTTCAAATGCGATAACGATGAAACTTCGTAAACTTTGTAATGACATTCGATGCACGATAGTAATAAAATTAGTTTCATAGGAGAAAAGTTTAATGTTACAGTTGTGCATCAACCTTATTGCGCCATATACGATCCCTTTTTGGAATCCAATAAAATTTTCCAAAAATTTGATACAAATCGTAGTAGCAATAAAATTAGCTTAAAAATGGGTGCCATAATAAAATTCACTTGAAAAATTCAGTATGACAAAAATGACTAAATTACAGGTTCCAGATTTTTTAGTTTTATAATTACTAAAATTGCATATCTCTCAGTGATAGAAAGATAATTAACCGCTTTGTAATGCTTCCGAAATTCTAATCGCTTCGGCAAACTTATTCGAACTTCCATCAGATCGGCGCTCGAACTATTCGACATCATAAATTCAGCCTTCGTCTGCAGCTATCGTCGATAGCTGCATACCTGTAATCCTGTTATCGAACTTCTCATCAAAAAATCATTAGTATCGCTTATCCAACGAACCAACGATTGGAAACAAACTGGTCGAAAGATCAAAGTCGTGGGAGAAGCAACTTAATTCGAAGTTGACAGTCGTAATAGCTAGTTATCGAATCTGAGAGTTCAAATAGGCTATAATCGAACGATTTCCTCCCACGTATCGAGCTGATGATCCGGAAGAACATAAAGCCAACTATTGGATACCAGTTTCCACCAAAATCAATTCTGTCGAAGCATCTGGATAGCTGTAACCAATGAGCTTCGCCTTTCATATTGTTCCACTATTAATACCAATCGAGAGTCTCATATTGCTATTGATTTGATGAACCGTGTAACCATGTCTGATGACGTACAAAGATTTTGATTCAGACAAAGGTTTGGAACTGCTAGATTTAATTAAGAAACAAATCATTTGAAAAGTAATCAGCATACAATTCTATTATATCAGAAAATCTTGTGATGAAAGTTTTGTCGAAGCGAAGAATATTGTTAGTGACCTAAATTAGTAACTTTGCAGCACTTTGAATAACTAAAATAATCGGGAGTTTCGTAGTAATGAATTAGTATGTCAAAAATAAACCATAGAATAGAGGATTAATTGTTTTAGTAATGAGTTCTAATAATGAACAAACAACAGTTGAGAATATTTAATCTGCAAAACAGTGCCAAAGTAGTCGAAGTTCGAAACTTCCAACTTTAAAGTTGTATCGTTACTTTATATCGTCATTTATATCGTTGAAATTTCTAGAAAAATAACAGCGGCGAATTTACAAAACGATGAGCAATTAACTTTTCAAATTGTGAATTTTCTTTCAACCATTCAATTACTGGATTTCTAATGTTATAATCTTCAATTAGAATGTTGCATCCAAATTCTTCACGATAAAACAACCTAGTAATTCTTTTAATTCTTGTACGCAATACAATGTAATTAGATGAAACTTACACCCGTAGTC
Source organism: Bombus huntii (assembly GCF_024542735.1). Classification (NCBI taxonomy): domain Eukaryota; kingdom Metazoa; phylum Arthropoda; class Insecta; order Hymenoptera; family Apidae; genus Bombus; species Bombus huntii. The sequence continues at coordinate 5,205,535 of NC_066250.1, forward strand.
TATGTGAATGGACCGTTAATTGGTATCGTCCTTTGAAGATACGATCGTCGTCGTTCCTGACATCGTTAATCTCATTCGACAGCGTCCCTTTAACATTTCTCGGGAACAACCAAGAGACACGAATGATTACATCACCGATCAGACATGAAATGAAAAATATGCTTCTAATTAACGTTGTTCATAACAAATAATATTTTTTCTCCTCGTATTTTTAATCGTCGTACGAATCGCGACAGTCGATGAAACTCAATTTCTCCTCGCTGCTCGATGATTTTTATCGCTGCTCAGGATGAAAAATCTATGTAATAAGAATCGAACAGTCCGCACTATAATTTGTTCTACGATATAATTTATCCTGCGATTTACCATTCTGCTCTAGAAAGATTCATCGATGAAGTTTAATAAATCTTATTTTAAAGGAGAGAAGCAACTGTAAATCAGAAGAGGACGATGGAATGGTTTTCCACGTCTCGTCATTTCGTTCTAGAAAGATTCGTGGATAAAAAGAAATTAATAAATCCCATTCTAAAAAGGGGACGAAGGCATAAATCGAAGGAGAACGGTGAAGTGCTTTTTTTTATCGTGTATCCTGAACTTTATTCGAGTTTCAAATTCATACTATAGCGAAGTTCGCTCGGTAGGATTACAATGGATCATATAAGCTTCGAAAAAGACGACGAAGTTGACGTTTCCTGATTGATAAATCAGCTCTTTTTTTCCTTCCCGCGACGAAAACGCTTCGACGGAGAATTATGGTGATCCAAGATACGCTTTGTTGTGAAAATCTTTAGATCTCGCCTACTCTCCGTGAAAATCTCTTTTAAATATAAATGAGACTCAGCTTTCTTCCAACAGGGTTCCTTCGAAAATTGAAAGAAGATTGATCAAAAGCCATATTTCCACAAAAGTTTTTCGGCTCTGATGAAACTACAATATCATTCGTGTAACATTAATCTATCAAATTCAGGTTGATTACTGAACCGAGCTTTATGTTCATATAGCAAAAAACATAATACACTTTGCATCAGGAAAACGCGACATTCAATGAACACGTACAATGTTTAAAGAGGAAGAAAGAAATCTACGCTTAAATTAGTTGGTAGACTGTCGATCGATTTGCATTTCCATCGTAATTCGAAGTACATCGCGGCAACTTCATTGAAGAAACGTTTCAACATTTTCATGAAACCCGGCAGGAAGCGGCGGAGCTTAAGCTGATGCGAAATATTTATAACTTTTCGATCACCTACGAAAAACTACTCGACTATATTTCTATTTTATCCAAGGAATTCCCTTTGTTCGGATCGGATTACGTATATTTACGCATCTTTCCTACGCTGTCACTTCCATGACAATGTTTATTAACCTCGACCCACAGAATTATTTTCCCGCCACGGTTGTGTTACCGTATCCCATGTCCCGTAATTCGAATTTCAGAAAAAACACGTCCATTTCTTTCTATAAAAGCAATCTTTCCAACAGCGTCAGTTTGCATTGTTAAATACAAATATTTCCATATATGTACAATCGCATGGCGAAATTTGATTTACGAAATTAATATCGGAATAAATTGATATCGAAATAATTTTAGCGACGAGCGTGTTAATTGTTTATGTAGAGGGTGTCCTAAAGTTCAATAACCAAACGTTTCTAGCGCATTATGTTGTAACGCGATATGTTTACAATCAAGCAAAAAATATTTATTTGACTGAAAAGTTGTATTAAAAGTTACGGAATGGACTTGCGGTTACTATGCTATAAAATGAAAATAGATTTATAATCATTAGTCAGACTACTTGATGGTGTTGATACTACTTTTAAAAATGTTCACCGTTTGATACCAACCCATTAACGATAAAAGATTAAATTTATTTCCTCGTGAAACTCATTTTAAACGTGCTTCATTTCAATGTATCAATCAACTCTTTGAATTAATTCAAAACATGTGTGTCAATATTTGTTCGATATACCTTTCTTTTTCATATAAAAGTGCACGTTAAAAGTCGAAGTATTTCTCGTGTTTCGTATTTTTATTATACCTTTCTAATAAAGCTTCCCACAACTTGGATTTATATCGTACCACATTTTTTGCTTAATAACCACAGAATTAATTTACGAAAGTACTGAAAAAAGTGTCTGTTACATCCTAAGACGAATCTCCCTTTTTTCTATAAAAAAAAAAAAATAAAATTGACGGAGTTCCAAACGATCCATAACTGATGAGGAATTAACTTATCGAGTACTGCGTGGAAAACGATCAACAAACGAACTTTCTGATAAATCATCAACATCCCGCACAATTCCATTTCGCAACTTTGTGTGTTCTAGTTATCAGATCAACATCACAGCAAACGAAAGTACATTGTTTAAGTGCGAACGAAAAAAGTTTCTCCTCTTCGTGGTCATTAATCATTTTGCAGACAGAGAGTGGATTAATCATCGACGGTAAATTAAACAAGATACACTTTTCCTATCCAGCAACGTTCATCTCGCGATCTAACGTCGGTATCCTCGGACTTGCTCAAAAATCGAGACGGCAGACGTCATGGAGAGACGAAATAAAACGAAAGAAGAACGCGCTGAATTAGACAAAGAGGAGTAACACGTAGGGAAAATCGGACTGTATTGTAGCGATGCTTCCTCATAGACGTCATGTACCGGTGAACTACACGTCCAGGAACATGAAATACGTGGACACAGATACGTAGTTACCTCCGCGAGCGAAATTTTTATCAGTAGAAACTTTTTACCAACAGTTTCCCTTACCTGTGAATAATACAATTTACGACTTTTGGACTATGACCACATACAGTAATTTGGCTTTTATAATTACTATATATTATACATATATACACATTTCGCGTGTATAAGATAAATTTTGTTGGTCGTGTAAATTATCACTGGATACTAAGTACTCGTAAAATTTTATTCGCTTTATTATCAAACTTTTCATTGTTATACGAGAGTATTTATCTATACTGGTACTTTGTAAGTTGTAAAATTTCCCTCGTAATATTAATAATAGCTAGAGGACCTTGTAACATCTAGTGGAATAACAAAACAAGATAAGTCGTTGAAAAAGTATATTGTCCTAAATCGTGTCCAACTAGATCTTCGTTTGAATATATAATGTTTCGTATGCTTTAAACTAGTAGAAAAAAAAGCAACAAAATTTCGAAAGTTTTAAATAATCCTAGTTCGATAACCAAACGCTGTCTGGATGAAAATGATAGATATTCGCTCGCGTCAAAAATTCAATAAATTACCATCCGGAATTCGGCTGCTTGTGCCAAGTGAAATTTTCAACGACCTGAAAGTCAGCACGTTCCACAGCGAGAAAAATCCTAGAGGCGTCGAATCATGAGAACGTTGATTCTCTTTGGACGAAGGAAATTCCGAACCGCCATAAATCCTCAGAATCTTCTCTCGTGAATTTTCGCTGGAACTCAGTCAGCCGTTTTAATCACTCAACCGCAATTGTCGTGGCGAGAATGATGACTCCTGCGGTCACTTATGAATCATTCATGTTCCTCCTAAAAAAATCTTATCGAAGCTTCGGACGTCACGCGACAACCGTGACAAGCCGTAATATTTCTAAACTGGACCAGCTTGAACGACAAGGTAACGCTGGAATAAATTAAATCGCGATAATTAAGGCGCGACGTTAAAACAAAAATCGGAATGTAAAAGGACGGTTGGTTGGAAATGACGTTTCTTCGCGGAGTGGCTTTCGCTTTTATTGCTCGAATCGTCGGATTCGCGTAGATTCTTAACCTCTGACGAACGTTTCGCTAGCAAGAGGGTCGCTCGAAGGGGATGAAAAGGGTCAAGAAGATGTCGACATTAAAATTCACGCTCCCTGAGAATTAAACGCGAAAACCATCTATAAAAAAAAGGGTTGAAAAAGTATTGCTTCTACGAATCGTTCTGCAGAAAAAGGCACGGTTGCTGGAGAAGTGTTGTTTTACAACCGGTGGCGTAATTCGAGGGTTGCCTTGAAGGCAAGATCTTGGCCGAAGCTCGTAAAAGGTGGATTTTGCGCGTGCAAATGGCACTAGAATCAAACAGGATCGAACCTGATCCCGTTCGATTCGAAAGAAAATAATAAAAATTGTTTGCAATAGTTTCTATTTTTTTCGAGAACGATACGAATTTTCGCAAAATTGAGCTAGGGAAAAGAAAAATTGAACTGAAAAAAGTTTCGCTTTTTTATTCTCGTAGCTTCTGTTGACATTGGAAATTAGGTCGAAAATAAACCAGCTGTAACGGCTAGCGAAATTGAAGTTGTACAAATCGCCGACTCAATTAGAGGAAATTAAAGCTGAACGTAAGTTCCGGGCCTGGTATATTTATCTTCAAATGTTTTTTGTACTCTTTCGTTTTTTCCTACGCTGTTTTGTTGCTGTTCTACATTTCGGCGCACGTTAATTCTCATTTCGCAGAATAATCTATGAAATTCTCACGCGGAACGTATACAAAGGGGATTTTTGCCGACATTACCAGTTTATCTCAAGATTTAGGGTTGCTATCCTTTTGCTCTTTCCTTTTACCACCCGTACGAAACTTATTAAATCCATTCAGGATCGTAGATCGTTCAGTTTCCCCTTGTTGAAACTTTGCTTTTTATAGAAAACTTCTTTTCTCCTAGAATATATACTTGAACAAAGTTGTTTCATCCGCGGCAAATTAAGTCGCTAAACAGTAAAGAAACCATAACTCGTTTTTATTTCTCACTTAACGTTAATGCTTCTGATAACGCGTTTCGCGCTCTGTTACAGCGAAATTTCCGGACGAATAAGCTACATAGAACGTGGCAACGACTAATAAATGCGATACTTCTGAACGAGATTAAAAATAAGAAAAAAGAAATCCAAGGCTTTGATACGGTTTATTTCTTCTGAAACCAGGTAGTTCCTGCCCTTTTATTGCCAGTACAAACGAACACGCGACTCATATTCCGATATTATCTTCGATACGGTTGCTGTCGTGATAGGCTAAGGGAATGCGAGACTGTTAGATGCGTCAAATAAGGTAGGAAAGGTACACTTTGAAACTGGTAAATGATGAATATCACTATAACTTATTGTCGTCTTGTGAACTCAACGTACGACCTCGTTCATAAATATTATCAACGTGTACAAATTTCCTAGTAATTTAAATCAGTAACCGGAGTTTCAAATTCGTAAACTTTACGCAAAGGATCGATTTGCTCGTAATACCAACGTGGTGTCACCGGACACTAACATTTGGCCTGCATTTGACAACACGTTGGTGCTGCAGGATGCGAAAGTGTTAAAATAAAGTTTCTGAGGCTTACTTAACTGTCTGTACGTGTCCTAGTACTCATGCACACGGTTGTGTATCTTTTTTATATGTATATTATATGAAATTGAAATTGTTTATGTAAAATGTGTATCACAATGTTTCACACTTACAGAAACCATCTCTTTTACTACATATTAATTATTGAAAAAAATGTATCGCGATATTAGCTTTAACGTAGAATAAAATTGGCCTGGTTTCCATTTCTAATTTCCCAGCTAAATTATGTTCTATCCAAAACAAGCTCATGTGCTTTTGAACTTTGATGTATTGATCAACAACGACAAACAATATTAAATTATCATTTAAATCTGCCAAAAGAGAAGAATCCAAAATATGATGCGAAAGGATTTTATTACAACGTTTCTTCCATCTCTGACAAAGGGAATGAGAATTATTAAAAGGTTTGTCATCCAACAAACTCTACGAGAAAGAAATCGAACAAACTCGTCGTTTGCACGCTGATCGTAACATTATCGTTCACCATATTATCGATGTCGATTAATTTAGCTCAAAATTATCGTCCAACATTTGTGAAGTTTATCGATCACAATGTAGAAAATCAAACAGCTCGATTGTATTATTCATTCTCGAGGACAAAATTATCGTGTTCTTAAACAGTCACGATATTACGAAGGTTCGTGCCGCCTCGTTCAAGGATTAGACTTAGGGAAAACGATTTTCTGCATGTTATGTGGAAATAACCGCAATTTAAAGTCTCTTTGCTCCAAAACGACGTTCAGCTAATCTCGTTTGGTTTACACGGCGCCCATTTGATTTAATGGAAGTATACCTCACGTAGGTACCCATAAAGGAGTAATCAAAATTCCATAAATATGAAACACGCGTTGTTATCCGAAAAAGCCGAATAAAATTCAATGCATGCATCGTCGTAATTTCTAACGCAGAACATCGAACGACGAAAGACGTTGCACCTATTTATAATTAAGTTCAACGTACGTTTAACTGGCCGATTCACCAGATTCGCGTTTGATTTGGATCGCGCGCAAAGTAATTTTCCGCTTCCGATCTCGAATAGAACGTGCACTAACATGTCGGACATGTATACAAATTGAGATAACAGAAACATGATAACTTGAGTAAAATTGAAGAATCACTAAGAAATTATCAAAATGTTTAAGAATTGTTATCTCATTTAAAACGTCAGACGATGAAGTCTCTGGTCCATGTGATGCAACAAAATTAATATTCTTTTTATCTTACGTATAATATACTTCTATTTCTTGATCTCCATTTTCATCAATTCTGATATTTATATTATTGTTGTATCTCTTGTTATTCGATTCCATGTACATTGCAAATAATTCTATGATACAGACTGAGATTTTGAGTGGAGTTCTTAGCGTACATCATCTATTAATTCACTTTCAATCCTTTCAACAAAGTTTAGATCAGAAAACAGTCAAAGAGAGATTAAAAGAAAATCGGAGATATAAAATGAAAATATAGAAATAGTACTTTGTCTTAATAATTATATTTACACTTAATCTTCCAAATTGCGAAGCAGCTACGAGAATATCGCCATTATCGCTAGACTGTCTGCAAATTTTTAGAATCTTCTAACTTTCAGAGAACTTTATACCGTTCTGTTCGTCCCGCATCTCGAACATTGTTCTCTCAACATAGAATTCTTGTTTTTGTTGCTTCTAAAATTGGCGACCCCGTTGCAGCAATTTTTTACAACTACGATCTGCTTTTAACATCTCTCGGGTTGTTTACGTTAGAACCGCATAGATTCATTGCCAATGCTACTACATTTGTCTTCAAAATTGCAAACGACTATATTATAAATTGCTCGGAAATTCTCCAGCTATCGGAGCTCGATGTTTCTCCGGGGACATTCAGAAAATTTCCCTTATTCTATACATTCGATATTTAGTTGTGTTAAGCGTATACGTGATCACGCCAACTCGCTCACGCGCCGGCTACGCTTTTTCTGTAAATTGTTGCCCACGTTTATAAGAACATATTTAAAACGCTTGACATTCGTCTTCGTCTTCGTATGATCAACGTCATATTCAAATTATACAGTGTGTCAGTTTTATGTGGAAATACGTAAATATTTCGAGAACTATGGATGAGACAAGAAAATTGATTTTCAAGCAAATGTTATACAATTTCGAAGGGGACATATTATACCGATATTTATTTTATGTTGGAATAACTTTGAAAAACCCTGTGAAAGTAACGCTTGTGTTTTTTAAATGGGAACTATATTCTTTTTTATTCCATATTTTTATAACTGACGTCGAAGAGCTTCTTATATTTTATGCATAAATCCATATCCAGATATTAATTCTTGAGAAGGATGCGAAGTTGTATTAAACATGTAGAAGGACCAACGACTAGTCGTTTCAGGAATAGTATTTCGGTGCATGTACATGTACTCGCACAAACAGCTCTTTTTAGAACCATCAATGATGTATAAAGTCTACCGGAGCAATGTATAACGCCGATGATGTCGATATATCAAGTTTGAGATTTAATATTTCAATAATATTTTATGCGAAAAGTACGTAGTGGTAGAAGCAGGTAATGTTCTGAAAATGTTTTGATGTTACATGATGGTTACAGGAACGTGGAATAAAAAAATATAGGGCTTTTCAAGGATTTTTCGGGGTGAAATAAATATCGCCATGATAAACCCCTCGAAATCGTGTAATATCTGTTTTATTGTTCTCGAGATACTCACGTGTTTCCGGATAAAGTGGATAAAACCGTAAAACGTTGATAAATGTGCGTTCGTGTTGATTATGCTTAAACCAAAGAGTGTTGCCCGTATGAATAAAAGAATGAAACAAAATAAATTTCGAAAATTTGCGAAGAGGATGGGAAAACATATGTTTACTTCCAGAGGCAAAAAACAATTTTGGTAATAGGCTGATCGACGGCGTACTGAATTATAAAGCTATTTTTTAGCAAAATAAAATAAGAAACTTATCGTGTTCTTTCCTCATAGTTTTCAGTTGTGACACTTTTAGAGTATACGTGCGACACTACTAACGCATGGATGTAGCAATAAAGGCAGTTCGCGATCGTATTTTTCTGAAATGAAATTAGAAGATTCGAGAAAATTCCTTTGATCTCGTTCGAATCGCGAATGCATCTCACCACCGGTTTCCTAAATAATGTAATTTCTGAAAGCCTTTCATAGTCCAGTTCGATGTTAAATTAATCGAAAGTGCTTCTGAGAGAGAACGAGTCGGTTTCTTACGCGTTGTCTGAATGCATCACGGAATTCTTCGTCGGTGCTGGCAACCTTTGTGTTACGTAATTCGTCGTCCGTCTTTGCAACCTTTGTGTTACATTTTCATCGATTCAACGCCGTAAATGTGGCGATCGGGCGCAGAATGCCGGAAAGAAACGGGAAATTGGTCGTAAAAGGTGCGCGATCCGATAACGCGAGCTGGGGACGCATAAAAACACGAGTTAATCTAACCTTAAGCATCGCGACGATCCAAATATTGATCGTCACGGAAGCAAGGAGGCCAAACACGATAATAAGTCATGGAGAATCATTCCCCCGTGGAACGTTCAATTATGAAAATAACGGGGATGTTAAAATATCGTTCGAGGCGTTTTATCGATCGAGGTTCAACGATCAAGACGATAGGAAAATGCCATGGACGAAACCTCTACGTAGGAATTTTCTATTCAACATAAAACAGATCTCTATCAAGAGAACAAATCTGTGTTTGCTTCTCTGCACAAAATTAGCGTAGTAATTCACATTGAAAATCGATCAAAGTTCAACGAAAAGTATAAGTTCTAAAGGAAAGACAAGTTCCCTTTGAATAAAATTTTCACATTAAAAAGCATATCAATTTTTCACCACAGGGATGCAAGTTAAAAAATTTCCTATTCGACGTGTCACAATTCTATTTCGGAAGAACAATTTTGATTTGTTATTGAATCTCGCATATAAATATTCTAATGAAAATTGATCGAAACAAGATTAAGATAAATATAATGAACAAAATTTAAAAACATGAATGAAAATATAAATTTCCATGTATTAAGTTATACCGAATAAATGCAAATTACAAAATACCCCTACGTACTCTAACACGTAACAGTCCTCGACAAAATAATTCTGATTTGTTTCTCTCTAGGAAATTGCCACTTGTAATATTAATTAATCAGAATTTCTCGACTAATAGCTTCGGTAGAAATCTCTACCTACGCTCTGCTATCCCCGACGCGGTGTTCTTTGAATTTATTAATTGTAGCGTTAATGTATGAGTTAGGATAAGTGTTATATTGTAAATAGTTTAAATAGCTGTCGATGATAAAAACCAACCGCCTATAGTCTTCTGTTTAGTTTTAAAATCAGCAGACAACGACGAGATGGTACAGTTCTTACGAGACACGTAGGCTTAGGTCAAAAAATATGTGCATGTGTGTGCCTGCGTGAAGATAAGGGAGTGTTTCTTTTTATCTAGCGATAAAATAATAATTCAATTTCCCGTAATAGCCATCCGCTCTATCATCCCTAAATAGTTCAGCTTCTGTCCAGTTAGTCTAGTTAAAAAATGCAAAGCAAGCTGCAAATTTCTACCCTCTTGTGTCCGATTCAAAGTTCGTGTCGTTGAATTTTCACGTCGATATCGAACATAGACGTCGTGGTCCGCGCGGTAACTTCATCGGAGCGACAACTATCCAACGCGTATTTGCATACGATTTGAATAAAACGAAGGAGACATCATTGAGTGTCGAACAAGAAGATTAGTGGCGAGATCTGGCAATGACAGTTACTCGTTAAATTAGCGACACAATTTCGTGCGCGTAATTAAAATTGATCGTTTAACCGACGAGGGGCGCGTGTAATGCAATGACGCGACTATAGACATCGCATTGTTAGATGCTGCGGTCTGGACTCACGCGACGAAAAACGGTGGTTCAAAGACGACATTGACGAGAGCCGGCACGTCTATCAATCTCGTGGGCGGGAAATGTTATTCATCGAAATCTAAATAGACTCTATGGAACAGATTGCCCGTAGCTAATAAAATCGATGAAAAGCACGCACTGTTTTTACAAAAACATCATTTACGCGGTATATGCAAGTTCGTCGATTAAAACGTACACTTTGTGCAACGTAACTGCGTCGGAACGTCAGGAGTTGATCGACCGTTTCACCGATCGAACATGCAGCTTTTATTCTTGAATTGAGCGCCAGAAATTCCACACATACCTAGAAATATCAATAGAGCAGAGTACCGTTACACAAACTTTTCCTCACTTTTACTTTGATCTACGCTTGATTTCCAATCCAATTTCCACGTCCCGTCACTGATCACACGAGACGCGCGAAAGGACGAAAGGAGGCAAAGTGACAAACGGAGCGAAAATCCGGGAGGGAAGATTCAAATGTTTCGAGGAATTTACGTGTCGTGGAATAGCGACAATTTACTCACGATTGATGAACGTCGTTTCGAAGGTGGCCGTAGCGGATACTGAACGAAAACCGAGGAAAGATCGGCGAGAAAGGTAGAAGACAACCGCGTCTGCTCGTCACCGCGATACTACTGGCGGTGGTTGCTCTACCCACGCCAGAAAGTGCGACCCACGAAGCAACCCCCACCGGCCGTCGATCCGGTCGGGATATAGCAAGCTACCCCCGTGAATCGGTGATCCTTCGATTTCGATCAACCTGATCGAGTTTCACCATTGACGTCGTTTACCACGTTGATATCGAGGTGGCCGTCACGCGGTAACCAAGCATAATTGATTCCATCGATCAAATCACGATGGAAATTAATATATTCTGCCGATAAGGAATCGCTGAATATAAGTTCACATAGAAATGTTACAGCTACGCTGCATTAAATAGATTCTTGATTTATTACGATGATATTCGTTGAAAGTTAATATAATTGTAATGGCAGAATGTGATGGGTGGATGCAAACGACATTCAGTTACACGCATAACACGATATCGATGTGTAGCATGTATATGTAGATGGTACCATCGTACTTTCGCATTGAAAACTTTATAGTTCAATTTCATTGCACCTTAAGTCGTCCTTGGATTTCTAGCATACACCCCTATGAACCCTAGAATATCTTAGGAATTTGCAGGTCGTTTCCGAGTCAAGACATCGTACAATTCACCCGTCTCCTTTTCACGTTCTTTCTTTCTCTCTATCTCTTTCGTCGATAGAATTTTCTTCTCCAATACCTTCATTTATCGTTGCAATCTCTTTTAGCAATCTCTGCGCTTCTTGATCGATGAAATCCGTTTGATTTTGTATCTTACGTTGGTTTTTCTACTATTTCCTGGTATTGTTGTAATTTCTTTTATTAAATCGTCAGTGTTTCTCTCATTTCTAAAATCCTCTTGATATTATTACGCCCACTTAAACATTTATTTGTATTGCTAGATCGTCCTTTTTGTTACGCGTGTGCTGTATTCTTTTTACTGTTAGAATTTTACTTTTTAAGATCGATGCTGTTTTTCATTGATGGAATTCTTTTTCTGGTCCAAATTGATATCTTCCGTGGGTGTTTAGATCCTCGGAACAATTATTATAGATATTTATTAATCCATGTGCACGTAAATCGGGAAAGAGTATGAGAAATATTCATAACATCTATTGTTTTTACGGCAGAATTCACAATAAAGGAATGCATGCCATTATGGTTCATTAGATTGCTTGAACAGGATTAAAAGCTTTATGATTCTGTTTCATACAGATTGTATACAAACGGACTAAAACGAATCACGGTACGGTTAAATATCGAAACAACTGCAGATTGTAGCGAATTAAAAAGTTCCTCGTCGATTTTTCAAGCGAAAAGATCTCCTATTGACTCTATTGCTGTACGATCGTCGATATTTTTCCAAATTAATGCGTGAGAAATGTTAGTCGAGTTATAATTCGCTTACGTGATATATATATATATATCGCACATAGGGTGTTTTCCATTTTTTTAGTCAAACTATGAGAGCTTAAGCTACAAGTGAAAAGAAGAAAGGGATATTATATAAAATTTAGCAGTAAACTATTTATGCAAATACATATTTTTTATGGATATAAAATTGATTTAAAAAATGCGCCCGAGGTAGAGGATTATTTTATTTATTACATATAACAAATAACAACATTTCGTTAGTGAGACCTGACATAAACTTGTAAATAAAATACTCAAATACATTTTTGATGTTTTATATTCTGTGTATTTTTGCAGCTTGAAAATTCCGATAAATGTGTAAAAATAGTCGACCAACTCGTCTTAAATCGCAATAATGATACGTCAATATTTTATTATATTCGAAATTTATTACGTTGAAAATATCGCGAGAATATTATTAAATATGAACAACTAACTTATTAATTAGTTGTATTAATTCTTCCCGCGTAGTTACTTTTATATATTCTGCAGTAACAAATTTGTCCCCATGCGCATATTTTATATTTCAAACTGTGTCCAATATTGGCTGATAACTTTGTAATAAAGCGTTTACAGTGAATTTCGCTACAACATATTTGTCTTATTTTCACTTGCAAATTCCCTTACCTTTTTGACGACAAAATAGAAAATACCTTGTATAAGAATTATTGAAGCTAAAAAGCTACGTAATAGCTGGTAATAGCCACGTTTCGTTGAATTATGATTTCTATGAGAATACTCAAAACGCAAGGACTCTCGCGGTAGAATAAGGAGCCACGAACAGACTTACTTCATTCGCGTGATCGTAGTTGTATTGGGGTGCACGTCAATGCCATCTGCACATATCGACTTAGCGGATTCCACTCCGTGTCCCATCGTAATTAAAACGGTTTAAGATAAAGAGTTGACATGCTTGAACGAGTCCTCGTCGCCGGGAATTTATCCACCGTGCGAATATTCAGACGTCCATCCGTACCATCGTAGTTGGCCTTAATTAAAATTTCTTAATCGCCTTCAACAGTGGTAAATGGAACTCATTTTGCGGTTACTTGAACCGCTATTTCAACCACATAATACGCAAATACGATTTACAAATTGTTAAATACGGATGACACAATGAAGGATTAAGCAATAAAGAGGATGGAAACAGAATAAGGAAGTCGTGAATAACTGAATAAATGATTTAAATTCTGTTCTACATTGTAGAGTGCATTGTGTGAAATATATTCCTTCTAGAATAAATTCATCAATAGTTGCGTAGATGTTATAACGACCGGATAAAGAACCATAGTTTCGAAAATATCTAAGAAAAATGTTAGAATAAAAATTAAGAATTTTCCGCGTATTTATTTCCGTAATTTTGCCACAAATTTGAACTTTCGATATACCGCTTTTGCGCATTATTCTATATATCAATAATTTCACAAAAATTACAAAAAACAAATTCACTGTTTCAAACTTTAAAGTTACCGTGTTCCCTTGAACGACGTCGAATACAATTTTCGTATCTGAGAAAGCCACTCGACTCGAATTACAGAACATGCTATTACATAGCATCAGGAGGCAAATAAAAATGCAATATTCGAAAAGACTTGTTGATGGAATATGAAATATCGTCCCTGTGGTTCGATATTGGAGTTTCAACGATGGTAATATCATGGATTACATAATAGCACCGCTTTTGCGAAATCGCGACTCGATTCGAACATGTGTTTGAATTTTGAATACACGAAAGTTGGCCGTCTTCTGAAATATGGATCAGTGAAGTGTACACCGTGTGGCCTCGAATGGAGGCGTTTTCTCGCCCCTCTCCCCACCCCTCTCTCTTTTTCTCTCTTCCTCTCTCTCTCTCTCTCTCTCTCTCTCTCTCTCTCTCTCTCCTCCCTGCCATTTCGTTCTCCGACCAAATATTTGGTGCAAACACTCGACTCTGATTTTATAATTCCGGTCGAGTGGGGCATAGCTCTTTCAAAGAAACTGCCTACCATTTCAAACTAGTTTCGTGCTTTTCCCACCTGGCCATATATGCATAGCTACACAGTGATCCGTGAAACGAATGAATTTACTGCGACGGAAAAAGCAACTGTTTGTTTCTCTTGCGGCACTAAACGAATCCACAGCGAAACAGGCGCCGCGAGGACCTTACGCCCTCGTTCGTTTGGCTAACCGATTATACGAGCAAACTTTTTTATCACGGTACAAACATAAGCCGATTATAGATCTGTCGGTTTAATCTGTTGTATGGCGAGATAGCAATTTTGTAAGTAAACTTAGCGAGGTGCAATTTTGAGGTATTATCGCTGTACGAATGAGTAACTTTAAAACTAGCACACAAATCGCGTTGAGTGAAAAATTTACATGGTTAATTCGAAAGTTATTCGACAAATTACGGACAGCCAACAAATGCTAAAGTGTGTCGTTTCGTAGATGTCAGTAACAAAAAGTTGGCAAAAATTTCGCTTGTTTTTCCTGGATCAAGCGTGTATCAGATGGCGTTTAAAGCTTGCTTTCCATGAAAGATATGTGGGATATTCAGATTCGTGTTTTATCGTTGGTATTTTACTCTTGCGGTAGAAAAAGGTGCGACTGTTCTTATCCAGGAGAGATAATGGAGCACGCTGATTCTGGCTTTCATCGATCAGAATCTCCCGCGTTGGGAATAATACATCTAACGACCACCAGATGGAGGTAGTGTTAGCTAATGGAAGCTATCTTCAACTTTCTCGTCGAATACTCAACTGAAAAGTTTGGCTTGTTTTTACGATGAAATTGCAGCATGGATAGCACTTATTTACGTGATATAACCAAAGGAAAAGTGAACGAAGAAAATTGCTATGGATATTAAAAGAACGTCTACGTTTTCATGGTTCCAAAAGGAAATTTTTATTAAGCCGTCGTAAGATATCATTTCTATGCATGTAAAGTATCACTTAATTAAATTCGAAAAAATATGTGGGATAAAATCACTTTGGAATATATCACGGTCTCTCGGTATTCCTGAAGACACACAAATTGAGAAAAAATTGCAAACGTTATATCTATTGGAATACTATAAAAAGACATAACACGTATTGTCAATATTTCTCGGAGTTATACCAGGGGATCCAATATCCGTACCGTGAACCACACTAAAGGTCTTATTTATGAGTTTAATACCTACCGATAATCCAGCCTAGCAATTGCTGCTAAATTAGAAAAAAGATATTAGACTTCTGAAAGAATGCCCGTGGAAGCGCCATGCAAAGAAATTTGACATTTTCAGTTGGAATTCGATGAGAGGAAAATGTTACCTTAATAACCTGTTCTTTCGTGAGATTTATTGTTTCGAAATGCATACTTTCGTCGAATTACGACTAGAACGGCACAGACACAGAATTTCTGTTAAAATACCATTCTCGATTCTCTGAGAGGACATCAGTTACCGTATATCAGGAATAACGGTGATTGCGCGCAAAGTGCGATAATGTTGTGATATCGTAATTCCTGGTCAGTGGAACTATCTATTACGAATTAACCAACGGCAATAAAAGAAACAAAATATCAAGAATTTCTCTAAAAAATTGGAAACTACATGAAGATTGCTAAAAACCAAATACCTCGAAAAATTCTGTGAGTGAATTGCATAATGTCTGTCCCATTTCGACTAGAATACTACGAATCGACGTTTGCAATTTAACGGATAGTGGTTGGCATAAGGTAACGGAATCGTTTGGTATTCCAACGACGCTCTGGTCAACTTAAATGCTCTTGATTGCATCGATTGTAGCGTGAAAATGGCATCATCACACCCGATAGGTCGTATCGTGTACATACCATGTCACTTTGATTCCGAAATTCCACGTGGAGCGCTTCAAATTTCGTTAAATACCACTTTTTGCCCCCACTGGGATTCTCTCCATCGCTGTTCTGTTTGACCGCGGAATTGTTTCCTTCGTAACTATGCGTAACTCTTAACGCGCGGAGCAAATAGTATCATTTTAATTTTTGTAGAGACATTATAATGCAGTTACAAAGTCTCCTTGTATGATTAAACTTACTAGTAACATTATAAGTTATTATTATTATAAATTCTTAGTATGTAAAAATTAGTATGTAAAGAAAACACAACAGACAATAGTATAATATAAAATATTCAAAATATAGTACTCATTATAATGTTCAATGAGCGAAATCTTTAATTAAACTGTAATTAAGCTTGCTGTCTTTAATTATATCGAAAATATGAATGTACATAAACATTCGGAGCTCATAATAGAATTAAGGAGCTTCAATTAACATAATTAAAAATACACCGAGATTTTGGTTTCTTTGATACGCTTGCCAGCTTCACTTGGTTTCAATTAACTCCTATGTTTCTGGTTTCTCTTTCGTACACGCAACCTCTATGAAACACAACAAGACGTCTCCTCAGAATGTTAGAGAAAAATAGCATAATACTATTATCAAGACATTTTAATTTCAATAACAAAATAGGTTTCAATTATTGCACGCATCGGGATTGCTTTAATTCCTCTTCAATAATTTCCAACAGATAGGCTACGTACAAACTACTGCCGCGTCGAGTGCGATAAAACCACTGCCGTCATACCGAAAGTTATGGATTTGAACCAGCGGCGAAGTTCTGCTAACTCGACGTCGTGTAAATTAATCGCGGCAAACTTCGAGCGGCTGCACTGAAAAGTTACCATACAGAATTTAAAATAAATGTTGATTCATTTTTCCCTCGTTCCTTGTTAGCTTCCTTTATTCTTTTTTTTTCGTTACTAGAGTACATATACTACCTTACACAAGTATCTGGACGCTTTTGGTCAACTAGAATTAAGAATACGTGAATTTTATAGAAATGTGCGCAATAATAAATTAAAAATTGGAGGCGGCACTAACTATGTTTCTTGTAGAATTAACAAATACTTATACATTTAAATGGTCTCTTTAGATCCTCGATCCTTAACGTTCCATGCAATTGTACTTCCTCAAACATTTATTTCTATTGAGAAAACTTCAAACGTTTCGTTTCATGAGCGTATAGTATAATGAATTGTATAGTGTAAACGAAAGACATCGATAATTAGAATTTTTTCAAATATTTAAAAAATTTAAACAGAAGGGAAAATTAAGCTTGGACATACATAACCCAGTTTGCTCTTGAATCTAATTTATATCGCAAATTGGAAAATCTAAAGATACGCAATTACAAAATAGTAACAGATATACAATTAATTATTCCATCAATCATTAATTATTAATAATTTATATTAATTATTCCATATTGATTTCTAAATGTCAATGTAATTGTATCGTAATATTCTATTATACGCAGTTATGGCAATTATAAAGAATAAAATGCTCGCAGGTTCATTTAAGTAATTCTTTGATTAAAATACATTTTGTTAGAAATAACCAAGTGTCTATATACTTTTGAACTGCTGAGTCCATAAAATAACGTATCAAATGTTTTCTTTTTTTATAAGCGCTAAAACACGTTCAGATATCTCCTAATGTTAGTGGTATATAGTATATTCGATTATCAGAAGCTTTCTTTGAGATAGACACGAAATCCATTAAGATTTTGCGTCGACGGGTCTTATTCTTCTTCCCTCGGGACATTCATCGACCATTGTATTTTCCTTTCATGCTGTATTTTCCTTCTGCGTTTCTGTTGGCACGGGGACCAGACTGTACCATGTATACCTTTATAACAATTTCAACGAAACGCCTAACCGGCTTAGGGTATCCCTGTTTGCTTCCTACTTAACCAAACCAGACAGAATGGTATAACGATTGGTAAATAAACGGCGAATCTGGACAACCCACTATCGTTCTGTAGTTGAAGCATGTGGGTTATGAAGATGACAGTGATTGCGGGACGCTCGTTTTATTCGTTCGGATGGAACAGGGTCGATCATAACTTGATGACAGAAGGAAGGGTGGTAAAATTTCGGATGACCTGAAGAAGATGGTATTCCAAAAATACCACAAAATCATCTTTCTCTCTCTCTCTCTCTCTCTTTCTGTTTGCTTGTTTAGTAGAGACGATGTAATTGGAAAGAAAAATAAATGAAACGCAAAAAGGGAAAAATAGATAGCGAACAGGAAATGACGAAACACGAATCCGTGAACATGCGTATCACTGTCAATTGATCTAGTTAATCCGACGACGAAAATATCAACGTTTTAAACAGAGACAAAAAGGATAAAATAAATATCTAGCAAACGAATTGAATATATAAAAACGACGAAATTTCTATTTATATTTCGTTTAGAATTGAACGGTTGAAAGTTGAATTTAAATACACTGAAATTCATCAGGACTCTAATGAAACGATTGTAAACGCCATACAAAGGACAAATCAGTGAGGAAAAGGGACCATCGAGCAAATCGAGAATTAATAGGATTAATTGTTACAACGGCGAGTCAATATCTCTGCTTACCTCGAAGCTTGTTGAACGAAGATCTCCTTTCAATGGACCTTGTTCCTGGCTCTATAATTTTATTAAAAATCCGTCTTTTTATCGTAATCGATCAAACGGACCGCCAGTAGCAGCTGTATACCGACAGGATCCATTTCTGCGCGGTAGATGATTCGACACTTGCAGAATTATATTCACGCTGGAAAATTGATCGACACTCCCGATAGACCGAAATTACATTGGTATATGCGGCGAAATTTTTACAGCAATTTAGAAGCGAAGCATATTAGAGTAATTCGTCGATTAATCACGAGCAAAGGGTACGAAATATCCAACGAGAGCATAAATTAACTAAATGTATAAACTAACGCAATTTCCTATCCCACAATAATACGAATCGTGTACGAACGATCGCAACTAACGAAACTCGAAAATTAAGAAATTAGCGGAATTTTATTTTTTCGTGGAGCACAGTTGTTACTCATTTCGACGTGGCAAACTTAAAATCCTCGTTACATATTAACGAAGCGTTCACGAACGTCCCAAGATCGCAACTAACGAAATTCGAAGACTAAAAAATTAGCGAAGCTTTATGTTTTTGGCACATTTGCCAATTATTTCTACGCGAGAAACTGAAAACCTTCGTCACGTATTAACGAATCTACGAACGTTTCGCGACTAACGAAACTCAGAGCCGAAATTTTGTTTCCTTCCTTTTGCGTGAAACACAGTCGTCAATCGTTTTGACAGGAGAAACTTGAAATCCTTGCCACGTGTTATCGAATCTACAAACGTTTCGCCATCCACAACTATCGAAACTCAAATATTTTAAAATTTGCGTATTTCTTTTTTTTTCGTGCAGTACGATTAGCAATTATTTCAGCACAAAATACTTGAAATCTTCGTCACGTGTTCGTACATAATTCACAGTATAACAGTATATAGTTGGCGATCGTAACTATCGAATCTTGTAGACTGAAAAATTAGCGTGCTTTTCTTTCTTCTGAACACGGTTACCAATCGTTTCGACGCGAGGAACTTGAAATTCTACAACTGTATGCGTCACGGTTCGATGTGTATCTGTTGGTTGTTGTCACTTACCATAGGAATTCTAATTGAATTCCAAGTGGATTCGCAAACGCAACAAGGAACGCGGCGCTGCGTAGTCGTAATCTGGTCGATTCTAGAAATTCCTGGCGTGGTTAATCCGCCAGAGCGACCATCGGTGACGATGTTGAAAGAAAAACATAGTGCACAGTGAAGAATGCAAAATAAATAACGCCCCTGTTTGGCTACTGTTGCGTCGTATTGATTTAATCCGGATCGACCAAGTGCAACAGATGCATTCCTACGGGAAATCTTTGCCACTTATGAACGCGAGCTCTCTTCGGCGATTCCAAGTTGGCGCGGAATATTTATCCTCGCGCGATTTATGTGTACTCTTAATTCATTATATCATTTACACGAATGTTGCATCCATGATAATGTAATTAAACCGACTGTATAATTAGAAATTTCAGTTATAATTTATCCACAATCCAACGTGATTATCTATCATGAATTTCTAATTAACTCCGATTAAATTGCATCGTTCAATATACAGGCAGATTCATCTGCTTATCGAATTTGTTGATTTGACAAAAATAGAATTGGAATATTGGGTGGTTGGTTTTAGTATATGGTAGAAAAAGGTTGAAGAGAGAAATAGGTTAACATGAACATTCTTCCTAGATCGAATAGGTGTGTTTTCGATTACGATTTGAAAAAAAAACGGGTGGTTCGAGGAGGCGCACCCTTCAGCCAGAGTGTCAGGCGTCGAAAGAGGAGAAAGAGTAGACAAAACGATGCATCGTGTTTTGCGACTGCGTCGAGAGAGCGTGGATCCTCAGCGAATCCAAGTTTCGCTTCAGTTTACGGCGCGCTGTCGATTTCGCCGAATTGATATCTCGTAGTGAACATATCCATCGGTGGATTTTCTCCTTGCAATAATAAATGTTTACGACCTACTCTAAACACCCTATTTGAAAAAGTTACCAGTAGTAATAATAATAGCAATAATAAAAAATATTAAACGTACGAAAGCAATCACGATAATAGATAGAAACGTTACAAAAATAATACGTAGATTAACAAGCTTTGACATTTCATATTTTATAATGTTTCCGCCAAGTGATTTCCTTCTAATCTCCACCATTTTATCACAGTGGTAAATGAAGAAACGAATTCGAACTTCTTCGTGGAAATCTGAATTTCTTTACGGCCGGCTAATTTTCGTTATAATTTCTTACATCCTGGTTCCGTAGATTCTTGTTTGAATGTCAAAGAAGAGTATCTCGTCGGCTTGAAGGTCGAAGGAACGTGAAACGACGAAGCACCGAGTTGCGATAACGTCACGAGTGAATGGCGCATAAGTGTGCATTGTATGATTGCCAGACAGTCGCAAAACTAAACGCGTGTGAAACGCGGCGAATTTAAGCGGAGCGGATTTAAGAAGGCCAAAGTTCTACAGTGGTGGAAAGGGGAAGGCAACGTGAAAGGTAAATCATTTACGAAGTCTCTGGCGAATCGAGTTACCGATAAACAGGACACATCGAGTTAAGTCTGTTCGACTTTACTTTACAAGATAACCAAACACGAAAGTGTTCGTAAAATTCTAATATCATTAGAAATAATTGCAGGCACATTTGCAGCTTACAGAGGAGTTACTTTAATAATTTTTAACGGAAAATCGGTCCGAAATAAAAACTGCGAAATAATTCTCGACAATAGCTTTTAGATTTGACGATAATTAATATATAAAATAAAAAGTAGTGCGAAATTTTGAAAATAATTTGATAATCGAAGGATACAAAAGGATTTGACAATTAAATATTTCGTTTATGACGAATTATCAAACTTGTGAAAAATTTGGAGATACAAAAATGCAGACAATATTGAAAAATATGTGAAACAACCAAAGTAGAGTATTCTTTCCAATATTTATGATAATTTTCAGATTAAGGTGATTTATAGTGTTCAAAAGATGAAACAAATCTCTGTTTATATTTAATCGTTGTATCCGTATTTTTAAGAAATATGTGTTTGTGGGTCAACTTGATCGAGAAATCTGCCAATTGCGAGTTCACAAGAAGTGTGAATTTTCATGAGCCATACGAAAAAGATTTTGCGGTGCGGAGTAAAAGATAGAGTGCAACATATATGTACGTAAATACGTGCAGCAGAAGAAGTGGCGAATAATTGATAGGCAAACATTTCTTGCTCGGCCAGAGTGTTCTAACACGCGGATATATAGCCAGACTTACAAGTGGTTTTCTAATTTTAAACATTAATGCCTTGGGTCCGACAACGTGTGATCACGATGCTGTTAACGTCGCCTTAAATTGACAACGTGGTCATTTGCAACGTGCATCCATTTTCACGAGTAATTCCTATTGAATTATCATCGAACCACTGTCTTTTCTTTGCGTCGCGCTTTCGAGGCAATATTCTTGTGTAAATTATCCACTAACGAGTTTTCTGAATATGGTATGAGTGTTGTACGAAACATATTAAAACTTGATTAACCCTGTACCAAGAGAAAGATTATGGCGATTATATTGGGAAAATTTGACAGAAATCTGAAAATGTGTATAGGAGTTGCAAGAGATTACGAGCTTCATAAAAGGCAGCGAGGTATTTGAACAGTCGTTTGCTCGTTATATTAGAAACCATCCTTTGTTTCTTCAAACAGAAAATTCATATGCACGAAACTACCCCTCAAAACGATTGTGAGTAGGTTTGATATTCATTTAAAATTTTGCCAATATTACAGTCTCATTACAATGCTAATAAAGTTTCGAAATGTTTTATACGACACACGTACAAGCGGTTTGATAATTGTTCAAACACTTTCATGAACCACCGTATTTTACCCGACACTACGTATAGTTTGCATAGAAATATAACGAATAATTTATGGAGTAATATTGCAATGTACGCGAATAATTTGATAGAAATTATATTCTGACTAGGTCCGATATTTCATTGCATTTAAAATACGGTCGAAAAATTCGTGTAAATGCGAACCGACGAGTTGGTGGTCATATAAATTGTATTTCACGAATTGTAGTTCGTGCATGAAGGGCGAAATTAAACGCAGCTGCTTACGCGTGACAAAATTAATACGGGTGGAAGGGAAGGGAATTTTGGTTAAAACTAGGGAAAAAATTCGACTAGAATAAGCTCGAATAAAGGCTTTGATTTATCAACCGATGATCATCGAAGCGAAGAAGCGTTTGCAGCAAAAATGGAAAAACGAATATGTATAGAGAAACTAGCGCATGTACGGAAAGTAGAGCGAGGGAAGAAGTTTCTAGTTATCTTGTTCGATAAGAGCTTCGTGGAGAATCGGCGTGGCTTGCCGTAAGGAATTTACAATTTATTAGATGAACATGCAGAAATCTGTATGATAAGAAAACTCTGCTAATTTTAATTCGCCTGGCGTAAGAAAACTACGGGAATAAAAAAACATTTTCTACTTCTTCGCAACTAATTTTTCAATTTATCTGAGTCGGTAGCCACTCTCTTATTCATGAAAGGAATTTCATAGCGCGAATTTTATTCACTTTGAATGGAGATTGACAAACATTCCACTAATTGTTCTAAAATTAAATTCGTGACAAAGTTCTCTATTTATATTTAAGTTTATCGAGAGAGCTAGTTGTTCCATCTAAAGAACTGTGTTAATATTAAATACCAGAGTGGTTTCCAGAGGTAGGAGAAAATCAAAGGTAAAGGGAAATCAAGCAGGGAGATTGTATCAAGAAGTAATGTATTCCGTGACCGTCAGTTGGGCGTACAGTGGTTGCTTCTCGTGTCAACTAAGTTTGACATAGTACCTCAAGTTTCTTGGAAATGGTGTTGCTAACACTTATCGTTTCTCATTTGCATCAAACTAGGTAAAGGTGGGTCTTGGTAAACGTATTGACAAATTTGCTTAATAAATTTATTTTAGATTAGCGAAATAAAAAGTGATGAATTTATTACTGTCTCTCTCTCTCTCTTTCTCTCTTTGATTTTGAATTCAGAAATGTTTAATAAATACCTACAGTCGATGGATTTGTTTGCTTTGAATCTCTTACGGAGATTGCCAAAAGAAGAGCTAAATTTAATGGGAAACTGATAATGCCACATCAAACACGACTATTTATTCATATAGCCCACGTCATACTAATTATTCGAGAAATTCTATTGTAATAATTGTCTCCTCTAAATTGTTTTTCATAATGTTACTTCAGCAACGTGCGCATGTTACTTCGACAATCTGGACTTTTACGACATTTCCAAATTTTTCTATCAACGATAGCAGCTGTGGTTAACAGCTGGACGTTTTATTGCAAAGATTTCCCGCTGAGATTGCGTCGTGCAAGGTCCTTTAATACGCACAAGAAATACGAAAAGCGGCAGTAAATCGAGAATCACGGGAATCCATAAAAAAGATTTGCAGAAACCTTACGATACCCTTGACGTTTCCAAATTTCCTAAGTTTACCGCTATCTTCACGATTAAAGAACGTATGTAGCTCCTTCTATTTATTGTACGAAGGGTAAACTTGCTTCTCCCTTCTGTGTAGAAGAAACTCGAAAAAAAGAGAGTACCAGTCCCTCTTTGGACTTTGTCCTTTTAAATAAGATGCAAATAAACCCGAAATAAATTATTCCAGAGCTCTCTTAGACAATTGGACTAATCTTATTACTAAAATTTTGTAAGTCACGCGAGACACAAATTGTTGATATTAAATTCTCATGACGAATAGTAAGGAACTTGTTAAAAAAAAAGGGGGGGGAGTCTCTTGTAGCTCTGGAATATTTAATTCTGTTCTTTTGTTTATCTTTAACAAATGTACGTGATTTATTCAGGATTTTAAAATGATTGGTAAATACTTTCTTACTATTCCTGGTATTCGGTTTCGAGCTGTTCGTTGGACGTTGAACGAAATCACTCGAAGTCACGAAAGTCACTCGATTATCGAGTATCCTCGGCATCTAGCGAAAAAAGTAGAACACTGAATACGCCATAGACCTTGCCAAATAAACAGGGGCTTACGAAAGTATTATATCTGAATACGTCTCATAGAAAAAATTTTATAAACATGTTACGTGTATTATAAAATTTCTGGTACGTGACTAATTTTAAAAAACATTTTCAAGATAATGAAATTAATTATGATTCGGTTAAGGATTTAGGTCTCGCAAATTATTTTATCTGTTAAATTGCACATCTTATTTAGCAGATTTAATTTTGCAAAGTTACATTCCTCTTGTGCCTTTTCTTATCGTTATATCCACGTTCCAATTGATTATTCAATGCGGAGATAAGCCTAGTGTCATGATTAATTAAAAGAATCATATTAAATCCATTCAGACATTGTATCATGTCCATGTTATCATAATCATCGTATCCTACTATATTTCTGCGATATCAGTCGAAATATTATCTTCCACTTTATCCTATATATTATCTTCATTTAACGTCTGCCCAAGTATAAATATACGATGATTCATGAATATTATAGCGAAGCACGGCTTCCCTGATGACGATAATCAATAAATATCAGCACACGTTCTTTGAAACAGAATAACTTTATTAAAATTCAGCCATGCGATTTGACCTTTTTTGAAAAGTTAGAAAGATTAGATTACTGGATGACGTGTAAAGATAATTTGAAGAAATAGCAATATGATTGGAATTGTGAAATAGGAAGTAAAGGTCACTTTCCACATCTTTTTTATCTGGGCTTGTAATAAAATTTAAACAACACATTATGTCAGTTAGATTAGACTACGGATTTTTATGTAAATTCATATTTTTAAGAATGCAATTAAGAGAGAAGAACCTCGGTAGAAAATTGTTTGACCTAACAAGTATTAAAGAAATCATAGTACTTTGAATATTTTAAGTATTTTTGATATTACTATATATGTGTATATATTTTGTGCAATTTTGCACTTTTAAATTTCCTCTAAATGCGTGAAAAGCCGTAGTCCAGTTACAGATATGCTGAACATTTTATCGAAATCTGTTGATCAATGGAATCAAGTAACAGACATCGAAAGATATGAGTCTGTAGATTTTAGGCCGAAATTCGCGAAAACTGTGATTTTCACCATTTTTAACCGTTTGTAGCTCATACTAACGTCAGCCGGTTCCGATGAAATTCACAGCATGTATGTAACTGACATAAATCTTCAAAATGTATTCTTGAAATTTTCATACCAGGTACCAATAAAAAAATTGTAAAAGGCGATCT
This sequence comes from Bombus huntii, assembly GCF_024542735.1. NCBI lineage: Eukaryota > Metazoa > Arthropoda > Insecta > Hymenoptera > Apidae > Bombus > Bombus huntii. The sequence goes on from NC_066250.1 coordinate 5,231,471, forward strand.
TTGCTATTTTCTTCGCGATTCCGACCAATTACAATTTCTTCGAAATCTTTTTACGCTTGATCAATAAATTTAATCCTTTCAGCTTGTCAAAAAAGAACAAAACTAATCAGCCACGTCACGTTGCAGTGCTAATGAAATGAAATTTCGAAATGTTTCATGTAGCACGTACAATATGGACATACAAGTTTCCTATTGAAAATGTCAAAATACTATCGCGAGCCATTCTATGAAAACTTTATATCACGTACGCTGTACCGATTATCGTGGTCAATTTAATTAATACGAAGCAAAGGATCGTGAGATCATCTTGAATCAAAAGCCACACGGAAATTGGCAAGCGTAGACGGAAATTCGGAATGATAAATCGAGACGAGAGTAAGGAAATTGAAGTAGAGCTGAAGCAAATACTAGTTGTGTGGAATAGAAAGGATTCCAAAATGGTAGATAATGATACGAGGAAAGTCGAGTTACTCAATTATCCCGATTAGTCGACTGTAATGTCTTCGAGGATGTCGCTAGTTAATTATCGAAGTCCACGAAAGCTAACTCGACAAGGATAAACAAATGTTTCATATGGTCGACTGGAGATAATTAATTCTCCTTAATCATGTTCGTCGAACCAGCAGAAACTGGTGGGTTGTGTCTAGCGGAAGGCAACTTGGATCTCTTCGTCGCGCCGCAGGAAAATCTGTGATCTTCTCTCCGCGTTTTTCTTTTTGTCCCTTTTACGTTCGATGGCGGATCAGTATTTCCCAAGTGGCGGATTACAGGCCAGGCGCAGCAGGAACTGCTAGACGAAGGTACGAGCTGCTTGGAAGCTGCATTAGCTTGGTAGCTTGTGGAATAATCCGCTTGAAAAGGACCTATTCCGCGTGGAAGCTCCGGACGCACAAAACGCCGAGGAAACGACAACCCCCTTATGAATTATTCCATCCCTTTTCTTGTATTTGAGAATTAAAGCACCAGTCTGTAGCCTGGTAGCTCTTGACCATAATGTCGAGTTCTATCAAATGTTCCATATTCTTCGACCGACTACAATTTCGGACAGAAATAAATGAACAGATGGTGGAAATAGGTATCGCTGAAACATCGTTAAATTAGGCCGCAATGGTTAGCAGGAGTTTTTGAAATTGTTGAGATTCTAGTGCCGAAGCACTTTTCGATTGACGCTTATTTTACATAATTTCATCAATTTTGTCTACTTTTTGTTTTGTGGGATTAATCGATTTAATAAATAAGCGACTAGAAAACGCGGCTTGTTTACACAAAACTGTAAACGTGTAATTATAATAATCAGGTAAATAATTTGTTGTACTGCAAGGATATATAATAAATAAAACTTAACACATTGTTGACCGGCAATTTTACTGAGAATTTATCTCATGTCACCGACTATTATTTCATAATTGGATGTGAAAGTAAAACGATATAAATAAACTTTAATAAATTTTATATATTTTTATTTTTATTTCAACTTTTAATATTTCTTTTTCGTATGATAAACAGCGTAACGATCACCTACGTGTAATGGTGCACAACAACTTTTGCGGTCGGCAACGTTTGGCCATGAAAACACGAGTTAACTCGTGACCGGTCAAAGATGCGTTAAGTATGTAACAATAACTGTAATTCAATTAAACTTCATTAATATTTACTTTTATTTGTTCGCTCGTCTCCGCCACCGAGTGTACGTGTCTGACTTGAACGTATCCCATCCACTTCTGTTTCGACGAAAGCAGAGCTTCATATCGCAACAAACTGTTATATGAAACGAATTGAAAGTCTGATTTCGTTTGAAGGCAAAGGAACATTCTATCTGCTTCGTATGTATCGAGTTAACTTTAATGATCTAAAGCCAGAGTTTCCAGGAGGAATCTCGTATCGTATGCAAATGTGACCACAGTTGTTACAAACGTGAACTAACAAGCGCGTTGTAACGTTAAACTGATTGCATAATGCAGGCGGCTGATATCCGATGTGAACATTAAGCAATAGTCGGTGGTATAATTTTCGAATGAACAATGTGAAAAATTTAGACAAATTGGTTTTATGCTTCTGGCCAATGAAATTGCTCTGGCTGACTGAAATTTCGCGTCGAAATTGCCGCATGGAAATGTTCATGTCTCTTCGAATGGTGGTCAGGTGTCTGATATTTAGAGAGGTATACGGAAGGAAAATAGCGTGAGATCTCGAGTATCGATCGAACGTGGAATTCATGACGACGACGTGGAAAGTCTTTGGAGAAGAATAAGAAACACATTGGCCATGATGGTACCAGAAAGATGGAAGTAGAAGTCTCGTGAAGAATCGGTCACGTCTAGAAGAAGTGGCGCACGTGAATTGACCACGCAAAGTGACCGTTAAAGGTGAGAAACTGTGTCCCGATCCTCGAAACGAGCAACCAGACGCGAAGGCTAATTACCGTGGCACGAAGCGAATGAGATTAATATTGGGTCAGCACTGAGGATAACTATGAAGTTTCAAAGAAAGCAATTTCGCGAATTTATCTCGGCGAAAACAACTTGTCGCGAATCTAGATTAAAATTACAATTACAAGAGGGCGAGAAAGACGGACGTTTAATCGAATTTAAATAGCGTAAGAAAATTAGACAAGTTAAGAAATTAATAATATGCCCTGAAACACCCGTAAAATCTAAATTGAATATTGAAATTAAATAAGAACAAATTTAATAGTAAAATTAATAAGATTTTTATCATAACATTTTATCTCTACATATTTTTACATACGTTTCAAAGGAAATAATAATTCTTACGAATCCGATTATCTTAAGCGATTTGCATTTAATCAAAAACTAATATCCCATAACAATAGCTATTGTCTCTTTATAGAATTAACAAATAATATATTTTAGTTATTCGTTTGAAAGTTGACATTATATTAAAATTTAAAATGCGATTCATCGATATATCTACTGGTTGAATTAACCACGATACAAAAGAACCTTTCTTATCTGATCCGTATTTCAGAGACCACGTAGATTGTAGATAGTCCGGGAATGAATAACTTTTCCAGACAGTTTCGTTATAGATTTTATTGAAAAATTGTACCGTAACTTGTTTCATTCTTGCAAACGCCAATATATATGGTTGCATATCGATTAATTATTTAAGACGAATTTTATCACGTCGAAATAACAATTTTTACTTGTAATAAACGAACACAATTTCTCTCTACAATACTGTAACAATATTATATCAGGAATAAGCATGCATTAGGTCGTCCGAAAAGTTTCTTTCGTTTTAGAAGGAAATAATGGATGCACAACATTTTCTGTTTTATATTATTTTATCGAATTACGTGTGATCCATTTTGTTCTATCAAAATAAAGATCTCAACGTTCGACAGATTAGGTTTCATGTTTGTATAAAGATGCATCGTTGTAAAAGACGTGTCTATAAAAGAAAGACACTTTTCAGACAATCTAATATTACGATACTTTTGAGCATGTACGAGATTACTTCCATAAAAAGGCACCGATTCTTCGATCTAACGCTATTCCATTAAAACCGCGCGCTTCTTCTCGAGAAGCACACACTTGTGGAGATGAAATTTCGAACGAAATTTATTTCAGTGACCTAGCAAAGAATGCAAGTTCATTTCCTAACACAAAATGTTCCGCGATAAACCTCCAATCGCTATCTCTTCGTTCACGAAACTTCCGAAATTTCCATTTCACATGACGAACATCATCCCCGGGGAATATCGACGATAGAACCATCGATACGAGCAGATTTACACCGTAGAAAATACCGTGATAAACACTAGGAGCTGGGAAAAGTATTTTTTCATTGTTATTTTGACGGTTTTAGCTACAGTTTGCTATTTATCGGCTTTCAATTCCGGGGAGGGGGGAGAGGTCTGTTCACGAGGGTGGAATGGCACAGCTTCCGGCGAAACGAAATAAGGAAACTGGGTAAATCGAGTTCCTTAGAGGATTCCCACAGACTCACGCGTATCTGCATCAAATTACTTTAATCGACAGGCTTTGCGGTTGAATGAAAGGGGATAAGTTCTTTCGAACTTTACAAGCAAGCAACGGTATCTGTGTAATTTTGAAACGAAGAAAAAGGATACGGAAGAAGCTTTACACTGGAGCAAACTCGTCACTGGGCTTCTTTAATTAGTTAATACCACGAGGACGTTTTCGAGATGAAACGGAATATTAGCATATCTTGCGAAGGCGGAAAAAAATTCATTAAAAGTTACGTACTTTAACCTGTTAATTATCCTCTAAGATGATGCATCATTTTATGGCGTCTGAAAAGATCGGTAGAATTTTATAATATTTTTTTCACGCAGGTAATTACAAAACGAAAAGTTCAGGTCTTTTTCGAGAACATTAAGTAGCTTCGCGATGTTCAAGAACAAATAAAGTTTACGACTATTTTTTTTTTAAATAACAAATGCTTTTTTAATAATTGCAAAATGTAATGTCTAAATTCAAACTACATCGAGGCGTCTACTTTCTGAGGAATTTTATAGAGGAAGCAATCATAGGACGTCTGTTTGTTTTACACAATTGAAAACGAAATGAATTGTAATGGAACAACCGATAATTAGAGAAAAGAAACGGGCGATTTTCAGTTTACAAAGAGGTTCAAAGCATTTAATTCGATCCGGTATTAAAGGCTGCGAAATCGTCGATAGAAGGTAACTCGCTTGGATTAAATGCAACGTTTACTGTACAGTACCTTCGCAAATGAAAACGATCAGTTTTAATTAAATACGATTCATTACGATCGGAATGCCAGAAAGGAAGGAATCAGAGTCATTTCATAATTGTGTGCCGGGTAGCGAATAAAGATTTTCTAGTTTACCTTTGTCCTCCTTGTCGGAAAAATGCTCCCGAGTATCGACGAAGAAATGTATTTAATGGAAATATTAAACATTATTAAATCTGAAGGAAAGATTCAAAAGAAATATGCGATTAATTTAACGTCGATTAGATTCCTTCCTCGCTCACTTACTCTTTCTCTCTCTCCCTCTCTTTCTCTCTCTTCTTTTCTCTACCAGACTGTTATTTTTCCTCCAAGTGCAATGTTTTCTTTCTCTACGGTGCGTCAAGCTACAATTATAGCGAATGATATGCCCGAGCATATGAGTTCTTTCTCTGATAGTGTACACATCCTCCACCTTTCTACATCGAGTAAATAAAACTGGAGTTCAACACACGAGTTCAATAAACTTGAAAGATAGCGGATTTTATTGCAACGTTTGATAGGAATCTGAAATATCTGACCGCGTTTGTACACACGCGGCATACTGATTAATGATGATAATTCGAACTAATCAACATATTCCCTCGTCGCGGAAAACAATTAGCGCAAACATACGTGCAATATTAAAATTTATTATTGTATGCAACTCTAATGAGCAAATCAATACTTTTTATTGATTGCCCTGACTTTTGACCAACTTCTAAAGACCCGCCTTTCCTTTTGACATATTTTCGTGGAGTAATTAATCGTGAGACGAAGACCTCTGATCCTGCTCTCGATCGATAACCTTCCCACTAAGCAGAAGAATCAAGGTTCTTCTCCGTGATATTTCATTCCCTCTGCTCTCTCCCTCGCGCGTCAGCTGCTTTCGTCGGTTTCTACCGGAACCGTATAATTTTTCTGTGGACCAGTCGCGCCATCCAAAAGAACGAGCATCACGTAGCAGAGGCTCATCGAGAAATTCTCTTCGTAGATAGGGGAGAAGATCTTTCATCGTTTGTGTGATGAACGATCCACAGTCTATATCCACTAATATCAAAATCATGGCGTGTAGCTAGTGGATAAAGATTATACGGATAAAGATTGTGAAGAAACGGCTAAGATTTTAATTTCTTCGTGATACGTGTCTCGCATCAAACGTATACTGGCTCACGAAAGTATTAATCGAACATTCGTGGAGAGTTATTTCGAATATACTACAGTGGCTCGTAGAATATACTTTGATAAATATATTACGCGTGTTATACGAAACTTGTTGAAATGCAATGAGATGTAATGAAACACTATTATCATGATTCGATAACTAATCGCATACTTCGAGCATGGTTATGAAGCGTATGCTTGCAATAAATATTTTCCAACTTCTACGTACATTTACAAATTCTTTTAAGACTTCATCGATACGATCGCTGTAAATGTGTTTCATTGTGATTTCAACGAAATTTCAAAATGTGTAGATTGTTTCCTCTTGTTGATAAAGATAATGAAAAACAATTGTTCGTACGAAACATGCGTTTCTGGTGGTATCGCGCGTGTGAAATGCAAATCGATTCTATGTAGAGACATATAAAGCACTATGCTAATTACGCTAAATCCTACACACGGTGCATAGGATAGATCAGCAGCTGTGTCAAAGCGATATTGCTAAGAGATATTTGTTATATGATCGATAATTAGCTCGTTAATGAGAAAATCGAATACGGCGGTTAACTGGTAGCTTTTCGTATCAATAATTGCTTTTTCCAGAAGATTTAATTAGTAACATAGAATAATACGACGAAAGCACTAAAACGGCGCTAAATGGGCGAAAAGTCAACTCTAGTAACAAGAACGTGACAGGAAAATTCAATGACCGGTCGATCAAAATCGAGTTTGTCGTCTGAAACGTGTTCCCTTTTTGATATTTACCTTTATCCTTATCGGCGAGGATAAATGAAATTTCTTTTTTATCGCATCTTAAATACATTAGCGATGCATTCTTTTTAATTACCACGAGCTTGTTTCCGAATTCAGTTACTCGAATGACAATCAATAGATTAAAGCTCTTTGCCGGTCGCCGACAACATTATAACGCAATTCCCTCGATAAAGTAGCTGTCATTCAGCCGCTTGTACCTTGTAGACGATGAATCGACAGAATTTAACGCCTTTGCCGAGACAGTAATGTAATTCGTTAGTTTAGTAACTCTATTCTTTCGCGGACGTGAAATTATTTACCTAAAATATGAAATTGCTAATTGGGAAAAAGATAGATGTAGAAGGAAGGTTCTGTATTTACAAATTAAAGGACCCCTAAGATAAACACAAGAAAAAGAGAGAGACGGACGGACACACAGAGAGATAAGTAAGAGAAATCTAACCCAAACCTAACTCTTATAAATGTTTCTTATCCAGCCATATTTAATTATTGTTTGAAACACTCCAATTTTGTAAAATGAAATACTCGTTGTAATAAATAATTCTTATCCCGTGGCATCTTTAATTTCTGTTTGATACATTTGAACGTACTTAAACAAAATATTCATTACGGTACATGACTCTTATATCTTATCTTCAATTTGTGTTCGATACATTTCAATTTTCTTATTTACACAATATTCATTATAATACATAATCCCGATAAGTGTCTCTGCGATTATATTGCAGAAAAAGTATATTTAATAAGATCGTGAAGTTGTAGATCTTATGATAACCGTGTTTACAGCACCGTTAATTTCTATTCAACAACAAATGAAGATATAGGTCGTTCATGATATCATGTTCGTAAAATTTTGCATAGATATTCATAGTTCGTTATTAAAACAGATTCCTTCTTTTCGTCTACATATTTTTCCCTCGTTTTCCTGCTTCCATCGGTAAACAGACGAATGTTCAACGATGTTATGAAGAAGTATGAGATACTCAGGGAAACACGAAATATAAAACACACGTGCGTTATTTTGAAATGAATATCACGAACGTGTTAGTGCGCGTAGGTGCTTCCGGTAGTTGATATCAGCTGGATTTATTACCAGAAAATGACGTTGGAAATCTCAGCGTTCCAGTGATTAGAAAGAATAGTCTCAACGAGACTTTTTCTGTCGAAGAATAAACCTCTGCCAATGGTTAGTTTTTCCCCCTCCTTTAACTATATACAGCCATCAACGAGAGAATCTCGGAGTAATTCGAGTTAAGGGATGAACTGAAATTAAAAGTTTTCAGTGGGATTGCAAATTTTATTAAATCGAAAGCAAGGTTAAAAGTTTCCAATATATCAGGGCTATCATACCGCGAATGGTAGTATAATGATTGTATACCTTTTTTTATTGCTGATTTTTAGCATCGTCAGGCTATTTTTTATTCATTGAACTACTCTCTTTGGTGTTCCTGTTTCTTTATCAGTAAAACTACAGTTTAGTCTTCTCGTCCAGTCTTTTCTTCTACCTTTTTTTTTGTATTTTTTTCGGTGATATTCTTGATCTGTACTTATTCTTCGAACTTCGTGTCAGTTTTGTTTTTTATTACTGGAATTTCTCTTAATGTCCTTAACATTTTTTTTTTAGTCCTAGCATATTCCTTTTTCGACATTCTTCGTTTAGATTGTGTAACTATGTTTTAGCGTCAATTTCCTTTCTCCGAAGTTTCTCCCCTTTGCTTGATAGGATCTGCATCTCTGATAGCGAAAATCGTTCTACGTTCCAAATAAGGTCCCGATAGCCTGTTTATTTTACTAACCTGGGATAGACACTGTCTGTGAAAGTAGGTGAAACTACTAAGAATCCCCCGGAAAGTTTCACAGTGATCAAGTGGTCGACAATTTTGGTGAAAGTAACCACTAAATAACCACGAAATGGACATCGTCCACAGAAGATGATTTGTCAAGGAAATAGTTGCAAGTTTACACGGCAGCGTCTGCAGAGAGATTGCTCGCGAGACGACAGATTATTCTCCGCCATCGATGTAGGTAGAGGACACTGTCCAAGAAAACAGTTGGAGCTGGAAGTGCACCCTCGAGGCATTGAGCCATGGAACGATTTTAGTGAAGGTGACCGGTAACTGAAGTTGCTGATCAATGGAGTGAACATTGCCCAGGGCAGAGATTCGAGTAAGGGTTAGTTATTACAAGTTACTTGAGAGAATAGCTTCGGACATTTTAGCTGATTTACAGAGAAAAATCTGACAGACTCGAAATTTGCATTTGATCCCAATAACAAAACTTGGATGAAACTTGAAGAACAGTCACATTTATAATTGCACATCTTTTTTAGTCGCGATAACTCGAGTTCAAGGGATGAAACCACCCTCCAGAATACGACACGAGAGGAGAACATTTCATTAACAAAACTTGAATGCTATTTAACATGTTGGAAGTCAACATATAATTTTCCAAAGTGTACAAACAATCACGATCACAAATTTTATTCAGAAATGGATTCGATGGTCCATTCCAAAAGTAAAATAATAATTTTTTATTAGAAAGAATAATGGAACAGTCCGTCCATCGTTCGACCCGCTTGTGTACATTTAATAAGCAGAGTTTTCCATAAAAATGTGGCAATCGAGGGATGCGCGATCATAGCCAAATAGATTTGAAATTGATATGGAAACGGAAGGTTTCCCTTGCAAATCATGTTAGCTCAATACGTTTATCAGCTGACTGACAAATTCTGTGATCACTATCCGTAGAAATTTTCGCTCGTTCCAATAATCGTCGAAGATATAATTCTAGTTTGATTCCAATCTCGCGAATATTGCAATTTGGGAAGCTAATGAAAGTGGAAAGCCTATAAAACCGTGTCGCGATATCGACGCGACAGGTGCTTGCCAATTTTAATGGTGTATTTGCTCGGTTTGGTTCTATATGTTCTCTAAATTTCGCTATGACATCGTGCAGAAATCAATTCCTAACGATCACCCTTTATATTCACGCGGAAATTTTAATCGTATCCAAATGTTTCTTGCACTTTGGAACTAAATTAAAATTACCCACGAACCTTTAAGAACTTTTTCGACTTCTTCGGCAGTTCGCAACTTTCACGAATTACTTTCGTAGGACGCTGAACTTCAACATCAGCACGGTACTTGTTCCTTCCCGTTCGGTTCATTTGCACACGAACTAATGAACGGAGATTTCGATTTGAAAGTTCAAATTCTGTACCTAATTGAAAAAGTTACATTCTGGAGATTGTCACAAAGTGGATAAAGTTTCTCGTTAACTTCGTACCTCAAGATATCCGTCGTGATGAGTTTTCGCGTTGCCAGAAGGAAGAATGCGAAGTGAAACACTTCTGTAGCTAAAGAGTTACAGAAATGGTTGCAATATATTTGTCAAACCCTGATTCTTCTCCCTAGATATAATCAAACCACAAAATCATAGAAAAATTATTGAATTCACGCCATTTATTTTTTTTAATTTTTTACTGGGGAAAATACTTTGCTATCAAAGATGGCTATAACGTGTCTGAAAGATATAAGGAAATTGCAGGTCGATTATCGCGAAGATGTAATCAGCTATTTATCTCGTTGATTGCATAACACAATTCTTAAAACATTTTACTGTAACAAGAGACGGAGACAATAGGATAATCAAACGTACAAATGAAATAAACTAATTTGATAGTATTTTTATGTTACTTGTATCGAACTATGTGTAATATAATAATTTTATTCATAAACTCACATTTAGAAGAAATATGTTTTAGTCTAACTCTGCTGACAATGCCTCGCATATATTTGCTATGTTAAGAAAAAAGTTATATTATCAAGTGACGACACCACTATGCATTTAAGGATTAATAATTTATACCCAAAAGATTACCTCGTGTACTAAGTGGTTTCGCATGTTCTTCTACTTCCAGGAAGCGGTATTTACATCTTGAAAAACCCTTTAGCCACGCGAACTCTGCCTTAGAGTCCCGCTTTGTGAAGCGTCGCGCGAACATTCCATAAATTACACACCAAAGAAAACAGCCTGCCTTAAAAAATTACGAAACCAGTGCCATTACGTTTCTATAGTGTATCGTGCATTTCCTCGCCTCAAATAGCTTGAACGCATCGTAGTATTTTATCTACGAGCGTATTACGAACGTATTACGAACGTGTATTGAGAATATCTCTTTCATATCAGAAAATTTTCAGCTTTTACACACTAAGGAAACGATCCACCGATGCAATTTCTGTGACACAGAGACGATCGTTAGGGAGAAGTTAAACCCATCCCATAGCTCGTAAAAGAATATAACAGAGAATATGGTCGATAAATATAGGTAAATTGAATTTCGGGTCGGATCTTCTCTGTAATGGTTAACTCTTAACAGTCGTCCATTTTCTTCGACGAGGCGATGTATCGTTCATCATCTTCTTCGTTAGGACGACGTCTCGCGACACTATGCATGGTTCTACAAATCATTATAATTCGACACAACATTTGCGAACTCGCATGAATATTCCATTCAAAACGGTTTAAAGTTTAAGGGAAGCTGAGACATTGATTAAAGTTACACAAGCTGTGGAATATCACCGCATCGCAAACGTGGAAATAGTATGTTCATCTATCGATACTTAATGCTAGTTCATCCGTAAACACGACATCGACAATACATCAGGAACTTTCTTCTAAAAGGGCACGCTTCAAACTCAAGTTCCGACTAGTAAATAATTAATGGAACCTAAACCATAGCTTGTACTCTCCGAATACCAATTTCTGGTTATCCCGAAATTAATGAGCCACCATTCGGTTTCCATTGCAATATCATTTGCAGTACAGAACGCTATGAATGTCTTGGAGCTTCTATGCAGGTATTGGTTTCTACATACATGTCGGGTTCACATTATGATTAGGGTTAGGGGCGCGAAACGAATCCTCATTTGGACTACACATTGTTGCTATGCAATGGAGAAGACATTGACTAGTGGAAATACGACTATTACAGAATTTGACAAGTAACCGCGGTAATCAGACACTCGAGAAGCTAATGACAATGATCCTGGGTCCAACAACGAATCCGCGATCAACGGGGTAACAGAATGCGCTTTCTTCCAAAGCCCAAGTCGTAATCGACTTGCTTGGCTACGGTGCAAGTATTACTAAACTAACTCTTTGTTAAAACGTGGAATATCCATCGAGCGTAAAGACGATAAGTCACTCTCTAATGAGACCGAGGATGCTATGATAGGGTGTGTCTAAGGACACGAGATCATCGGACTCGTCGAGAGATGTCTTCGTTCGGAAAGTGAGGGAAATTGATGTTGCTGTTAATTGGTCAATTTCCATGTTGGTGGTTAGAGAGGGATGCTAGCCGTCCTTGAGGGAAAGTTTCTAGCGGGAAGCGTAGTTCGTGAGAAAAATAGATTTCCCATACGCTGGTGCGTAAAAACAATCTTGAAGATATTTCATTTGTGATTTCTCTTAATATAGTTATTGCCATTACACGTACACGTTGCGTCGATACGATTATCTTATATGGAATTGTACATATTTTTTCGTTAGAAATTTTTTCCCTTCGTATTAAATATAAAAATATTTATTCCAACGCATTATCCATTGTCTCGTTAAAATGAATAAAAACAGGAACGTAACAATTGTACCAGCAGGAATCGACGTCATTATTTAACTCATAGAATATACTTGATATTAATCGATATGTTTTAATACCGTTGTTATCTCTCGGATTTAACTCGTTCTAAGAAATAACATCAGGTTTTTGTCCATTAGTTTCTATAAGGTTTTCATCTGGAAAATGTTCTAATGTTTGTACACAGAGAATCTCTAAAATAAGCACATCTCTCATATTCGAACTAATTTTGTACTATTCTAAAACAGAATTACAGTGGAGTATGTTAGTACGAATATAATTGGTTTTAGAACCTGATTCAGGTATTCGTTCCAGATCGGCTAGAAAACAAATTCACCATTCAATACACATAAGACTGAAATACTATCGAGTTAGTTTATTAATTTTTCTGTATCGTATATCCGTGTATAATAACAGGTACAGAGAATCCAACACTCGTGAAAACGATAAATCAATATCGTAATATCAGCTGCTTTTATTGTATACTGATTCTATACATCAAACCAGATTATCGCGTTTAAGAATAAAAGAATAAAATCGCGTTTTTCACACGACTGGTCGAATTTGAACGAGAATGAATATGCGTGGCCCATTAGAATGGATCGTTGAAACGTCGTTACACATACATCGTCCATTTTTCGGCCACACTTCGTCGGCAATCGGTTTCAGTCCGTTGATCGTGGCACACCATAGGATATGTATATGACAGACGTATTTTTACAACGTTAAATCTGTGCACCGCAATCGCCATTTCCCTCGTTGCGAATACAACCAGGATTATCGTTATTAAAAAATTACATTTAGTCGCGTCCCGCTGCGTTATATTTACAACATGACACCTGTTACCCTCTGTCGCAACGAATTCACGGCATTTCAGTCCGAAGCAATTTCGAATAATCACTTTCAGCAACAGGGCGAATAATATTTGCATAACGTCATTAATATCAATTATTACAAATACTACTGCAACTATGAATGCAATGACAATCCTTTTAATTCCATGTGTGAGCTATGATAGTAGGGCGATTTTTAAATGCGTGTCGATATTCCAGTGAAAGAATCTTTGCCAAATTTTGTGTATTTTTCTTATGGAAAGAATAGTATAGTATAATAATAATAGTATAGTCCATAGAATTGTGTATCACTTTCATACCGGAACAAGATGATTTTACTAGTGCATTATCGGAGGGAGTTACATTTTTAATAATTATAATATTTCAATTTCTATGACTTCTGTAATTGGATTATGTCAAGCTTGACACATTTCCGTGGCATTCTGTTTTCCGTGAATTTACTTCAACTGATAGTCTGATACAAGGAGAAATTCCAAAACCGCAATTCAATTTCACCCTACCATAAGAAGAGTGAAAATAGATAGCTTGGGTGTCTACGATGTTGAGAACAGATACATCTTATTCCGAACGTCGAAGGCATGGTACTGGTGCCATTAACGAATCTGAAACTAGCAGATTGAATGTTTCGATCGCAAGTACGAGAGTTATTTTTCAATTGCTCTAAGAGAACGTAATACGATAGTTCCCCTTTCATCTGGGATCGTAGACGATTACAAAAACACTTTGAGGACTACACCTTTAACACGATACTTGTAACAGGATGATGAGAAGACGTGGGCGACATTTACAGTGTATCATTCAACAGGTCAAAATATTCATACACAAGAAGATTTAAAGCTTATTTTTCAATTCATAGACAATTTAATTTTGCGGTAAAAATTTATGAATTACGGATTTTTCTCTTTATTTTACTCGAACTTTGCGTTCTTCGTTCCTAAGAAAACAAACGACAATAGAATTTCCATTGTTATATGTTTCATTTCTATTTGACTTAAAATGAGAAACGCGAGATGTGAATAGAATGAAGAGAAAGTTTCATCAGCTGATTCATCGATCTATGCAGCTATCGGTGAATTTAAAATGATTTTCGAATGACTACCTTGGATAAATATTTATTTCGAAAATAATTCGTGTAACCAACTGTATTTTCGACCAATCGCGAGGAAACACGTCAAAGGGAGTCGTAAATTCCCGTTACGATTATAATAATCGACGCCGCGAAAGATCGATCCCCTGATTTCCGGTGAGATAATAGGGGTGCTTGAGTTGGTATAACGCTGCGATTAACAGGGTTATAAAATTTATATTTCCAACACTTAAGAGTTACACTAAGGCGTATGTATAAGTTAAGTAAATGATTGATTTAAGGATAGTAACTCGGTAATCACATGTTGACTATTCTAACGATGAAGAATAAGTGAAGCTTTGAACTAAGGACGTGGATTCGTTGTTCACACTTTTCGTTAGAACAGTGAGGGCAACGATCCGCGATGCCCATTGGTTATAGCCAATATTAATAAGTGAAGATTGGAGGAGGAAGCCTCCTACCGACGTGGCTTGGGGGTGACCTTGTGCATGGGAAAAACCGGCTTTTCCGTTAGACACCCATCTGTTTTTTCCGTAATTTGTAAGGACGTGCAACAAACCGAAGGACTGTTTTAAATACCAGTTATAAACCGAAAATACTTGCAGGATTAAAAATTAATCTGACATGTAATATATAAAATCCTATAAATATCGTCCACAGCTTTAACACCTTGTATATCATTTTATACCATGGCCACGGTTGCTTTACGTTTCACTGACTGTTTGAAAACTAAGTTGGACTCTTTTAACGCGTGGCACGAAACTCGTCACACGTTGTGTTCGCTTCAAACTCGTTCACGAAGTTCAGGCGTAAATCTAGTCTGATTCATGGGACATGGAACATCGCGCTGAAGCTGCAGAGGTCTTCGTAAAATTCTACAAACAGGGAATCGAAAGGAATATATTACCAGTCATGAAATCACGAAAGTGTGACGAAATCGTTGGAAATGTTTGTGAAATAACGAAGTTTCAGCGATTCTGCGACGTGGATAAATTAAACTCAGATGGTGCAATTTCTTTCAAACGCGGTCGATTTCGTTCCATTTCTCTTATTTATCAACTCCGTGAAATATCACTTCGGGAGACACCACGTTTAACTTCGCCGGTAACGAAGCGAGACAATACGTAGTTTCACAGACGGGAGAATCGTTATGGGAAGCCATAAAGTTTCGAAGAATACGATCGTGCAAGATACGCGACTCAGCTCGTGAAATTTACACATACGTTCATCGATGGTATCGTTACTACGTATAAAACACTGTTTTCTAAGAAGATAAGAAATTCCTTTTGAAATCAAACGATGTAGAACGAGATTTCATTAATTCATGTGTATCTGCGTTTTACTTCATTAGAAGAGCTAGAACTCCTTTTCAAGTATCGTTAAAGCGATATCGTTAGTATTCGATTAATATGAGGACATCTATTACACATTTGAATCACATGGAAATTAAACTGACCAACTCTATCAACTTTTATTGTTTGACTTCTGAAAAATTTTTCGATAACGATCGTCTATATTGGTACGAAACTGAAGGAACTTTTAGAAATTGGAATTACGTATTCAGTTTGCCTTCAGAATTATTTGGTCTTTTGAATGCTGCTACTTTACATTATAAACCCGTACGTTACGATAGTCAATTTGGAATTATCTTTCTAACTGTAAATTTTTATATTGAAACATTCGTTCATTTTACCATTAGGTAGTTGGAGACTGATGCTATAAATATCAACAATAGTAACTTTTTTCCATGGAAAATTGACTTTCTAAAAAATTTGTAGGTTCTACGGTTAGTTACTTTTGTATTGATTTCTCGTCAGAATATGAAGTTTCGAAATAGCATCGACGAGCATTTTCGAGTCGAACAGTTCTCAACAGCGCCACGCAGGTTGATTTTTTACCACACTTGTCTGAAAAAATTTTTTACATGAAAACTCTGTTCTTTACTAGGTGTCTATAACATCTGACAAAAAATCTTATTTTTCTTTAATTTACAAAAAGGAGCTATTTAAACTGAGCCAGGAAGTAGGGAAAATACTAAGGGAGATTTGGTAAACAACATGTTATTGACATCGAATTCCCTGATATCAAGTTTCTGGAAAACTGCATATTATATGTCTTTTTAAAATTTTTGTCCCGAATCCTCATTCAAACGCCGCACTGTAGAACCTGAGAATGTGGCCTGCAAACGTGCAAACGTGGCCCGCAAACGTGCGAACGCGGCCAGCAAATTCTGATTTTTGTCCTAAATCCCCATCCAAATGCCGTACCGTGAAGCATTCGACGCTGTCGCTGTCGTTGAGTTTATATCAATTTAAAATGGTAGAAAGGTCATATAGCAACGTGATCGATCTGATTAGTTTTTATTGTGCCGCGATTCGTTATCGAGCATCCAGATATGGACGCGTGGGTTTTGCATGGGACAAAAGGAACGGCGTATCGGAAAATGAAAAATGACACTATAGCGCAAGGTTTATTCCTTTCCATTTCCAACTAAAATATTTTCAATGATAAATATAGAAGAGACTTATTTAAAGACTTGGGAAGATCAAAAGGAATAAAAAAACAGGATGAAAAGCGGAGTTAAAAGACAATTACACGAATATCATTCCATTATATTGCATTCTTGAATCGTTTCACCAGCACAAATGTTCTCTTCTCTTTTAAAGGGTTTTCTAGGATGTTGGCGTTTTCAGATCAGTAAGAAACAACGTCGCAATTTGCAATTCTAACGTGCAATCTTCAACGTATATTATACTTCGTTAGTAAGCATTTTCGCTTACGTTCGTGTCTTATCTTTACAATCGCGTACAACGTTTACCGCTAACTATAGTTTCCCCTAATCTTCATGCTTGATCCCCAAGAACTCTTGTACCTCGTGTATACTCTGAGAGAAAATTTCATAGTTACGTTCCCTTTGTGCCTATCCAACTTTCAGCTGATTGCAAAAGAGCTTGAAATTGAAAACGTCTGAAAATTGTGAGCAATTAACAAATTTTAATGAAACACGCCGCGTGGTAAGCCACGAAAAAACTACGTTCAAAATGTCTTCATGCTAATTTATCGTTGAGTATTATACCCTTTGAAACATTTGGAAATTTCGCTTTGAGTAATGAGACTCGATTATCGTGATCAGATTGGTAAAACTTAGAACAGGTTAGAAGCTATCTATTGCAATTAACAGTTACCTTAAACAGGTATTAATATTCAATAGCTAAAATTATTCATTGTAATATAGTATTTACAGTTGCAATTATTCATTATATTAATGAACTACAATATTGTTAGTATTGTAGAAACCTGTTTACCATTAATTATATATTTAAGATATACTTGTTTCAACATACAGCGCTATTACTACTGTAGATTAACTATTCACCGAGCGAGGAAATAACTCGAAAGTTCAAACAAATTTGTGCTTTACAAAAGCATATATGTGATCGAAATTTAAAAAGCGGACGTTGGAAAAATATTTTAGAAAAGAAGGTACACGGATATATATCCATCTGACGCGGGTGGCTCAACTACATTAATTCGAAAACAGGATGCTGAAGCGATGGAACCGTGATATTGCAACTTCGTCTGTACAACTTGCTGGAAATAACAAACAGACGATGCAAAAGTGAATACACAAGATGTTCGCTCGCTTGAAAAAAGTATCGTGGAAAATATGCAGACGCCAAAGTATTTGAACGTTCCGTCAGATTCGCTTACATGATGTTATTTTCGTTTTCATTACTCTCTTGTCGTGTTTAAATAAAGAAAACACGGACCACGAACAAACAAGCGATATATTTTAAATACTAATGGAATTTATAGGGATGCATAAATGTTATTTATAGAAACATTTTTCACGAAAAATAAAAAACTTATATTTCAATGAAATATCGCTTGTTGGGCGTGCGAGCTTCGTTTTCCTCGTCCCTTTACCTGTTTTTCTATTTTAAAGAATACACATTGGATTTTTGCGCCATTGTTGGGGAATGATATTAAAACGTCGAGACAAAATTTAGTCAATAACTGAAGGAAATCGCACTCGACTGGTAAAAGGGGCCTTTTTTCTCTCGCGTGAAAAGAAATCCATCTGGTGTCGAATGATACATCTTTTCTCTTTGCTTCTTTTACCTACAGTGGTTCGCTACGCTGCATATATTTGAATATTTATCGTAGAAAACTTTTACGCATATATTGTCTGTGTTATATAAAACAGTTTGGAATTTAATTAGAACTATTAATGGGATACTATTATGTATACATAATATAAAAATTACTTAATAATAAAAGATTGCTTGAAAAATACTAAAACACTTAATACAAAAATTAGTATATAGTATAAGCAATTATTCTAAACATATAATAAATATTAAAAATAGTCTGACTGAATATCTAGGCTTAACAGCATGATGAGCTATTTAAATCAATATTACGATCTCTATGAAATATTAGTGGCACGTGACGATATAAGTGTATATCTTGTAGTTTCTATATACGTTTACAGATTTCTTACAAACTCTACCGATGTAACTATAATAATTTCATATAAAACACAATATATTTATAAAAGTTTTCTATAAATATTCCAATTTTTCCAATAACTACATAGCCGAAATACAATTTAAATATTCGTACAGTCTCCTTATAGCTGAAAACTACAAAGCTTCCGATTATAGGCTATTACCATGTGCCATTGGGCAAATAATTTGTTTAAAACGCGCACACAGGTGCCGAGGTAGTTTTCTTGAAATATCAAAAGAAATGGACAATTTCTTTGCCTACCTACCATCGACAGGAACGTTTCTCGTTTTATTTTTAGTGAATAAACACACACGGAAATTCACATTCGCCCACATACCAATTTAGCTAACCTCCATGGAAATACACGGAAAGTAGAACGTTTACAATACATTCAAATGACTGTATAGTTGAGTGACTAGTTTTGCGAGGGAGAAAGGCACGTTTATTGGTATCGTTTCAATTTTTGAACTAGTAGTTGATCGTCGAAATCTAACCGATTTTCCGGTTCGATGAGAAATTGTTATCCAATCATTCGATAGTTAAACGTAGAAGCAGCGTGAGGAAATAACGATCGACAACCGGCGCAATTTGTCGAAGGGCAATCGATCGAATTAAAATAAATAGAAATATCTGATTGATGAAATTCATGTTTAATTTGATTGACAAATAAAATCTTGCCTCTCTATAAAAATGTATACGTGTAACGAATAGAGTTAGTACGCGCGTTCGACGTTTGAAAATGGAAATAAAATACATAACGCATAGTTTGCTTTGTTATTCCGCGGAAAAATAAATAAATTTGCTGGAAAAATGTTGAAGAATTTCAAGTTGTCCTTAACGTGGTAAAAGGGAGTAAATTGCAGTGACTGAGGTTGAATATTCAAGAATGGAAAAGACGTGGATTTATTCTTTTACAGATGGCTGTGAATCTGAATGCAACGATCCCCAACAAGGAGGACAATAATTACGTTCCATACGATCAGCGCCCGGAAACGTACATAGTACCTGTGATATTCTTATTAATCTTGGTGGTGGGTGTAATTGGAAACGGAATCATGGTGTTTACTTTGTTGAGCGACGCCAGCATGAGAAATGTGCCCAACATTTACGTGCTTTCGTTGGCTTTGGGCGATCTTTTGGTAAGGAAGGACAGGATGTGTATATATTATCTCTAATGTATCATTCAAGACCGACGTTAAAAAAAGGTATCTCTGACGTCGAATAAAATGGAGAAAGATTTCATGCACGTTTGAGAAACATTCAGATGGACAAAACATGTCGAGAGTTTCCTCCCATAAAATATAAAATGTGTTGAAAAATTCATAGCATAAATTTTGTAAAAACATATTTCTATATGAATAATTAACTGGGTAGAATTAAACTAATCTATTATTATTCTTGCAAACCACAATCAAAAGATTCATCAGCTTACTAACACGGAAGGGATAAATATTTAATTGTACTTCTTGTGGTTATGATTCATATATCTTGAAAAAGCCCTCTGCTACCCATTGTATTCCGCGTATAAATATATATAATAAATCAAAATGAATGTCCAATAAGTTGGAAATAAATTGCGACAAAGCTGAAATGGTGGAAACTAACAATCCATGAATATTCCGAATATAGATGAGAAAAATCTTTCCTTCCTTCGTCGGGATCCTCTTTACATTTCGATTTCCCGTCAATCGGAAAATGTTGCTAGGACCCCATGTCATTTGTATCCTGGCGATATATCGAATTTATTCAGACTGTCGGATCGCGCGTATAAATCTGTCGCGAGCGAGTTCAGAACATCCGGTACTTTCTCCGTCATCGATTTCGCGTAGAATGTAAGTAGGTACGATAACGCACGAAAGCATCTGAAGACCCATCACAGAAAATTTTTCTGAATATATATTATGACAGTTTTATTGTCATTGTCGATTGTCGTGGTTATATTGATAAAATTGATTATATCGTACAAATACATGGGAAACGCAGACATTACTCTTTATTATCACATATAATATAGAAGAATTTAAGTCTCTTAGAAATTCATAATTATTCTTGTATAATACAATATATTTTTATATGATATAGCGATTTCTGCGAATTGTATGCTTGAAATAAATATCTTGTAACTTCTATACGTGTTCTTTAGTTTGTTACATATATTACCAATATAATCATGATAGTCTAGTAACGAAATTTCCAAATTTTTAAAAATATTCAAATATTTTCATAAATCACCGTATTATTTACTAAATAATACGCGTCTAAAAGAAGCACATGTTATATGACACCTTCAATCAGCCGTTAAAATTCCGTCGTTCTGGACACGTAATCGTGGACCAATAGCGAGTTCGATTATAAACGCGCTTATTTTCGTGGATATCGAGCTTACTTTATGATATATGTAGCTATACATCCTGATCCATGGACAATTTATAGCCGGATGGAGAATAATCAAAGATTAATGCGGTCCATACGATATCATGTGTGAAAATCATAAATAAAAATTTTCTCGATTATAGTGTTCGAACGATCATACTCAAACACAAAGAAAATGTGTATTTCACGATTACCACTGAGAAAAGAGAGCAACAGCATAATTGAGTGTTCGATCATACGACGAAATTTGTACATCCCGCATAAAAGTGCAGAAAATTCGCTTAATCTACATTTTTTATTATAATATTCAATACAAAACGTTCCTGTTAATATTCCCCTTTTATCTCGAAATTCACCAGAGATGTCCGTATTTCAGGTGAAATTTAGCGAGTTAATGAAGGAATCTTTTTTTCGCAAATTGAGTGAACGTTACACGGTATGTTAAAAGGACGTGGAACGTGAATTCATCACGAATATTTTTAATAGACTTTCCTGTATCATTATCGCGGATTCCTTTTTATTTTAATTTTCTCGATAACAATGAATCCTGATAAATGTTTCTCTAATAATTTTACTATATGCCCGATGCCGTACAAATATAATATTGAGTATTGTTTATTTTATTGCTCTCACCTATCGAAATTTCAAAGGCATCGTTTTCAACGAAACAGATTTTCAAACGTTTCCCACATATTCGTAGTATTCAATCAAATTTCGCAAAAGTACAGAAAAATACTCGAATAAAATTTCGATAAAGGGTAGATTGAATAACACGAGTACAATTGACCGTGGAAATACAATACAATACAATACACGTGTACCTTCTCTTTTTAACTTTCGTGTATTTCAGGTGATCATAACGAGTGTACCGTTCACGTCTCTTCTATACACAATCGAGTCATGGCCGTGGGGCCTGGCAGTTTGCAAATTATCGGAGTGCGCCAAGGATATTTCGATCGGTGTCTCAGTTTTCACTCTGACCGCGTTATCAGCCGAGAGGTAAGTTGTCAAACCCAGTTACGGTTGAGGAAATTGTTGTCTCAGGGATAGGCTGGCCGTCCTAACTTTAGTGAAGTTCCGCCCCATTAATGGACCAATCGACCGACTGGTTGTTCGTGCGTTTAATCAGTAATCGAAACGAAATCTTAAACGTCCAATTTCCTTTGCGCTGTTAAGAAAATCAATTAATTTACATTAATAAGAAAATTCAACGTTAAAATAAAGTATAACTGAAGAATTCATTTGATCAGACAAGATGATCTTAACCCTGCAATACTACATTTATACACAATCCAATTTAACGCTATATTGAAAATTACATATCATTTTATTAACACAACGCTCATTTCGAACAAACGATACGTTGCTAAATAATTTTGATTTCTTCCATGTGAAATAATTATCAGGATCTATTTGCACATTTGAATTAGTATCGTTAGTGAAGTTTAATAAAACAGAAGACGTTAAACATCCTTGCCAAATAGTGATAAATTTAGTAATAAAGCAAATAAAATAATATAATAAATAGTAAAATAATAAATAAATTGTAAAACAGAAATCTATATATAATCTAAGATTTCTATCTTACCAACATATTAATATTACAGTTGGTATATTTGTTGCATGGGACAGCTCGGAACGTATAAATAGCAACCATTTCTTAACAGTAATAAAAATACACGCACGACAGACATCTCTAAAAGAAACATATAAGTGGAGTATAAATTACTCCGTTCTGTAGTATTTCAGGGTTAAAGTTCCAATAAAAATTGATTTACAAATAAAAGAAAGATATGCTCGTGTTGCATCGTAGGTACTGTGCGATCGTAAATCCCATTCGTCGCCATGTAGCCGGATTGAGTGCAAAACCATTAACGATACTAATAGCCTGCCTTATTTGGGTGCTGGCGATTGTTCTGGCGATGCCAGGTGCTGTTTTCTCTCATGTGCTGATCGTAGATATAAAGACTAACTACAGCATCCAGATCTGTAGCCCTTTCCCCGTGGAATTCGGTGAGTATCTCACACGCTGAAATATTTCTATCCGTATTAAAAAACTATTCTACTCAATCCGGGAACGAATTATAAGAGCAAGTATTCTTCGCCTAAACTGAACACACAGAAAGCGAAATAGCTGCTCGTTTACGATCTCCGCTTGAACATTTCTCCGTGTGTCACACCCACGAAGTCGCATAATTTATTTCTCGTTCTGAAACGCAGGGAAGAACTATAAGAAAGGGATGGTGTTATTCAAGTTCCTGGCCTACTACGCGATACCGTTTCTCGTTATAACAGGATTCTATCTGGGAATGGCACGACACCTCGAACTATCCACCAGGAACATGCCCGGCGAATTATCCACCGGATGTCATCGGCTGGAGCAAATTCGAGCACGCAAAAAGGTAGAGTAAATCGATATTATTATGAAATTATATAATTTTCAAGTAAAATCTAATTTTGACACAAAAGGTATACAGGTATACCAGTATAGAAAAGAGTAATTGAAATTGCTACCTGCATGATATTTTTATGAAATTACACTGCTTATATATGCAGTCAACTTGTAAATAAATTTAAATTGTAATAAATTGTTACTTAAACTGTGATGTAAATCGAGTTATAGACGTGAATTATTTATTTTGAAAAAATGTCACGCTCATCATGTACCCGAGTAACAAGGTGCAAGAAGAAGCGGAATTAATTTAGCGCAAATCTCGAGTCGATGGTGCAATTGTTATAAACTATACTTTACTTACGCAATCTTCGATACGATCAATAATAAGATTGTGTAATACAACCTTAAGCCAATATACAGTTAAGCATCGATGAAACAAGTCTAGTCCAACAACTCGAAGAAGGCGTTCCATAACTTCCGGGATAGAACGCTAATTATAAATCTATAAACTAATTATAACGCTAATTATAAAACTATAAATCGGGATATTCTCTGGCAATATCTTTAACATGTAATCCAATTTCACTTTTCGTATTGTGTTTGAATGAAAAGTGACGGCCGATCATCTTAAAGTATATCGACGTATCGACCAATGAAGTTTCTTCAACGAGCCAACTCTTCGTCTTCCTCGTTTCTGTTGCATATAAAATAATAATTTATTTGAAAACTTCGTACACAATTTAAGATGACTATCGTTCGCATATTTGATCTACACTTTCGACCAATTGTTATTTCAATAGAAATTTATTTCTTTTTATGCAACTTGGGTGCAATGGCTTGATCGAATACACCAAGTCAGTGTATTAAAATACTCGATAACAGAAAGTCATTGTTGTCTGATTTAAAAATCACTTCACAGGCGGCTCGATATTCTGATTCACTTCCACTGATTCGATAGAAGGTGGCATCGAAGCGTGTCTAGCGAAGATACGACGCAACCTTCAATAACCACGGTTCTTACTTCTACTTTTCCAATGTTCTCGTCTGTCAAATGCATTCAACCATTCTCTAATCCATTTTGATAACAAAAAGCCATTTCGTAGTAGTAATAACGGTAGCTATGTTTCGTGAAAATAGAGTTTCGAGATTAATACAATTTCATGGAACAATTCGGACAAATAATGTAATCGATTGGCCTATAAATACAGTGATGACAAATCACCTCTAGATAACGGCTGAGAATTACGCCTGGACGAGAGATTCGATTTAACTGCTATCCGCTGGCGATCCATACCAAGACACGCTGCATGCGAATCAAAATGATCCATTCGCTCGAACGACTACGAGTTATCGCCTCTTTATTTTTCGTAGATGCTAGAACGCCTGCACTCTTCCCAGATTTGTTCCTCGGCTGTGAAAAGACTATTTCTCTTGGCGACGTTTTCTTCCAGCTAATCTCTATTTATCTTTCAGATAAAAAAGGCTTCTGTGAAAGAAGTTAAATATCGAACTTGAGAATTTATTTGACGTAATATTTCAAAAGTTGAGGCAAAGGCGTATTATCTAACGACATCGGTGTTGAGACGTTGAAAGCATATTTACAGGATCGATTGAACGATGACTAAACCTGCTAAGGTCGCGATCGATCTGAGGCAGATACCTGCGAAATCTTATTATAGATATTTTTAAACGGACATATCGTAAAACTTGCTGACAAGCGCTAGTTGTCATGTCAAATCTTTATCTGTTCATCGCGTAAGATGATAGAAAAGAGGGAGGAAGAAAAGAAAATAGAAAGAAAATGGAAGAAAAGGGGGTGAAGCGAAGGCAACGACAGGAAAAGAAGGCAACTAAGGGAAAAAAGAAAAGCGAAGCTAAAAGTAGAGAAGGAAAGGAAGAAAAACAAAAGACGAAAATGGAGAGAAGCAAGGAAGGAAACGAAGCGAGAGAGTAGGAAATGAATCATAGAGGAGAAAATGACGGAAGAGAAAAATAAGAACGCGATAGAGAAAATCTTCTGCTTATTTCAGAATTTAAGAAGTAATATTGTAATGCGTAATCCACATTTAACTATTTATCTCAGATTTTTTACTATCTTACTAAAAAATATTCTAATCTAGGTTTCTAATAATTAAATTTTAACTAATTAGGCCAAATATCAGGTTAGTTGTCCCAGTTTAATACGTATCTTTCGTTCGCTGTGATCAACAGGTTGGAAAGATGGTGATCGCCTTTGTAGTTATCTTCTTCATCTGTTTCCTACCGTACCACACGTTTATGATGTGGTTCCACTTTTGTCCATCATCCGAGCAAGACTACGATGACTATTGGCATGCCTTCAGGATCGTTGGTTTCTGTCTGAGCTTCATCAACAGCTGTGTCAATCCCATCGCTCTATATTTTGTCAGCGGAACATTTCGCAAGAGGCGAGTATGACAAGATAAGCATCCTATCAAATGTCAGTCATTAAACCTAAAACATTGTAAATAGAAATAACAAGTCGAGGCACACATTCTCCTTAAAATATTATATATAAACTGGAGATGTTTATGCAAATTTATGTTCTTACGAACACGATTAGAAAAATGGAACCTAAACAGAATTTTGTTCCACTCCCCTTCTACCTTTTTCCATGTTGTTTAAATATTTTGAAATGCATAAATATCAGCATTCTAATTATTATATTACATTCTATACTACATGTTGCATGAGATGATAACATATCCATACTCATTTCACTATCTCTACATCATAACTGACTAAACAAACAACCAAGCAGTATAAACGAGTACACACCTGTAAACAAACACGTTTGTAAACCGAAAACCCAAAAAAGGAAACAAACAATTCAAAAACAAACAGAAAGCTTTTCATATCTGAATATAAAGTTTCGTACTGACCGATGAACAAGGTTTTGCTTATAGATTCAACAGATATCTTTGTTGTTGCCTGAGGAGAAGGAGGTTAAGCGTCTGTCGAACAGAAACGAACAGTTCAGACAGGAATGGCAATCGAAGAGCGAAATTTTCACAAAGGAAACGAATGGTTGGACGAGACAACTTCAACGAAACCAGCTTCGGCTCGATATTCCGTAGAAACACTCAGGAACTGAACTCGACCGCTCTTTACGAGTTAACAAGTGACGGAACCACGAGACCGACTTGAAACTCTAGATCGTAATGCATTTTTCAAAACGATCTCGAGATGTCAGCACGATGAAGACTAACGTTAAACGTTGTTAAAAATAGAGGACCATTCGCAAGTAAGGTAGATCTACGTTGAATGTTTCAATTATGATTAATGATCGATTATGATTGAATTACGAGAGACAATGAGTACATGAGTCGAATTCTTCGTTGTAATTATAAATATACGTAAATCTGCACGTGCAATCGCGATAATTTTTTATTTGATCGACGAAGTGCAGCTTCAGCTTTTAGCTTAAGGATTTTCAACGTCATTAATTGACTTCGACGTAAAATAATAGTGTAATATAATTGATTACCGCATTTCGGTATCAGGAGGGACCGGCTCTCGAAACAAAGCCATTGATACAAAGAACACTTTCGACCAATTGCCTCGTTCATGCCTCTGTACATCGGTATAGGTACGCGAGCACATAACATGAATAATAGGACATTCTCGAGACAAGCGGTAACTAATATTCCAATCGCTTTGAACAATTATCTTTCGATCGTTTGACTAATTGTCGATAACAAACCTGAACTATTTTTGAGCTTACCTTTGGCAATATCGATTGATCGCTAAGTCAATTTCCAGATTAAAAAAATAGTCCTCCTTTATCGAATCTCAATTATCCCTTTCTCGAGCCGATGGAAACGAATTAATTCATTGCGGCCTGTCGATAGCCTTAGCCAGTTGCAACTCTTCCCTCTTCCCAGCCTCTCCCCATCCTTTCCAAATTCTGGTTCCCGCCATTTCTCCGATCCTTTCCTTATTACGATACTTACCGCGTTGCATCGCGTCGATCCTTGAATGAAACCATTCGACGGATTGTATCGCGGCAAACTGAACAACGCACGTAAGAGAAGAGAGGATCCCGACGTTATTGAATCGCGTGGTGAAATTTAATTAGAGAGGGCGTTAGAAGGGACTGTGTGCATTAATTGTGTTCTGTCTGACGACCTTGCCCCCTTCGCTTGTTAATCGAGAATTCCTGTTTGACGTGCACCCCTGTTAACAGGATTTAGCATCGCACGTCTATTGGCCGTCGCGTTTCCGTACGTTATAGACGTTCTCGTCGTTCAGATAACGTCTGGACGTCTTCTCGATACCCCTATTATAACTGTAATTAGGCCACGCAACGACGGAAGCGTTTCCAAGTGAATCGATACAAGGTTGGAATATGTAAATACCTGGACATAACCAACTGACTTGTACCATACGACCCTAATCTTTCTGTGTGGCGAGAATAAAAATTCATATCTACGGACAGGACTCGGGTTTGTTATTCCCACTAGACGTAGCGTGCTGTGTGTTAAGTTGGCTTTCTGGATCGTTCGAAAAAGTGACCGGACACTGCGCGGACTGTGCCAAATATCGCCTAATGCTTAGCTATTCGAGTTACTATATTTATTTTTTTAAGTAGATTTAGTTTATTACGGAACACGGTCCGTAAATAGTTTGCAGATACGATACTTATATTAGGTTGTTCTGAAAATTCATAACGAAGGTTAGGAAAGATTTAAAAGGAATGTATTCTCGTAAAATTAGCATTTTTTAATAATATATGCACCGTCTCTTTCCATGACTTTTTGTCCTCTGTAACTTCATGAATATTGTCCTCAAAAACTATTCGTCTTTTTTGGTAAGGTCAGCGTAAATAGTTCTTACAAGATTCTTGGGTATTTAATTTTTTGTGTGTCTCTTTCTTATAGGTTTCGTAAAGATCACAATGAATAAATGACCAGACTATTGTATATACTATATCCAGTAAGTGAAAGATATAGAGCTCGTCTCGCTGGGAAAAGGAAATTGTTTTATTAACGAGTTTTCTATGTTTCTCTTCGATTCTCTTTAGTAGCCAACTTGGAACAGTATTTGTTCATTATTCGATAGAAGTTCATAATAACAGAACTACAAAACTTTCTGAACAACCTACTAGTAACTGGGTATAATTAAATCATGTTAACATGTAGAGTGTTGACAGTGTCCGTGAATTTGAAAAATTTATTACAGGCAAAAAGTAGCGTCTGACTTGTATTGTTAAAGTTATGATTTTTCCCGGTCAGAGACAGCCACTTTAACAGACTGTGCGGTGTACTGTTCTCCACTACGACGTCGTTTCGGGCCGGGATCACACTAACGTTGCAACGACGTCCGTTGTAGAAGTACATTGTTGTATGTTGGAGCGACTCACATTCTCAGCCTGTACGCTTCAATATACGACAATATATTTCTGCAACGGACGTCGTTGCAACGCTCGTGTAGCCCTGACCTTACGAAGAAAATGAACGTGCCAGTCGTTTCGAGAGCTCGTGTTTTGAACAGGCGAAGGCTGGTTAAAGGCAAACATGAGAAGAACTCGAGAAAAATTTCTGTGCAACGTGCAAAATGGAAATGAAACGATGCTGTGATCGATAATGATGCGTAATCCTGAAAAAAGCACGGTAAGCCACGTGTTGGAACTTTACGTAAAAAATTATCGAGAAAGGTATTTTTCTAAGAAATTTCAAATATCTCCTTTCCGCGTTGGCTGCAAGTAGGATACGAATACCAGGCATGCACTAGTAGCAAAAAGTGTGCAATAAATATGTGTTTCATAAAACTGAAGAATTTTCTAAATAACTCAGCTTAGAATTGAGGTTAGGTTATATCAAGTATCCTAATACTTATGAACAGATGTATACGTAATACGAAAAACTTAAAAATCTGGTGCAGATGCCAACGACCAATTACCATGACATTAACAAACCAAAACCCTGCCCAGTTAACACAGTATTTCCACGTCTTTTCAACCTTACTTCCACGAATAAACCATTCTTTATTCCATTGTACAGTTTTGTTTCCATTTTGCGTAAGAATCGATAGTAACCAGTGGGGCAAGATTTATCAGAGTCTTATCCCCGCAATCTTCGGTGAAACGGGTAACAAACACCAATTCTATGGCCACTGTTCCGGGATGTCTGTAACGTATTCGCTGTGAGTTTCGAGTAAGGGGCGCGTGCCAACCGTTTTTATCGGGCACAGGGCACGCGTCGAACAAACAGGGGTTCCCGATACAATGGTTCGCATCTGCAGGGGTGGCCCAGTGCAAGGGGCACGTTTCTAGGGGTTTTGAAAGGGGAGCGGAGAGAGGGTGAAGCCATGGCAAACCGTCACCCTCGCAGCAGTCTCTACTGCAACAAGGGACTGCTACGATTTGGACGTGGTTAGTCGATACCCATCGACGCCAGTCAACGGTCTTCCTACATTTCTAACTACCGTACTCTGAAACGAGGAAAGAATCGTCTTTTGGGGGAAGGAGAAGAATCTGGATGGACAAAAGGACCATTAGCTCGAAGGGGAAACATCTCTGATCTAGGGAGGAAGAGAAAAGCAGCAGAAGCTTAAGACCGAGAGCAGGAATTTATTTTTGACTACCGTTAATTCTGTGCCACAAAGAAAGTGTTATCGCGTGAAGTCGTTCGTGAAAGGTCGTTAGTGGATCGATGGTGAAGTTGTTTCGTGGTTTCGTTGTGTCTCAGTAAGAATGAAAAGATATTCGTCGGTAAGTGGTTGGAGAAAAAGGCTTTTTGTTTACACGTTCAGTTTTTAATTGTGTTCTATTGGTACGATACAGGCTCCGTGTTTGGCAGATAGAAACAACGATAGCAAGAAGGCCAAACCGATGAAGGTAAATTCCATGAGTGCAGCGTGAATGTCGATTATGAGTGAATTATCGATTCTGGAAATTGTAAGATATAAACTAAGTATTTAAGAGCGTGTATACTCATGTGGTGTTTATACAGGAGCCGAATGCCAAAGAGTATCTGCAGTTGGCGCTGGCCAGAATCTTGGAACTGCAACGAGAGATCAAAGATGGAACGTATACAACGGACTATACCAGCGATCTCGGTAACATTAATTTATAAATTTATTATTCGACTTTTCCAGCATCTTCTCTGGTCTCTTTATGAGGCCTCTTTGCCATGATCATTAATTTCCTATGCTCCTCAGAAATTTGAAACCTCTCCGGAACCCAAGTATCTCGTATCTGTTCTTTGAAAACTGTCTTGATATTCTATTTAGTTTCCCTGCAAGCTAATTTATAACGTAAAGCATTGAATTTATAATGATTCAATCCATTTTTCTCTCGTGTTTTGAAAAACATCATAAAAAAATTTTATTCTTAGGAAAAGTTTCCGATCAGATACATTTTTCGCTCCATGTTATAAAAGTGATATCCAGAAGAATTTTAATATTAAGTACAAGTAAAAGAAAATAATACAACAAACAAATATCTTGTGATGTAGTTATGATATTAGCAAACAATTTTTTAAATATTATTTTTGGAATGTAAAGAAGGCAGAATCATACAAGGTATAGAATCAAAATATAATGGACATAGAAATCGATATATTTACTGATTTTGATTTTTCGTTACTATCATGGAAAATAATATTTCTTTAAGATTGGTTTACAAACCGGAATCGATATGTAACAGTTTTCGTGCCTCGTTCTGCCTTCTTACGTTTCTACAGTTAATTGAACCAGACACAAAGTTAACACCTGGAATTTTTTCGCCAGGTGTGTCCAGCAGCGAGGAAGACCTGACAAATGAAGTTCTTCGCAAAGTGTTCGAGAATCTTCCCGGGACACCCGACTCTGTTGAAACAATCATGAACAGAGTGACTAACAGCAAATTAAATAAGCCTCAATTAGACGCGATTCACGGTAAAAGGATTCAACTGTTGGGTTATGACACCTGTCGTAGAGCTACAGTGGGGTTCATGAAGAATGTTCTTCGCGAGACAAAATGGGATGTAAACTCGAAGTCGTCTCAATCGAATTACTCTGGCTTTCGATTGGGGATTTATTCGAGAAACGAGCCGAGAGTGGCGCATTGTAGAACTGGTTTATGGAAAAGTACGTCGTCTCACGACCAGGAGATTCAAGACAGAATGCTGAGAAGCTTGGACCTGCATTTAGCGAGTAAACAAAGAGATTATACTGTCAAATTGATGAGGTCGGGCGTTTAAAATGGATACTGACGGGATTTTATTGATTCTCGTCGTTTCTCATTGAAACGATGGTGAAACTTTTTGGAATATTTGTATTTTTGCTGATGTTTTAAGATCTATGGTTAAGACTTTGTCTAAGCTTCCATCAGGGTCTTGAATAGTAAACTGCGAATATTTATACAAATTCATATTTTTATGGATGCCGGTAAAGAAATGCAACCTAAGCAGAAACTTGCTTTACTAAATATTCTAACGACTACTCTATTTTACATACTTTATATATTTCTGCATATTACGTACGTTCATAAGTTTCTCATAAATGCATGTTCGCAGTTTACTTCATAACCACTTTTTATCTAGTCAAACTTATTCAAAGCTGTACCTGTTTCTATTGAATCATTCTAGTCATACACACGAGTCATCGAATGTTAATTGCGGAAGTTATGTTAGGGAAATCACGATGTGAATTATTTTCATATATTAACTATATGTACCCGTAAATGTATTTGCATTATAAATTAACTGGTATTTAATTATGCTAAAATTGATTATCGCATAGATGATAATTTACGATGAGTCATACGAAGATTGATCGAGGAATGTAGAGGTACCACGATATTTTGTAAAAAACGTTTATTCGTAATATACAATTAAAAAACAAACAAACAAAGGAGTTTAAAAGGTATTAATACGACTTAACATTTAGAACGCTCTATAATTTTTTATTTCGACGCCCGCATAGCAAAAGAGAAAAGAAAGAACGCCAGAATGTTCAGCAATGAATGGACTAGATAACTTGTGCCATTTGTTACGCGCGAATCAAAGACAAATAATCGCTTGCTTGACTTGTATAAAAAATTAATTTGCTCTCTGTCGTACTTAATTCATCTCAGAATAAATTAATTTCGTAAGGCTTATTTATTTTTTATTCTATTCACATTTTGCGAATCCTCGAACTTGTCTTGGATAAATAGATTGCTCGAAGATTTCCACGTGATGCCTAATAAAATATTATGCACATTTATGCGGTCTACGAGATAGAATCTAACCCTAAGTGAAACGTAACAGTGTATCGACGGAAGAAGGCGCCATTCGATATCGATTCTTTTCTTTCTTAATCTCTGTTGATCTGAACCTCTGTTGATTATTTCTCGCGCTTTCCTTCGTAGAGAAAAATACTTTGCTCGAATGCTACTTTGACATTTCTTAAACGAGAGCGTAGCACAGTATATCGCTGATTCTGTGCGTAAAAATATACATTTATCGTTCGAACACTCATACACACTCGAAAAATACAATATTCGTTATTTCCTTGTTAACAATGATATCAGGTCCGTTTTATAGTCAAACTTTATATAACGCTACGGTACAGTATCCTTCAATTGTACTTTACAGTAATAAAAATCCTAATATCGTCCAAATCTCAAGGCTTACGATCGTTGTGCTAGGAACTAAGCAAACGAAAATACATAAATCTAAAATTCTATCACCTATAAATAGTACAATACTAAAAAGGCTGTCTTTCGTATGTTCGTTGTATATATTATGTCAATATTTTGAAATAGAATTTAATACGAGAGACATGTTTCGCAAGATTGCCTGTCTTTCTGCGTTTCACAATGTACAATTAAGATATTTGTTGCGATAGTCGTCTGTGACATATTACACAGCTAATATAACATTTGACTTGTATGTGATTATTAAAATTAAACTGCTTAAACATAACGTATAGAGGGCTCCAGCAGCAGGATACTAAATTATTGCCAATGGGAACAGAATCAACGAGGAAAAACGCGACAATCGGAGTACATCCCGCGAAGGTAACGGAACTCGACGATAAACAAGTCAATGTTGAAACGACCAAAGTTTCTCAGGGTTTATGAGAAAACGAAAATTTCAGAAATAAATTTCTAGCCTCGATAACAATTATTCGATCCTACATGTTGTTTCTTTCACGCGATCTATCCAATCTATTTATCGAAAAATATATTCTGAATTGACTCCAATATCATCATCTTCCGTCTCATCGAATCTGTAATTCTTAAAGATATCTTAAAGCGATCTACTTATACTTATATACATACTAAAAATATATTCAATCCATCACTTGCATGATATTTCAAATCTTCATCCCCTGCCTGAATTCAAAAGCAAAAATATTCCAAGAAGACATCACTGCTGAAAGCTCCAGGGGTTACAAACAAACAGACATCGAATTTTCGACATGATCGTGGATCCCCGAGCGGTTTCTCAGTGTTGTTGCACGAGAGTGGGTCCGCTGCCAAGATTTCGCCAAGGATCTGGTATGTCGAAATGTGCTGGGACTGTGAGCAGAGCATCGTCCGCGGTTCTGTCCGCGCTGCAATTATTCGGCTTCACGCGAGTCGTGTTCACGCACTCGATGGGTAGCTTGAAGAAGTCCACCTTGTAATTGTAACCCTGGCTGCTGACTCGGATGATGGTATGCAGTGGCACCTCAGCGTAAGGCACCTCTTCCGGTTTTTTATCTGTGAAGAAGCCGATGATGCAGCGCAGAATAGCTTGATGAGACACGACCAGGATGTTGTTGGATCTCTGTAATTCAGCAATAACCGGTTCTACGCGGTGCATGGCGTCGATGTAGCTTTCTCCCCATGGATAACGATAGCGCAGCTTATCTTGATCGCGCCATGCAAATTCCTACGCAGAAGCATTGGTTTAGAGATACAGAAGGTATATACGCTATCTATGTGCTATATACTAAAGTATATAGTTTTGCTTGTAAGTCATGGAATAGTTCGTACATCGAGGTCCCTAAAGCATTAAAACCTAGCTTATGCAAAGTCAGGGACAATGGCTAGTTTTAAACATAAACTTTAATAAAGTAGACCTGCGATATAATATTCAAATCATGGTATGATTTAAGTTTCGTTATAATACACGGTTAATAAGTACACGTCAACTTTGTATTGTAATTATAATATTCATTTATGCGTATTCTAAAACTTCGTCCAGATTAATCAGACTGATTGAATTCGATCTGGCAACGTGAAACATTTTGATCATCGTGAATGTGCTATTTACTTGACTGGGATATTTCTTTAAACTCCAAAGTCAACACTCATTAGTCAAGCAAATATTTCGTGAACGTAAGTGGATAAATTTGCATACAACTGAGTTTTAATCAGTTACAGACTGTTAACGCAGACGTTAAGTCACTCGATACTTTTCCCCAGTGGCCAAGTATTCAATGCCTGGGTCATCCGCAAAGTTTATATTATTATTCACTTTCCAAGTTACGATTGAAAGTTGTTCACTTAGAGCAGTAAATTGACAAACCTAATAGATAATAAATATTTCATATCTAGGATCACAAACTTATCGAAATACAAATTATAACTGCAATAACTAATCGACCACTGGGGAAATTTTTATCAAATATCAATCTTAATGTGTCAATTATAGTACAATGTTTCTAACATAATACTGATATGATTAGATTAGTTCAAAAAGCTTATATTTTATATCCTAAAACTTACAATGATAACTGTTACAGCTATCTATCATTTACTACACAAATAAATTAAAGCTCTTAGAGCTAGGGACTGATAAATCCAACCGAGTGAAGGCTCGTTTAAATACGGCCAGAAGTTTAGGCAAGTAGCGAGTGAGGCCGAATTTACACGTTTTTCGATTAATCATCCGTAGTAATTCTTCAAAGTATAAATTATCTTCACTCGCTATTTCGCTAATCTACTGGCCGTGTCTGAGTAATCCTTTGGTCAACAACACTTGAAACGGAATTCAATGCAAGCAGTGACGAAATTTCAAGGAGGAAAGCATTTGATTTGAAATTACCTGCGGATAATGTTCCTGCATCTCTTCATAAGACAGACCCTCACAGATACCGGCGTGGAGTTCGTTGAGTGCTGCCACGTGTTCTTGGGGCGCTTCCACGCCACGAGCAGTCGCGATAGTCCTTCGAAGGCGACTAGTTAGCACGCGCAGGTCGGGAATACGCATAGCGTTGAACTTGGTGGCCAACGCTTGTGCATATCTCTCGCCACGTGCGCTTAAAACTGCGTCACCACCAACCTTACCCAATACGTTGTACTCGCTTTCGCCGTGCTGTAATCAAGAGAGAGAGAAAGCTTTAGTTCTACCAAATCGTAGAATATTCTGGTTACGTTCAAGAAGAGAGGCGTAGTAATGATAAGATTACAATCAGATGAAAAGAAATTACTTTTGGAACCAAGCCCTGATAAGATAACAAGATTTTAAAAATACAATATGTATGTTTTTACGTATACATATACGTATGTTTTTAAAACACGTTGTATGTAAACAATTGAGGGCTCGTCATGCTAAATGACGTGCTCAGTTATGTACGTTAATCTTTTCAATAATTGCAAGCGCCACGACCTGGCTCAATTGTCCTTGGCTCAGCTCGTAATCTAAGAACAAACACGTTTCTTCATTATCGTTATCATTATCACTTGTCGAAAAATTCTTTTAATTAAGACTAAAGACGCTAAGACCGGGCTTCTAGGATTAGAACATCTGAGATGAGGATTAAACGATGACAAATGTGAAATTTGATGGATTACCAACCCGAGAGAAATAAAGAGTATGCGGCTCAACAGTGACGCTTCCAAGATATCCAAGGACATTTGTCTCCACGTGGCCTGACACATTGCAGGACTCGATGTCCATGCTGCCGGTGTTGATACGGATTCGTGGATACGTCTTCTCATCCATTGGCTCGTAAGATCGAATGTAATGAGCTATCTTCAATCGTAGATCTTCTTCGGCTGTTATTGAATCCATGCCAACATAGTCAGCGCTGTACCGCAATATCTCCTTGTAATTTCGCTCCAGTACAATCGGATCGTCGCAAACGCACTCGATGAAGAGGACGCGATAACCGAGCTGCCCGGAGAAATAGTCAAAGACCTCGGCGCGCTGCGCTCGCATCACCAGCGTGGCGTCCAGAATCTTCAAACAGGAAAACTCTTTGCAACTAACTG
Source organism: Bombus huntii (assembly GCF_024542735.1). NCBI lineage: Eukaryota > Metazoa > Arthropoda > Insecta > Hymenoptera > Apidae > Bombus > Bombus huntii. Next base: position 5,268,173 of record NC_066250.1, read on the forward strand.
TAACGACTCGCAAACTCAAATTTCAGTATATTTCTTCCTACGCGTTTTATTTAAATAGACATTAGACTATATCGATTTTCAGTTATCTTTCTTTGTATTGTATATTTGGAGAGATTGCTGCAACAAGGAGGTAGCTTTCCAATAATTTGTGTAAACCAGCAGAATGCAAGTTAAAATTAACCAAAACTATATCATATTTTGACACGCGCTATAAATTCATGATCTAAACTAATATTTGTATTATTTAAACACATTTGAATATAAAACCTATACCTATGTTTTTCTCTTCCAATAAATGCAACTTAAATACTGAAAGCGTCTTCATGCTGCTGCAAGTCCTTCGTCAAAATTAATTATCGCTTTATTCAATTAAGAACACCGGCCATAAATATTAGGGCACATATTGATATTTAATATGAATGGAGTGCTTTTCGTTTCTAGTTATTTCGTTATAAATCTGTTATTTCATTCGCGTCATATGTACCTTATAATGTAAGATATAGCAGATAAAGAAAAGTGTCAAAGTGTTCCAATCGATGCTTATAACGTGTAGATGTCCTAATAATTATGGCGAGTAACCTATATATGAATTTACATGTTCGTTTCTCTTATTGTTAACTTATATATCAAGACCACACAGGAAGAATACGATAAATTAGAATAAATAGGAATATTTCAATATGTTATAATTTGGAAAGAAAGATGCACCGTTAATTCCAGAATTAAATAATTAGTTTCCTATAATATCTGAGATGCGTTTCCACGTAGTTTCCACGAACACGTTTTACCGTTGTAGTCTTCATATAGAAAGCGTGTCATATTTGTTCAATTCTCGACTATTTCTAAAGCGTATAATATCGAGAAAATAACGAGCCGATCTTAAGCTACTTTCAACACCATGAACTATCGCGGTTTCTATCATGAAACGTTGGTACATGTTGTTAAAAATATTAAGCCAGGTAAAACTCGTACGACGAGATTCGGTTCGGTCGGAGAAAGGTAGACCGGCTTGACTAGCCTCGGGTTAATCGCGTCGTCCACCGTTAGCGCGATCTATGTATAAATACGACCCTTGACCGGTCTAATATTCTAATCTATTCTTGCAGCCTCGGTTATATAATAATAAAAAAAACACGTGTTTCTTCTTCGGATTCTTTAAATGCGCAACGATTAAAATTCTTTCTTAATTCTGTTCTATTATTTTCGATCAAATGCAATCCCACGTGCTTCCATTCGTTTCGACATTGAATCTTTCTCAACTTTTCTCGATTATTTTCAATCAAGTATAACCGAGCGTATTCTCGTTCTCGTGTTGATACCGGATCTTTCTCAACTATTTTCAATTATTTTCAATCAAATACAATCGCGTGTGTTGTTGTTCTCGATTCGATACTGAAATCTCTTGAACTTTCGCGATTATTTTCGATCGAATGCAACGGCACGCGTTCTCGTTTCGATATTGAATTTATCTCCAGATTCTATTCAATTTCACATCTTTACTAAACGTTTGTCATGCGTCTAATTGATGCTTACAGCTACGGAATTCCCGCCTGCGAGCCACGTAGCGCACTCGTGCATCGCGTCTCGTTGGGCCAGAGCTCTCAACGCTGCGTTCGTCGTATGATCTGGAAGAAACAGCTCGTGCGATACGGCCTCTCCATATGGTTCCAGTCTTTTCCTGCGGTAGTCGCTAACCCTCATCACTAAAGTAATAATTAAATGTAATTCATTAGTTGTTGGAAGGATCTAAGAGAGGTTAAATAATTGGATATTTTTTGATTTAGGTTCGTATCGTCAAATGGAAACAATATAATAGTACGGCGTAAAATGTAGTGAGCTAAACTACCCTTCTTTGTCAATGTCTCATTTGTCATTTTGAAGCATTCGAGAAAATTGAAATTACATTACTTTTCCTGTGATTCTCGTTTTTCATCGATTCAATTCGCGAAACATTCAGTCATTATTTAACGCGTTAAATGCCATGGGGGTCACCGGTGACCGGCACTCAACTTGGACGTGGCGTCGTCGAGGTCACCGGTGACCGGCACTCAACTTGGACGTGGCGTCGTCGAGGTCACCGGTGACCGGCGTCCCAAGATTAGCAGCAATACATAATTTGAATAATTACTTTTAATTAACAATTAATTATAACTATTTATCAATAGTTATAAATGTTTTATTATTACCATCGTTACTACGATGGTGTGACGAAATTAATGTAGTATAAAACATATAGTTTTATTTATACATGAAATATAGGTAGGTTCCGGGACGTAATAACATAGAACAATTATTTAGCATTTCACAAAGAAACAATATGAGATGATGTTTTTTTCGACCATGTTATATAGTCTCCATCTTGTATATGTATATGCGTATGTAGAGAATATATCTATCTCTAGTATTTTATAGACTACTTTTAAACTAGAAAGTGCACAATACATTACAAAATAGAAATTAAAATTTGTTTGAAGCGCCGTAAATGTTGATTTACGTAACAAGTCTGTTGAGCGTATATAATAAATCCTCTTAATGACCGTGTTAAAAACAAAAATGGGAAAAATGAAAAACTAACGAATTAATGATCAGACACGTAACTTGTACACATAATATAACCGCGAAATAGGAAGTTAAAAATGAAAAAAAAAAGAAAAGGAACACAGATAATTGATGGTCGAGTGGAAATAATATTACGAAACCGCTTATTTAAGATGACTAATATGATTTAATGAACAGGTTTCGTCTTCAAGCGTAGCAATCGGCAGTAAACAAAGCAGAATTCCCAACCTTTAGTGGATTCACCGTTCCAGTTGAGTCTGCGCGAAAGGCATTGTGCCACTTGGCTTTTTCCACGACCTGGTAAACCGCACATCGCGATTACAACCCCTGAAAATTTTCGGGGAGACTTCATTATCCCCGACGTCCTTACTGTGATTTTATCCTTGGGTTCTGAAAGCAAGAGAATATACTCGTGTAATTAATTGCATTTTCATTTGCCTGATGTGTAGACGCATGGCCATTGATAAACCTCAAGGAGACAAAGGATTGTGCAACAAAGACGCAAGTATAAATGTACAGATGATGAACAAATTTAACAAAGCCAATACGCGATTACAATAGAAGTTAGATATTTTCTAAGGCATTTCATTGTAGCATCCGGTTATTTTTATCTGTATAATAATATAATAATAACGATCAATTTTAAAAGATGCACCCAAACGACTATGATAGATTTGACTCGGTGCCAAGCTAGTTTTTTAAGCCAGCCAACAGTCGAATGATCGTTAACAATGTGAACGTATGTGACGTAATTCGATAGAAAATCGAACAATGTGATTGTATAGTAGTAAGAATGAAATTAGTGAGAAAATTATCGTTTCCCTCCGACGCATCTTCGATTCACAAAAGAACTCTTCCTCGCGCGCTATAAACAAGATGTTTTAAATTTTTGTTTTGTTTTCGTCGAACGAAATATTTAGATTTCTACGAAACAATGAACGTAAAAGTGAAAATAAAAGATTCGATAAACGCGAGCATTATATTGCGTTCTGGTTTTTACCCGTACATTTAGATTAAAATCTTTTTCACTATTGATCGATGGAAGAATAATCCTTACCGATCACACACATGTTCTTTACAATGTACCGTTAACAACACTGTTCGACCATCAACTAATGACGAATCAATAATAACGAATGCGTTTCAATGGCACAACCGGCTAGACAAACTCGCGAGCTTCAGAGTGCGAATTTCAACTGAGTACTGATGCCTTCCTATTGGGTTCCACGTTAAAAACCGAGCGTTGGTGAACTTTATATTTAGAATTCTCTCCTCATGCACGAGAGCTTTTGGCTGCACTTTTGCGACTGTCGTTTCTTTCGCGGTATTAATCTCAACAACAAACTTCGTTTTTTGTTTGGTCGATATTCTGACTCATTCTATTCTCATTTTTGGAATACGGACATTCATGCGAAATATTTGTTTCACTCACTGAATATAGCAATTTTATAATTCATATATTTATCTATATTTATATTAGTTGAAAAGTTCGTAGTGAAGCTCAAAGAAAATGCATTTTCATCGAATTGACATTCTATCGAATGTAAAATACAATATTGTTTCATATAAATTAAATTTATGAAACCCCTATAAAAATATAAATTAACCCCTTCCAATTTTATCGCAGTCGATTACAGAGCATATCAATTCTCAGAAATGTTGCAAACTTTTCAAACAGCTTAATATTTTTATGTATATTTTATATAATTGTGTAATTATTTGGATTTTTCTATATTTCTCAGAATCGTATAAATAACCGCGATCTACGTATTTGATTGCTATATTTTCCAAAACTCTATATGTCATGTGATAATTTATATAATATATCGTGTAATCGTTCGTAATCAATATGTAATCGTACGCAAGATATTGCGGTGTATAGAATGAAAGTTCAAAGCAGGATTAAAGTTCAAGTACGAAAATACGTACGACGACCTGTCTGTAACGTTATAATTAACTCGTTGTTTACAATATAAAAAATTCAAATGGAGTAAGAATTATCGAATTATCTGGGTTCACGAAATTCGCCATGGCGATAGAAATATGCGTTATCGCGTGTTGTTTCAAATCGACATGTTCTCGTACGTAATAATCGAAGTTCGAAAAGCGATAAAGGTCATTACATTTGGACTAATTTAACGAATCTCCAAGTGGATTTTTTACCATAAGCAGAAGCACGTACGCCACGAAACGATTTCGTAAGTCGCGATATCTGTCTTCATTTTTATTTGCGTGTCTGTTTTTCTCGACTTAACGCGTGTCAACAAAATAATTACGAATTAGGCCCCTTGATCCGTGGATAAAAGAACTTCGATGCACGTTTATAGATTATACAAGTGATTCACACGTTTCGCTTTGAAAAATAAAACGTATTGAAAACGGAAGTTTTTCAACTCAAACAATCGGATGATATACCGATGTATGTATATTGTTTTATAATTCGAAGTGTAGCTTCGAGTGTCGTCTTTACCAAGCTGTTACACGCGATACACGGATCAATACCGATCATTCGCGTATAGCGAACGATGTACTATCACCTATCGAGAATCCCCATGAAACCAGCTTTAACAGTTGGTACGTTGACCTGAAACGTGTCGTCATTCGATTCATTATTCAAGCGTTGGATTGTAACAACGCACGTGCTCTCGCCACGCTACGGCTACCAAGGTATGCGTGAATACTAAATTATTCCATGGAATATCGTGTCGATAATATTTATTTATCTACGAACAAATGGCAATGAAATTTGTGTCGACGGAATACAGTAATTAATTATGAAATTAAGTTTCTCGTCTCGTCGTTACGTCTTCGCGAAGATGGATCACGGCCATTTCCATACGCTTTCATGCGCAGGATAAGAACAAGGTCAGTGGCAGAAAATCGATAATCGGTCTTGTGGAGAAAACCACTTTCGTTGCATTGGAACAGCGTTGCAACGTCGGCTACCACTACATCGCATTTCACCAAATTTCCCTCCAGTATTTCGGTAAAAGGAAAAAGAAAAATTGAATTGACAGCTACTTGAACTAGATAAAACAAGGTAATTTCTGGAACTCATCGTACTCGAAAACTCTTGTCAGAATTATACGATAGAGAGGAGCTTAAATTATTGAAGCTTTATAAAATTCGAAAGCACTTGAGTTTGATAAGATGAGATACTCGTGGGACCTGGTACGATCGTTTAGTTACTGAGATATAGAAAAAAGAAACGAAACTTTTGATAAGAAACCACCGTGCTCTGAGATAAGGAGCATTTGCGTCAACTGAGTGTAGAACGTATTACGATATAAGATACAACTCTCTCACAGCTGACAACAGCTACTATTTTGTCACTCTATATTTATAAGCTGTGCGTATCTACAAGGACAATACAAATAATTGGTGTGTGTTGATGGTAATGCACGTGTAACGACTACATGCACGGCTGATCACGAAAGTAGCAGTTGAAAGAAACACAAGAGACACACCCTCCATCGTGGAGTTTTCTGTCTTATTGGCGTACGTAACTTGTACGGTGTGCAATGTGCACATTGCCGTTTCACGAGCTAAGATAATATCCCTCATGGGATATCCTTGAAGAAATTTTACCTTTCGCTTCTCTCGTTTTTTCCTCTCCCTCTTCCTCTGTCTCATTAAATTCTTTCACGGTTTATCGCGAGGTAAACATTGGAACGGGTGACGAATTCTTACCAGCAATATCCACGTTGTCAAAAAAACATCGTTGTCTCAAATGATTCTATGTTTAAGTTCAATTAAATAACGATATTAATAGTTCGTTTTAGAATATATCAGTGAAGTTTCTATGTGGTACGATGCCGATTGCCGATTTAAAAATATCAGACACGTGTCAATATTCAAAGATCGAGGATACCTGGAAGGTTTAATTTATCTCATCGAGAATTTTGTTGTGCTTAATTTATGTTACCACAAATAGCAATAAGATGAATTTGTCATACGATATTTCGACGTCCTTCGGTGACTGGTACTGAATAATCTCCATTCATTCGCGAATAACAGCTTTTGTGTTCGAGGCCACGTTTAGAAGAAACGTGGACCACGCAATTCCTTCTCCAGTGTTGATTAACCCCTTATCTTCTAATATTCAGACACACTTGTGAATACAGAGACTTTAATTGTAAATGAAAGGAATACAAAAAGAACCCAATGCGAAGTTCCCATAATTGAATCTTTTAATCGCGGGTAGCTAATTATGTATAGTTATAAAAAAAAGTAGCAACGCAGGAGGTTGAGAAACGATTTTCCCCTGCGACGAGATTACGATAATCGCAGAGATCATGATAATCCATGTCATTACCATAATTTTCTCGTTTACATCTCTGACTCCTGCTGACCTTCGTGATCTTTTCTGCTTTTGCGAACTATGTGACTGTACCCGTCGCGTTTTTCATTGACACGCAATTTATCGTCGTTAAAAGAAAACCGGGGACAACCTTAGGCGACAGAAACGCCTCTTTGAAAGGCGCACGTTAATTGGTCCGACTGGACTGATGATAAATGGAAAAGGACAAAATATTTTTTATCAATGCATACTAACTTTTTAGACGACAGACCTCCGTTATTAGAAGCCGTAAACTTACCTCTCGCGATAAATTTATCTCTCAGATAGTGTGACAAGTGCAAATCTATGTACAGATTCTCAGTTTTTATGCTGTGAATCTTTCTTTGTTTATTGTTTTCATTTTCCATGCGAGTTCAATGAAAACAACAAGTTTATCAATTTTAAGTTATTTGTTACGCGTTGAATTTTCGTTCGTCGCACGCGTTTCGAACACACGACACGGATATCTATTTAAATCGCGTTTTATTTATAGTCACCACTCCGATTACGAGTGGCGATCACAGATTCGTGAAACCGTGGCCTGGTTTCGTGGGAATTTCGGTGCAATAGCTAAAGATCTGTCTGACACGAATCGAGAAATTCAAAGAGAACGAGCGAAAAAGCGTAATACGTTTGAATGAGAAAAACAAACGATGAAAAAAGCCATTATTTCATCCGGTATTCCCGCAGGTGGTATTTTTTAATTTCGTTTGCATATTGCATTTCCGTGCAACTTTTTACGATGACTGTTGCATTGCATAACGCACAGTAATCCGATGCTTTCGTTTTCGATAGATAAGAAATAAATAACGTTCCCCATCGAATGTTTCGCAACCTGATTACCGATTGAATTGTTATTCAATAACATCGTTACCTATCGAATATATCGAACATGGTGTGATTGTACGAGTAAATAATATCAATTAGATGAAACTCATATTACTAGTGTTCCATTTAATCGTTTTACCTTGGCGCTGTTCCTCGACGCTTGGTGCCATCGTATCAGCGCACGATGAAGTCTCCTTTTGTATAGTCGACGTATTGGTTGCGTTCACCGTTTGTGTTATGATCGGTTTGTTGGTTTCTTCTTGGAAAAAGCCGGCTTGCAGTGCAAGTTTCCTCACGGCCAGACAGTAACCCAGAATCGGTGCCGCCAACAGGTCGAGACAGGCGGCAACCCAGGGCATAACCCGACGATAAACTATTTAAATTGGGGTCTTTGATTTCCCTTCAGGTAGACCAGTTGAGAAATCGATAATTACAGGAAGAGAATGAAAGCGATCCTGGTAACGCTTTTGCTTGAAATATCCAGCAAACAAGAGCCCTCTATTCGTATAAAATACTCGGAAACAGTGGTCTATTGCTAGTCTCCTTTTTACCCGTTTTGTTGGCCAATCTTCGGCTAGAGTTCTTCCGAAAAATGATCGCTGCTTGTGTGCCGTATTATGGACAACAAGTCCTCCCTCATTCCAATTTGCTTGATCCTCACCTCTGGAGCCAGTTTGCGTGCTTCTTTGCCTATGCTCGAAGAAAAGCCCAGTTCTCCGATTTTGTCCTCTTCTTTGGTTAAATCTTCTTTTACCCTCGATTTACTTGATTGTTTGATCGTCGACGATCTATCTATCACGTTACGATGTACCTTTATAAATATTGTCGGTACAAACGTTGTCCGACTCTGCGCACGCGCTGCCACAAGTATATGCTAGTAGTTTACATAGTCACGGTGCTGCCTCACCGTTTTCCAGCACACCGGTGTTCCCTTCTCGCCGCCACTTCAACTCTGCTTTAGTTATGTATATTTATATGTAAGGTATTCCTTACCCTTTTTGGCTCCTTTTCTCTCCCTTTACCGCCCACGACAACGTGGTTTCACTCGGACAATCTGTAGAGTCGCCTCTGCAGAATCAGTTCTCGTACAACCGGTTTGCCAGATTAATTTTATCCACCAAAGACCTTCGAATATAACTGTCGACTCTCTATTGTCTGTTTCTAATCTCTGCGTTTGTTGATGTTTTGTTCACTGTATGTTGCGTGCAAATCCGCCTAACGTTCTGTAACTGTGGATGCACGAAAGTGTTTAAAAGTCAAAGTGAAAACGAAGTAGAAATGTGTTGTTGTGAAGTGAAAACAGCTGCCTGTAGTCAGATCGAGGAGGTACTAGCGACTGATGTTCCTTCATTTGCTGCAGCTTTTAGCAACATCGACCCGGACCTGGTAGGCGCCCTCTGTTGAAACTGGCCAATCAACGATACGCTCACCCCACTACTAGTATACAGCAATTGTGTTGGGAACACGTCGAATGTATTTACGTTTGAGAACAAAACGTTGATATTTACTGGGCCACTGCAACCTTAGACAATGCGACTTTTTACATAATAATTTACAAATCTGCGTGAAAATATCAACAGCGGGCATGGAGGAATTTGGTAGAATTTTTATTATATAACGATTGTACAATGTCTCAACTATAATTTCGACAGACGCGAGCTACGTTCCTCCAAATTTGAATCGCCGTTATAGTGCTTTTTAGGTAGGTTTATTTTGGTCGATTAACTATAATCGCTTTACTTAGACATTATTATAGACGTTACTTAGACATTATTATAGACGTTACTTAGACATTGCATTATAGAAACGAGTCTAATTTGGACCATTAACGTATTAATTCTTGAAACGATGACAACATAGAATTTCGTTCTTAAGAGTTCAATTGTACGCGCCTTCAGTTCACACGAACTGATACCAGAATCATTCTTTCGTCTCGTTCCATCATTGGACCTCATGCCTCATAAATTGTTACCGTAACGTGTCACGTAATTCCTAATTGCATGGCTTAAGCATTTTACTCTTGCTTCCTGGGTAACAGTTTCGACGTCACCCAAGTATTATTTATTGTAGGCAATAGATTAGATAATACGCGATTCGGACTGAAAACAAGATTGCAATAACAAATGATAATTATTTAAAATCTACTTGGATGAAAAGTTGCAAGCTTTGAATATCATTTCTTTTGCAATTATGCGACGATTAAAATAATATTTGCTTTGATTGGTATCTAACGTTCACGAATCGACCTTCCTATTTTTCTTCATCTGTTAACCGACCAAAGTCCACGTTTGTTTCTTCTATTTCTCCGATGATATTTAGCGAACACGAGCGGTCAGACTCGTGTACTTCACATTCAGCGTCATTAAATTCAGTCGGTGAATGGTAACGCGTTATTACCCTGTGAAATTGCAGTAGGTACAATCTAATACGGCATAAATTATGGAAATAGTTCGCACACTGATGTGGATTTGAATCATAAGATTTCTTGGAATTGATTCTATAAGTTTGATTATAATGTAGTTTATTGCTGCGTCTAGTTTTTTGAAAAATATACATTTTTATGTGACAGAAGATCTGTAATCATACGATTTGCGTAATTACTGGGAAAATGAATCAGAGTACCTTGTGATTTATATAGAAAGCTAAAATTAAGGCAATCGTTATCGTTGTATATGAAAAATATTATTATCTGTTAGGGGATGATGAATGACTTGAACGAATTCGTGGAAGATCTAAATTAGTCGAGGAAACATTGGCTTTGGAACAATTTTTCTATATTGTCCTGTTGCCAAATAAGACGTACATTGTATACGTTGGAAACTTTTCCTGAAATTAATGATAGTTTTGTCTGAAACTTTTTTTAATCCTAGCATAATGCAATATTTTCTACAGTTGCATAAATGTGACATTTGGAACACGTGATTCACGCGTACTTTCCGCCGACGCGAGTTTAGTCTGTGTTGCAATTTTTTGCAGTAATACAACACTTGTTCGAGGCTGCGAGTTAGCATAGCTTTTGCTGAATACTTATCGTCTACAAACAAGAAAAATTTTTGCACACGTCAAATACGTTCGTGACTTTCATCACGATATGAAAGATTCCGACTTTTCTTTGCATACGCAAAACGATATCAGAATATTAAAATCCACGAATTTCCTTACACGTGATAAACGTGTGCCTCGAACGCCGCATGATAAAATGATGATAGAGGTCATGAACGATCGAGGGTAGCATGAAATGAACTCTAAGTTCTATAACTAAATCGGCACACATGAATTGTTAACGTAACTCAATTGAGAAGAGAGCGTCGAATCGTCTAGAAACACTCGTACTCCTGTTCCAAAAGCGTTAGTGCCAAGAAGGTGCGCTTTGTCGTTCAATTATTATAAATAGAATAATGCTCCTAACCATCCGTTGTATTATCGCGTTGTTAAGTTACTTGTAAAGTCTACCGATTCTTTCGAGTATCGTTTTAAGGCTCTTAGTTTACATATCGTACTATTTCTGCAAGCATTTGTAAAACGTTATCGATGAAATCCAAGATTATCTTATTTTTGGAATCTTGAGCGATGTTTAAATCTCGAGATTACTCTAAATGTATTTTGACATAGTAGAAATAAATTTTAATTCAAATTTCCCGCATAACGCCATCGTTTTAATTGCTAGTTTCCAGCGGAACATAGAAGATGGCAGGACGGTTCCTAATCGATACAAATTGATTGGTTGATGCGTATGAAGCTGTTTTACCTTTCCCTACACT